>NC_057798.1:49458472-49786671 GCF_018294505.1 Triticum aestivum | reverse complement strand
TGCATGCACGAGAGAAAGTTAGTGGTAGCTACAAAGGTTAGAGGATTGTGTGGGTGTAAGAGACTAACAAAGATCATAATTTGAGATGAAAGTGGATTCATATATTTGAATAGGAGATCATAGTGTTTTAAACATATGCATGCATGAATATAGCGGTGATACGCGTGCTGTGGTTTTGCACATGTTATACCATAATGAGATAATGCATGGCGTTTGCAACTCACAGCTAAATGTCGAACAATCTAAACCATACTATACATCAAACAATCTCACATTTTATTTGAATTTGTGATAATGTGTGGCGTTTGCAGCTTACAACTAAATATCAAACAATCTAAACAATACTATATCAAACATTCTCACACTTTATTTGAATTTGTGGTAGTGTGTGGTGTTTGCAACTCACATCTAAATACTTGTAGGCGCAGGGGGCGGGGCACCATACATAATGTGATAAACACATTATACATATGAGACATGGTTTAGATTATGAAGATCTAGCTATAGCTTGAAATGTCATGTGATTTGAAATCAACATAAAGTGGATTCAAAAAATTGAGTTCAACTTCATATAGTACACATAGTTCATATGTAACTCAAGACTAATCATATGGTGTGCTGTGAAGATAATACACAAACGATGGTTTAACTTGACAATAATGATGATTGTAGATCTTATTAAAATAGAGAAACGAATTCAAATGCTTTGACTTCACAACAATCATTATTGTAGATCTTATTCAAATAGAGAAACGAATTCAAATTTAGTTCATATTGAAGCAGTAGTATATACGTTTGGAATGCACTAAAACGTTCATTTGAGTAGTAGGTTGCATGCATTATACACATAGCGAAATATTTTAATTGAATATAACATGAATTCAAAGTTTTGAATGACATTTGTAGTGCGAATTGATTTGGTACAGTACATGTTAGGCTTGTCCAGAAATTTCAACCCGCGCCTTGTTAGCCCAAAATATTTAAGATATATCTTTGTCTCGTTGTGCTCCGACAAGACCCTCCATCTCAACCCACGCCTTGCTATTCCAGAATTACAACACGCGCGAAAACTCCCACCTCCTGTGAAATCCCGACACGTGAAATGCCCTTGATACCCCTGAACCAAAAGAACTGCCTCAAATCGGTGGGGGTACTTTCATAACTTACCCCACATTTCGGACAAGCGCGTCCCTAAGCCATGGTTCCCCACTCCCATCCCATCCGCCCACCCATTCGTACACCGAGGCCGAGAAAACCCGCAAAGACCCACTCCCTCCTCCGTCCGACACCCAGCCGGAGCCTCTTCCCTGACGACGTCATCCACAGCAACACCTCAACGTCCCTCATCCACTATACTGGATGAAGATCCGTTGTCGATCTGGTCGTCCTGCCGGTTCAGCCACCCCGTCCTCCACCTCCAAGGAGCTGCCTTGATGTTCCCCTCATCTTTCGTGCCACCTCCATTCCCACACCAATGTCTTCACATGCATCACCGGAAGAGCATCATCATCACCGTTTCCTCGGATGAAGCTGCAGCCTAATCGGCGCCATCAAAGTGGTTGTACACTAATTGCCGCATTTTCTTCTTGATTCAATCTCACGGTGCTGCTGGCGGTTGGTCCTGAGCCGACACGGCGCGACTCCATCCACGGCGGCGTCGCCGGCCACTTCCTCCATGGTGTCTCTCCCTCGGCGGCGACGTCCACATCAGTAGGAGTTGCTGCTGCTTTAGCTCTCGCTCGCGCTGCTGCTTTGCTCTTGCTCTCGGTCCCCTGCCTTGTCTGCTCTTGCTCCCGTTCCCCTGCCTTGTCTTCTATTTCTATTGCTATTGCTCGCGCTGGTGCTCTCGCTCTTGCTCTTGCTTGCGATGCTGCTCTGATTTAGCTACACTTCAGTCGACTGAATTGACTTTTGGGTCAGTCGATTTTCAGGGGGAGGGGGGCTCGCCGGAGTTAAGGAAGAACCACCCGCAGCGGGGACGGGGGCTTGCCGGAGAGGTACCCCACTATCTATCTTAGGGTTTAGGATGGGGGCGGTGGTCGCCGGCGGTGGTGGGGCGGTGGCGTGGGCATCGCCGGAGAAAAAGCTCAGCACGGGGGGCCCTAGAGGGATGGCCGGGGCAGCGGTGGACCGGCGGTGGGGAGTATTTTCGAGGCGGGCGGGGCGGCGCACCGCCGGCCGCATGCGACGGGGGGCGGCTATTTGGCCGATGGGGGCTGGTGGCTCAGGGGGTGGAGGTTGAAGATGAACTACATGCCCTTGATTTCGTATCCAAGGGCTGCAAAATCGACTGACCAGAGATGAAAAAGTCAGTCGACTAACGTGTAGCCTCACCTCTAGTGTGTTCATTTTTGACAGTAAATTTAGTTTCGACAGCAATATTAAGTTTCGACAGTTAAGTTCAGTTTCGACAGTTAAATTCAGTTTTGACAGTTAAGTTCAGAGATGAGCGGCTGATGTATTTTACATCTAGCACTTTTTGGTTATGTATTTTACGTCATCTATTGGAGATGCTATTAGAATTCCACTCAGGTTAATGTTGTCTCTCTTGTCCTGCTTCAGCCTCGGCGTCGTACAACTCAACGGAGCTGCTCCAACGACGAAACCCTCCATCACAGTGGAGCAGTACCTCAGGCTCCATCTCCCGACGCCTAAGATCTTCTTCCCCTCCTTCGACAGCCAAGTTAGCCGGAGCATCCTCACCGGCCAACCCAATCACGCTGAGATCGACATGGCTTCGCCAAAGAGGTTGTACACTTGTTGCATCTCTTTTTACTCCACATGTTACATATATTGTCCACTGAGCACACGTAGTAACGGGAAATATGATTATTTTATCCTACCATATGACAAGTAGTGAGGTACCAGGCAACTTAGCTATCCGTGATGGACTTTCTTGAACGCCATCATTATTTATCTCTGCGTGTTTGAGCTATGCATTTGTCAATGGCCCTGGGAGTTGAGCTAGTAGGGCAGTGGTCTAGGTCCAAAGTAATAGAAGTAGCACAAAAACATTTTTTTAGTGTTGGCTTTTCCTTTCTCAAGCCTGCTTACAAGAATCGCCAGTGCTTGAAAGGAAAAGCGAATGAAAAACATAGGAATTGGAAAGTTTCCTATGGTACTACTATTCATGAATTTGGTTCAAAGGAATGGAGCAAAGGAAAACTGTAGGATTTGTTCCTTTAGTGTCTCCTTGAAAGAAAAAACGTAGGAATTTTAACTTTCACTTGTCCTCCTTTTCAAATTCCTATTCATGAAGCACAAGACTAAGAGATAGTAGCATAATAGCATTATAACTTTACATTTTCTTGTGGTTTGACTCAATCTCACCATGCTTCTTTGCATCCTGTGATCTTCCAATTCTTGTGAATCAAACACCCAGATTGGCAGAAATCTTGTGTTTTTAAATTCTGTGTTTTGCACGTGCATTCCTATCCTATTCCTGTCTATTTCCTATCCCTGCATTGTTGGAATCCTCCAATTCAAATGAGCCCTTACAGAATTACTTCTCTTATAGATAGTTGTCAAAGAAAACCTTGCGTGGTTTGTCCCGCTCCTGCTGCACCGCCGTCCACCCCAGCTCAGCTGCTCCAACGACAAAAGGGTCCAACACAGTAGGGATCCGGCCTCTAGACTGTCTTTCGCCGCCTCAGATCTTCTTCCCTGCTGACGGCAGCCATGAAAACTGCATTACCATCATCAACCGAGCAGATGACCTCGAGGACTACACGGGTCCGCAAGAGAGGTCGCACTCTTTCGTGTCTGCTTACATTATGCATCGCTTAATATTACATGCTACTTTATCGTCCTGTTCACCCGATTAGACTCTGAGTCAGCTCCAAACTAATGGTCAAACTTGAGTTTTTAAATGGTTGTGGGGTACATATCGGGGCCGCAATCAATAGTATCTATCTACTATCTGGTTAATCTCCGGTGTCTACTATGAGTTTCATGTTGGGTGGGAAACAAACAGTAAAGAAGCCATTATCTGTATTTTTTAACTGAAGCCATTATCTGCCTACTACTATTGGTTTTGGGTCTATCCACAGGTTGCTACCATCACTCTAGATTTCTACATGCACTCCTTACATAATCTCACTATGTTTTATTCCTATACATGACAATTGTTGTTAACAATGGAACTAAACATGTAGAGCAAAAGAGACGAGCCTTGCGTGGCAATAAAATTTCATGCAGACGTCGCTCCATGGTAGGCGCAAAGGCAGCCCCCCTCCACCCATTTCGGATTGTAATCGAGAGGAAGATATCTGTTCTGAGGGGGATTCAGAAGGGACCACTCCTATTTACCCCCTGAGGTCTTCGCTCTAACTTGGCATGCTAATGTTGGTTATATCATGCATATGGTGCCTTGCATTGCTTACTTTATACATCAAATATGTCATCTAATCAGTATAGACATCCTTTGTGCGAATGCCATCTATTTAGTTTATTCATCGTTTATGTGAATTATGCAACGCCAACTTGTTTAGCCAGGCATCATATATGTGAATTTTGCAATGCCATCCTACTTAGCCAGTCATCTTATATGTAAATTATATCAGGCCATCCTTTTTTTCGCTACGTATTACATTTGTCAACAATGTTAGTACATTCAACTGCTCTTCGTGTGCATTAGCCATTTGACACGGTGATGGAAAATTCTGGAGTGAAAACAAGGTCGTCAGAGCAGACTATGCTATCTGACGAAGTGCATATCTCGCTGGTTACGGATAGCTCCTCAGAGGAGGATTCACAGACAGATGATCAGTCCTATTCCCCCCCGAGGTGTATGCTCTAACTTGGCAGGGTTATGTTGCTCATATCATGCGTATGGTGTCTTGCATTGCTATGTCATTTGATTAGTTTAGACATGCTTTGTGTGAATGCCACATGTTCAGTGTCTAATAACCATATATGTGAATTATGCATTGCCATCTTGTTGCAAGACATTATATATGTGAATTATGCAATGCTATCTTGTTGCAAAGGCATTATATATGTGAATTATGCAATGCCATGCTGTTTAGCCAATCATCATGTATGTGAATTATATCACGCTATCATTTTTTGTATTACATGTTCCATTTGTCGACAACGTTTGTATATTCAACTACTCTTCCTATGCATCAGCCATTTGAAGCAGTAATGGAAGTATCTAGAGTGAAATCTAGGTATTCAGAGCAGAAAATGCTACCTGCTGAAGCAGACATCTTGCTGGTTACAGAGAGCTCCTCAGAGGAGGATTCAGAGACTGATGACCAATCCTATTTCCCCCCTGAGGTCTATGCTCAAACTTGGCAGGGTTATATTACCCATGTCATGCATGATTGTCTTGCATTGCTTAGTTTTTACATCATATATGGATTGCCATATGCTTACTTGCTTACTATATATATCATATATTTGAATTATATCATGCCATCATGTTTACATAGTACATACACATCATCTATCTGAATTATGGCATGACAACCGATTTAATAAAGACATCATATAGTTATATCATCTCATTCTGTTTAGTGTTTATAGTCATCATATTTTGAATTATGGCATTCTATCCGTGAATGTATGTGAATTATGGCATGCCAACCTAGTTAATAAACACATTATATAGTTATATCATGTCATCTTGTTTCATAGTCATCATATTTTGAACTATGTCTTTCCATCTTTTTTAGTTAGCCATCATAATGTGAAATTGTGTCATGCTATCCTGTTTAGTTAGCCATCATATATGTGAAATTGTGTCATGCTATCCTGTTTGGTTAGACAACATAAATGTGAATTATTTTATGCCCTGTTTTATTCCCCACTATCCATTGCACCTGTCTATCATACAATGTTTGTACTTTAAATTACTTTTCTTGTTTATCAGCCATTTGAATTGGAGAGGGTGATGGCAATATCTAAGGGAGTAACAACACGATCTTCAGAAAAGATAGTGCTACCAGTTGATGCAGATAGAACCACGGTTGTACTTGCCCAAGGACCAGATTCACCACACATAACCCAAACTCTCGCAGATTGTACCCCTACCCAGTTGGACAGAGAACCAACTACACCCCTTCTAACCCCAACCGTGACAGATAGTAACCCAGTTCCAGTTGACATAGCACCGTCTCCACCACAGAGCACCCAAACACGAGCAGGTTAGTAAGGGAATTGCAGTGCCCAAAGCACGAGAACCACCACTCCAAATCCCAACTCAACGCTTAAAGGAGAAGAAGATTTGTTCTCAGGTCAGGTTCTGTAGCTATGGTTCATACTCCTTTGCTCTTGCATTACTATATTTACTCATACCAACTATTTTCAAATTTGAAGGATGGAATTGAAACTCCAATTGTGCAACATATATGTTTTAAACCAGTTTCTTTAACTGGTTTGCTATTGTAACCTGCTCTATGTTGATTTTAGTTTCAATTGAATAAACAGTTATGTTCTCATGTCATGCACATTACAAGTGTTGTTATTGCTCTATAGTTTCCCACACTTATATTCTGTCTATTCTGCTTTGTGTTGAACAAATATTATTTGAACTGTGTCTCTATCTTGATTTGTCAACAAAAACTAGAATGATATAGACCATAAAGTGACCATGGTACATAGATATATGTTTGTTTCATGCTGTTATCCTGTCCACTTTACTACTGAACTCATTTACCAAAATGAGTTTCATATACAACATGGTAAACCTATGATGTGTTTGTTTGTTTCTCTTTTAGAATGCGGACAAAATATTGGAGAACAGTACCCCGTTATGCAATGGTAAAGGAAGTAATGCAGATAAGGTTCAAGATAGTGAGACATCCCTCTTGGTCCCCAAGAAAGCTGAAAAAACTATCTTGAGGACAATGAGAGAACCCAAAAGTCCTATCTTGATGTAGTGTTCGAGTTACTGGCCACTACTGCTGGCACAAGCTCTTCAAACTCGCTGCCTGAATCAGTTCGTCTTCTTGAGTCTCAAGTTCAAGTTGAAAGACAATGATCAGATGTGCTGCGACAGGAAGCTGAAGGACTAAGGAAGTCCTTGCAGAATTCAGATGCATACTTCCTGGTGCAACAGCAAGCGCTGGAGGATTTAAGCGCCAAACAAGAGAAAGTTAATAAGCTTGCTAAGCATCTTGCCAGCATTATGGGTACCCAGGATATTGTTTCTTGAGATCTTCTAAAGTAGTTTCAGTTCTGGATTTGTTTTGCTGCGGCGTTTATTTGCGCTGGTCACCAACTTTGACAACCATTGTATATGATATGTTGCTTTGTTCCCTATTTTTGCACTGGTGGCGAACTTTGATGCCCAGTGGATGTAAAATGTGTAATAGCCGTGATAGCCTAGCGTAAGTTGCTTGCTTATTTATTTCCTCGTTGTCTTGTTTATTTATTTTCTTGTAGTCAGTGCAGTTCTTTTTCCGCGGTTTTCTAGTGGCCGCAATAACCTATTTTTTAAAACTAGGCCACAATAACCATGGGCTACATATTTGCTGTAGTGACACTGGGCCTCCTACCGGCCGTAGAAACAATGGGCCTTCTACGGGCCGTAGACACAATGGGCCTTCTACAGGCCGTAGACACATTGGGCCTTCTACGGGTCGTATCATCAATGGGCCTTATATGGGCCGTATGATCGATCGGCCAAACATGGGCCAATAACAGACCGCATTATGGCCGTAAACGGTCTAGAGTTGGAATTGTCCGTTCATGGGCCGACCATAACGGGCCGTCGTCAATAGGCCGTATTTGATGACGCTATGAAAACGGCCCAATGTATTAACGGGCCACAAACGGGCCGACTGTAACCACGGGCTGAATTTGGCCCACAAGAAGAAAATGACAGTAACGGGCCGTAAGTAAACGAATGCCAGAAATGAGCCCAAGAATAAATGGGCCGTGAGAAGGCCGAAAGATAACATGGGCTGGAAACGGCCCAACGGAATAACAGGCCGTTATGGGTATAAAGTGATACAATGTTCATTACGGGCCAGTTTCACCACGGGCCGTTAATGGGTATAAAGTGATACACTGCTCATTACGGGACAGTTTCAGCACGGGCCGTTAATGGGCCAAGAGTTACAAAGGGCGTCATATGGGCCAAAAGACATCATGGGCCAGAAGTTAAAATGGGCTGGAATCATATTGGACGGCCCAGATGACGCTACTGGGCCTAATTCGGATAGGTCGTAACGGGCCCTGGGTTAGCGGGCTGTAAATGGGCTATATGCGAACAAGCCGTTAACAGGCTTTCCATGGGCCGGCCCGCCATCTTTTGACCAAGTCAAACGGACCGGCCTTTTCACAGGAATGGGACTCTGTTGGGACGTGCCACGTGTCGACATATCATAGGCGCCTTCTGTCCAATGAGTGGATGACATCTGTCCCGACGGTGAGCCGACACGTGTTTCCTCCAACCAATGATGATTTTACACATGGAAAATCCGCATTGGTCGGGGCTGTTAACGGGTTATCGGATCCAAAACCGGACCGGATAGCTTAACGATGTTCCGTTACGGTGGATGCCACGTGTCGGTCACCCTTGACGAAAGCACTTCTATGACGCGCGATTTATCGTCATGGAAGTGGACACTTCTGTGATGATAATTTTGGTAATGTCATGGAACACTTCTACGACAGCACATGTATGACTATCTTGATTCTGACATAAAATCGTCATGGATGTACATGCATGACAAAAAACGCGACCTACTGTGACAAACACGTATCATCACGGAAGTGTATTTTTTTGTAGTGCCCCCTCTAGTCGATAACTAGCACTTTCAATTGGTATCAAAGCAAGGTGCTCCCTTGTTCTGTGTGATTCGGTTTAACCACCTGGAGTTTTAGCTATGTCGACTGCAGGGATAATCAAAGTCTCCGCAGCATGCCCTGTCTTTGATGGCACTGATTACCCCTACTGGAAGAATAGATGTGTATGCATCTTGAAGCCATTGACATCGACCTCTGGTATGTCGTCAAGAACGGCGTTCCCAAGGTCGGTGAAGTTGTCGCCGCCGATGATGTCAAGAGGTTCATTCAACTGGACTCGACTGCCAAGAACATCATCCGTGGTCATCTGACCAAAGGACAGTATGGTCGTGTGAGTGCTCTGGAAACTGCGAAGCTAGGCTGGGACTGGCTCTCCAAGGTCAAAGAAGGCGTCTCAACCCAGAGAGATTCAAGGATTAGTGGTATTCACAATCTCTTCAACCGCTTCAAGAGAAATGACAATGAGAATGTCCAGATCACATTTGACTGCCTCGCTGATATCACAAATGAGCTTCACGCACTCGGCATCACTGAGATCACCAAGCACGAAATCATCAAGACGCTTCTGAGATTGCTTGACAGCTCATTTGACACCCTGGACCTGATGATTCATGAACGCCCTGGCTTCAAGACTTTCGATCCGTCTGACATACTTGAGAGGCTCAACACACATGAGTCCCAGCTATGTGAGAAAAGAGATATCTATGGTCCCAACTATGGCCGAACTCGCGCTTTGAAGGCAAAGGTTGTTTCCTCATCTGAAGAAGAATCTGACTGCAGTTTTGGGGATCCTGAAGACATTGGAAAGGAGCTTGCTATGCTTGTGAAGAAGTTCCAGAAGTTCACTAAGAAGAAAGACTTCAGAAAGTCTTCAAGATCCAGCTCTAGACACGGTGAAGCTTCCTCTCGTGATCACAAGAAGAGAACATGCCACAAGTGCAAGAAACCTGGTCACTACATCTTTGAGTGTCCACAGTGGGACAATGAGACCAAGAAGAAGAAGAAGAGCAAGGAATATGATTCTGATGACAAGAAGAAGAAGAAATACTCAAAGTCTTCTTCCAAGTCTTCGTTGAAGTCTTCATCACACAAGAAGAGCTCATCCAGCAAGGCTCATGCGTTTGTTGGCAAGGAGATGGATTCAGAGGAGGAGTCTGCTGTCGGATTTCGGGTTCCGGCAGACCCTTGAGGTTCGAACTATAGGGTGCGTGCGAAGATCTCTCCTTTACCAACCCACGTCCCAATGCCTCACTCGGAATCTAGACTAGCAAGATGAACAACGCAAGAGACACGGAGTTTATACTGGTTCAGGCCACCATTGTGGTGTAATACCCTACTCCAGTGTGTGGTGTGTGGATTGCCTCAGGGGCTGATGATGAACAATACAAGCGAAGAACAGCCTCGCAAGGGGAGGAGTTCTTGTGGTGGTGTGGTGTTCTACTTGGAATGGATCCAATCCCCTCCTACTGTGGTGGCTAGTCCTATATATAGAGGTGATGTCTACTACCCAACGTTCTTCTTGTAGACGTTGTTGGGCCTGCAAGTGCACATGTTTGTAGGACAGTAGCAAATTTCCCTCAAGTGGATGACCTAAGGTTTATCAATCCGTAGGAGGCGTAGGATGAAGATGGTCTCTCTCAAACAACCCTGCAACCAAATAACAAAAAGTCTCTTGTGTCCCCAACACACCCAATACAATGGTAAATTGTATAGGTGCACTAGTTCGGCGAAGAGATGAAGATACAAGTGCAAAATAGATAGTAGATATAGGTTTTTGTAATCTGAAATAATAAAAACAGCAAGGTAGCGAGCGGTCAAAGTGAGTGTAAACGGTATTGCAATGGTAGGAAACAAGGCCTAGGGTTCATACTTTCACTAGTGCAAGTTCTCTCAACAATAATAACATAGATAGAACATATGACAATCCCTCAACATGCCACAAAGAGTCACTCCAAAGCCACTAATAGCGGAGAACAAATGTAGAGATTATGGTCGGGTACGAAACCACCACAAAGCTATTCTTTCGGATCGATCTATAAAAGAGTTCGTACTAGAATAACACCTTAAGATACAAATCAACCAAAACCCTAATGTCACCTAGATACTCCATTGTCACCTCAAGTATCTGTGGGCATGATTATACGATATGCATCACACAATCTCAGATTCATCCAACCAACATAAAAGTACTTCAAAGGGTGCCCCAAAGCTACTACCGGAGAGTCAAGAACGTGTGCCAACCCCTATGCATAGGTTCCCAAGTGTCACGAAACCCGCAAGTTGATCACCAAAACATACATCAAGTGGATCAATAGAATAACCCATTGTCACCACGGTTATCCCATGCAAGACATACATCAAGTGTTCATAAAAGACTCAATCTGATAAGATAACTTCAAAGGGGAAACTCAATTCATCACAAGAGAGTAGAGGGGGAGAAACATCATAAGATCCAACTACAATAGCAAAGCTCGGGATACATCAAGATCGTGCCATAGAAGAACACGAGAGAGAACACGAGAGAGAGAGAGATCAAACACATAGCTACTGGTACATACCCTCAGCCCCGAGGGTGAACTACTCCCTCCTCATCATGGATAGCGCCGGGATGATGAAGATGGCCTCCGGTGATGGGATCCCCCTCCGGCAGGGTGCCGGAACGGGGTCCCGATTGGTTTTTGGTGGCTACAGAGGCTTGCGGCGGCGGAACTCCCGATCTATCTTCTCTTCTGGAAGTTTTAGGGTACGTAGGTATATATGGGTGCAGGGAGAACATCGGTGGAGCTACGGGGGCCCCACGAGGCAGGGGGCGCACCTAGGGGGGAGGACGCGCCCCCACCCTTGTGAGCACCTCCCATATCTTCTAACGTGGGGTCCAAGTCCATCAGGTGGGTTTCCTTCCAAAAATAACTTTTCGAGTTGATTTTGTTCCGTTTTGACTCCGTCTGATATTCCTTTTCCTCGAAACACTGAAATAGGCATAAAATAGCAAATCTGGGCTGGGCCTCCGGTTAATAGGTTAGTCCCAAAAATAATATAAAAGTGGATAATAAAGCCCAATATTGCCTAAAACAGTAGATAAAGTAGCATGGAGCAATCAAAAATTATAGATACGTTGGAGACGTATCAAGCATCCCCAAGCTTAATTCCTGCTCGTCCTCAAGTAGGTAAATGATAAAAAAGAATTTTTGATGCTGAGTGATACTTTGGCATAATTTCAATGTAAATCTTCTTAATTGTGATATGAATATTCAGATCCGAAAGATTCAAGACAAAAGTTCATATTGACACAAAAATAATATTACTTCAAGCATACTAATCAAAGCAATCATGTCTTCTCAAAATAACATGGCAAAAGAAAGTTCATCCCTACAAAATCATATAGTTAGGCTATGCTTCATTTTTGTCACAAAAATATGTTCCCAACTTCTATACCCCCGATGACAAGCCAAGCAATTGTTTCATACTTAAATAATCTCAAACTTTTTCAACCTTCACGCAATACATGAGCGTGAGCCATGGATATAGCACTATGGGTGGAATAGAATATGATGAATGGGCTTGTGTGGAGAAAACAAAAAAGGAGAAAGTCTCACTTGACGAGGCTAATCAACGGGCTATGGAGATGCCCATCAATTGATGTCAACATGAGGAGTAGGGATTGCCATGCAACGGATGCACTAGAGCTATGAATGCAAAACAAAAGAGAACTAGTGGGTGTGCATCCAACTTGTTTGCTCACGAAGACCTAGGGCATTTGAGGAAGCCCATCATAGGAATATACAAGCCAAGTTCTATAATGAAAAATTCCCACTAGTATAAAAAAGTGATAACACATGAGACTCTCTACATGAAAAACAAGGTGCTACTTTGAAGCACAAGTGTGGAAAAAGAGATAGTAGAATTGCCCTTTTATATATATATTTATTTTCTTTTTTTGGGCCTCTCTTTTTTTATTTTTGGCCTTTCTCTTTTTTTGGGCCCTTTTTTTTGGCCTTTCTTTTTTTTGTTTGGGCAATGCTCTAATACTGATGATCATCACACTTCTATTGATTACAACACAAGGATTACAACTCGAAACTTAGAACAAGATATGATTCTATATGAATGCCTCAGGCGGTGTACCGGGATGGTGCAATGAATCAAGAGTGACATGTATAAAAATAATGCATGGTGGCTTTGCCACAAATACGATGTCAACTACAAGATCATGCAATGGCAATATGACAAAAGTAATGCATGTCATGATGATGATGGTGGAAGTTGCATGTCAATATATCTCGGAATGGCTATGGAAATGCCATAATAGGTAGGTATGGTGGCTATTTTGAGGAAGATATAAGGAGGTTTATGTGTGATAGAGCGTATCATATCACGGGGTTTGGATGCACCGGCGAAGTTTGCACTGACTCTCGAGGTGAGAAAGGGCAATGCACGGTACCGAAGAGGCTAGCAATGGCGGAAAGGTGAGAGTGCGTATAATCCATGGACTCAACATTAGTCAAAAGAACTCATATACTTATTGCAAAAATTTAGAAGTCATCAAAAATCAAGTACTACGCGCATGCTCCTAGGGGGATAGATTGGTAGGAAAAGACCATCACTCGTCCCCGACCGCCACTCATAAGGATGCACAAGCCAGGTACACTTTCATGTTTCAAATTTGTTACACAACTTTAACCATACGTGCATGCTACGGGACTTGCAAACTTCAACACAAGCATTTCTCAAATTCATAATCACCCAACTAGCACGACTTTGATATTATCACCTCCATATATCAAAACAATTATCAAGCATCAAACTTATCTTAGTATTCAATTCACTCAAAAGAAAGTTTCACATATCTTGAATACCAAGTATATTAACATTAAGAAAACTACCTTGCTATTAATGACTCTCAAAATAATATAAGTGAAGCATGAGAGTTCAAATAGTTTCTTTAAAACAAATCCACCACCGTGCTCTAAAAGATCTAAGTGAAGTACAAGAGTAAAAATTATCACGCTCAAAAGATATAAGTGAAGCACTATGAGCAAAACTATCAAGCTCAAATGATATAAGCGAAGCACGTAGAGTATTCTAACAAATTCCAATTCATGTATGGCTCTCTATCAATAAAGAATTTCAGATCTTGGTATTGTATTCAAGCAGCAAGCAAAACAAAATAAAATGATAATGCAAGGATAGCACAACTCATGTGAAGAAGCAAAAACTTAGGCTCAACCGATACTAACCGATAGTTGTTGAAGAAGAAAGGTGGGATGCCTACCTGGGCATCCCCAAGCTTAGATGCTTGAGACTTCTTCAAATATTACCTTGGGGTGCCTTGGGCATCCCCAAGCTTGAACTTTTGTGTCTCCTTAATTCCTCTCATATCATGGTTTCTCTTCTTATCAAAAGCTTCATTCACAACAAACTCAACAAGAACTCGTGAGATAGGTTAGTATAAACCAACGCAAAACCTTATCATATTCTACTGTAACAAATCACTAAAATTATTATTCAACATTGCATACTAAGTGCCTCTGCATATTTAACACTCCTATCATCAAATAGAATCATTAAACAAGCAAACATATGCAAACAATGCAACCATAACAGCAATCTGTCAAAACAGTATAGTCTGTAAAGAATGCAAGAGTATCAATACTTCCCTGACTCCAAAAATTATGAACTAAAATTCCCACTGTAATAAATTTATCAGAGCTCAATATGCAAAAATATTCAACGTTAGACCATGCTCTAACTTTTCTAGGGAATTTTTGCAACAGCGGTAAACTTTCTGTTTTCAAACAGCAACATGCAAACTAGCAAAATAAGCATGGCAAAGGCTATCCTTGGCTTTTTTTATTGAAACTAAAGATGCAGAATATTAATCTAACTAACATCAAGCAAAAACTAACAAAATAAAATGACTCTCCAAGCAAAACACATATCATGTGGTGAATAAAAATATAGCTCCAAGTAAAGTTACCGATGAACGAAGACGAAAGAGGGGATGCCTTCCGGGGCATCCCCAAGCTTAGGCTCTTGGTTGTCCTTGAATATTAACTTGGGGTGCCTTGGGAATCCCCAAGCTTAGGCTCTTTCCACTCCTTATTCCATAGTCCATCGAATCTTTACCCAAAACTTGAAAACTTCAACCACACAAAACTCAAAACAAAACTCGTAAGCTCCGTTAGTATAAGAAAATAAAACCACCACTTAGGTACTGTAATGAACTCATTATAAATTCATACTGTTGTAATATCTACTGTATTCTAACTTCTCTATGGTTCATACCACTTAATACTAGCCATAGATTCATCAAAATAAGCAAACAACACATAGAAAACAGAATCTGTCAAAAACAGAACAGTCTGTAGTAATCTGTATAAAACGTATACTTATGGAACCCGAAAAATTATGAAATAAATTGCTGGACTTGAGAAATTTGTCTATTAATTATCTGCAAAAAGAATCAACCTAAAATCACTATCCAGTAAAAAATGGCAGCTATTCTCATGAGCGCAAAAGTTTCTGTTTTTCACAGCAAGATCATATAAACTTCACCCAAGTCTTCCCAAAGGTTCTACTTGGCACTTTATTGAAACAAAAGCTATAAAACATGATTACTACAGTAGCATAATCATGTGGACACACAAAAACAGTAAGGATAAATATTGGGTTGTCTCCCAACAAGCGCTTTTCTTTAATGCCTTTTAGCTAGGCATGATGATGACAATGATGCTCACATAAAAAGATAAGAATTGAAACATAACGGGATCATCATGACTAGCACATTTAAGTCTAACCCACTTCCTATGCATAGGGATTTTGTGAGCAAACAACTTATGGGAACAATAATCAACTAGCATAGGATGGCACAACAAGCATAGCTTCAAGAATTTAAGCACATAGAGAGGAAACTTGACATTATTGCAATTCCTACAAGCATATGTTCCTCTCTCATAATAATTTTCAGTAGCATCATGAATGAATTCAACAATATAACCAGCACCTAAAGCATTCTTTTCATGATCTACAAGCATAGAAAATTTACTACTCTCCAAATAAGCAAATTTCTTCTTTATAGCATACGTATCATCACAATAATCATCATAGGTAGGAGGCATGCTTTCATCATAGTAAATTTGCTCATCAAAGCTTGGGGGACAAAATATATCATATTCATCAACATAGCTTCCCAAGCTTGTGGCTTTGCATATCATTAGCATCATGGATATTCAAGGAATTCATACTAACAACATTGCAATCATGCTCATCATTCAAAGATTTAGTACCAAACATTCTATAGATTTCTTCTTCTAGTACTTGAGCACAATTATCCTTTCCATCATACTCACGAAAGATATTAAAAAGGTGAAGCGTATGAGACAAACTCAATTCCATTTTTTTGTAATTTTCTTTTATAAACTAACTAGTGCTAAAACAAGAAGCAAAAAGATTCGATAGCAAGATCTAAAGATATACCTTCACTTACCTAGCCTCCCCGGCAACGGTGCCAGAAAAGAGCTTGATGTCTACTACACAACCTTCCTCTTGTAGACGTTGTTGGGCCTGCAAGTGCACAGGTTTGTAGGACAGTAGCAAATTTCCCTCAAGTGGATGACCTAAGGTTTATCAATCCGTAGGAGGCGTAGGATGAAGATGGTCTCTCTCAAACAACCCTGCAACCAAATAACAAAAAGTCTATTGTGTCCCCAACACACCCAATACAATGGTAAATTGTATAGGTGCACTAGTTCAGCGAAGAGATGAAGATACAAGTGCAAAATAGATAGTAGATATAGGTTTTTGTAATCTGAAATAATAAAAACAGCAAGGTAGCGAGCGGTCAAAGTGAGCGTAAACGGTATTGCAATGGTAGGAAACAAGGCCTAGGGTTCATACTTTCACTAGTGCAAGTTCTCTCAACAATAATAACATAGATAGAACATATGACAAGCCCTCAACATGCAACAAAGAGTCACTCCAAAGCCACTAATAGCGGAGAACAAACGTTGTGATTATGGTCGGGTATGAAACCACCACAAAGCTATTCTTTCAGATCGATCTACAAAAGAGTTCGTACTAGAATAACACCTTAAGATACAAATCAACCAAAACCCTAATGTCACCTAGATACTCCATTGTCACCTCAAGTATCCGTGGGCATGATTATACGATATGCATCATACAATCTCAGATTCATCCAACCAACATAAAAGTACTTCAAAGAGTGCCCCAAAGCTACTACCGGAGAGTCAAGAACGTGTGCCAACCCCTATGCATAGGTTCCCAAGTGTCACGAAACCCGCAAGTTGATCACCAAAACATACATCAAGTGGATCAATAGAATAACCCATTGTCACCACGGTTATCCCACGCAAGACATACATCAAGTGTTCATAAAAGACTCAATCCAATAAGATAACTTCAAAGGGGAAACTCAATTCATCACAAGAGAGTAGAGGGGGAGAAACATCATAAGATCCAACTACAATAGCAAATCTCGGGAAACATCAAGATCGTGCCATACAAGAACACGAGAGAGAACATGAGAGAGAGAGAGAGATCAAACACATAGCTACTGGTACATACCCTCAGCCCCGAGGGTTAACTACTCCCTCCTCGTCATGGATAGAGCCGGGATGATGAAGATGGCCTCCGGTGATGGGATCCCCCTCCGACGTGGTGCTGGAACGGGGTCCCGATTGGTTTTTGGTGGGTACAGAGGCTTGCGGCGGCGGAACTCCCGATCTATCTTCTCTTCTGGAAATTTTAGGGTACGTAGGTATATATGGGTGCAGGGAGAACGTCGGTGGAGCTACGGGGGCCCACGAGGCAGGGGGCGTGCCCAGGGGGGAGGGTGCGTCCCCACCCTCGTGAACACCTCCCATATCTTCTGACGTGGGGTCCAAGTCCATCAGGTGGGTTTCCTTCCAAAAATAACTTCTCCAGTTGATTTCGTTCCGTTTTGACTCCGTCTGATATTCCTTTTCCTCAAAACACTGAAATAGGCATAAAACATCAAATATGGGCTGGGCCTCCGGTTAATAGGTTAGTCCCAAAAATAATATAAAAGTGGATAATAAAGCCCAATATTGCCTAAAACAGTAGATAAAGTAACATGGAGCAATCCAAAATTATAGATACGTTGGAGACGTATCAAGAGGCCATGGTCCTCTTCCCAAATATTGAGCGGGAAGGGCGCCAACAACGGCCATTTTGAAGGGGAACATCTAGTACACTTGTCCTGACTAAAGTTGGTCTTCGACTGCCAAAGGCCCTAACGATGACGCCGTCTTGGAATCCATGATGACCTCCATCCTGCCGCTCTGCTGGTCTTGGTCTTGTTGCACCAGAATGGCAACCTTTGCCTGATGCCTTGGTCTGTGCTTGCTCCCTTTGCACCAAAGAGGAAACAAGGACACTTCACAGGCCGGCGCCCGCCTGGCGCCTGCCTGGTCTCGATCGTCATGGCTTGCGTCATGAGCACCTCACGAGGTACCCTGCCTTGATCTCTCCACCTCCTTGCGAGCCTGCCTGGTGAGGCCGTTCTTGAGGAAGCTTCCTGTCGTCCGCCCCGCGAGGCTTGGCCCCGCGCGAGGGTCTTGAGATTGAGTTGATGAAGATGGGCCGCACTGGGCCACTGCCCAGGCCACGCCGCAGGCCGCAGGCAGGCAAGTCTGGGGACACCTGTTCCCAGAACACCGACAGTAGCCCCCGGGACCAAGGCGCGATCGGACTTGGCTTAGCGGAGAAACCAAGGGGCAAGTGCGAAGCGCCACGGGCCCCAACAGCCTGCGGCCTTGGGCGCCGCGTGGCGGTCGATTGGACGTGGGCGTCTCCGCTTCCCCACGATGCCTTGGCAACTGCTCGACATGACAAGTCCCTGCATGCAAAATGAGTCATGATTACCTGCAATCGTGGAGGCCGACGGTTGGCCTCCTCCGGCTATAAGTGCGGAACGGCGTGAGCCCTTCCAGTCCATCTCTCCTTGCTTCGCCTCTTCTTCTTGGCTCCTCCTCCATTGGCTCGTCGCGTCCCATGGTGCCCACGAAGAGGTTTTCGGCCGCAGAGAAGGGGAAGGCCCGCCGAGAAGGGCCTGACTCTCCTCCGGCCAAGCGTGGCCGAGGTCATCCCCGCAAGCATCCTGCGTCCCCCGCTGCGGCTCCCCGTGGTCGCGGTTGCGATCTCCCGCGCGGTGATGCGCGCCTAGTGGGTGAGGGAAGGCGTTTTGGGGCCGCGCAGCCTCCCAGGCCGCGCTTCCACTCGACAGAGGTGCTGCCGGAGTTCGTCGTGTGGTCAGTGGACCCAACCGGCGGCTGGCTCCAGCTTCCTCGCTTTTTTGCTGGTGAACTCCCGGCCGGCGCTCCTGGCGGCCTCTGGCTTCAGGCGGACGGTTGCTGCAGCAGGGCCTCCTGGGCTTTGCTGGAGATCTCCATTGCTGGGAACGTGGCCCTGACCCGCGGCTGGCAAACGTTTGCCTACGCGTGTGGCCTGAGCCGGCGGTGCACCCTGCATTTCAAGTTTGACGGCGACGCCACCCTCTACGTGAGGGTGTTTGGCAAAGACGGACGTCGCGTCGGGTGTTGTCCCGAAGATGATGACAGCGGCCGAGCGCCCGGCCTTGACGATGGTCAAGATGGAGATGAAGGCAGGCACGTGGCCGGCGGCGTTCGCAGCTCGCCAAGCCATAGTGGCTCCCCTTCAGATGATAGCTCCTCCAGCGGTGGCCGCGACCAGCCTTTGCACCGTTGCGCTTGCCTTGAGGAAGGTAGTGGGTCAGCCCGCCGTCACGCCTCAGTGAAGCGTGAGGAGGGGTGTGACTGAGCTTCGGAGGCAGTGCGAGTCCTTGCCACTAGTCGGAGCCGAGCAAGACATGTCTATTTTGTTCTTCTTCCTTCCCTGCGCAAAGAGAGAGTAGTGTAGGGCCCCACAGGGGCGTGCTGGACTGTTGTTGTTTATTACTATGCTATTTTCATTATTCCAGTGCTGTGTTTTGGTGATGCGAGCTTGTGTGTAAGAATTTACTTAGCTCGGGGGGACTTGACGCAGTCTTCGCTTCTCGAGGCTGAGGCCTCGCTGCGTGCTTCGTGGCCTGCAAGAATTAGCCTGGAGAGGTAACTTCCAGTCTCGATCGCGAGTGCAACTGACTTAGGTCCTGTGTTCGTGCGTGATGCCCGTGGGGCACGGACCGGGAGGAGCATTGTCGCGGTGGACTTGGATAGGAAAGCCTCCCAAGACTAGGTCAGGAAACACTCGCGAGGGAACCCGTGTAGTGCCCTCGCGAGACTTGCGAGAGAGAAAATGAGTCAAGTAGGCGACAAAGACAATGAGTCACAGGTCGGGGACGGCAACGACACCAAAAGAAACTCTCAATAAAACTGCAAATGGGGACGAACAAGCCAACTGCAGAAAGCAAATGAAAAAGCCGCGTCCGGCACCTAATCTAGTCTTCGACGTCTTCTCACCAGCGCGGAGCTAAGTGCTGCCACTGGGCGTGGGCGGGAGCCCCCAAGGCCCAGTGCGGCACTCCAGAGACTCTGGGGCGTGTACACCCCCACTCATTATTATATGAGAGTGTCACGGGCGGTGAGCTTCATAGGCATTGGCGTTCTTCACATGCATCGGGCCTTTTCTTGAGGGGGGGGGTCGAGCTTCATAGGCATTGGCCTTCTTCACAGGCACCGGCCTTTCCTCAAAGCGACAAGCTTCACAGGCATTGGCCTTCTTCACAGGCTCCGGACCTTTCCCACATGCGCTGGGCCTCGCTTCACGGGTAGAATCTTCGGAGGTGCTGAATGTTCCACGCATTCGGGATGGGCACCCCCTCCTGGGTCTCCAAGCGCGCGGAGCCGGGCCTGGAAACATGAACAACCTTGAACGGGCCCTCCCACATAGGAGAGAGCTTGTGCATCCCTTCCCTGGAGAGCACCCGCCTGAGCACGAGGTCCCCTACCTCAAGAGTCCTGGGGCGGACGTTGCAGCAGTGGTACCGTCGCAGCGCCTGCTGGTATCTTGCTGCCCGCAACGCGGCCTCCCGACGGTGTTCCTCCCCTAGCACGAGATCCGTCCCCCGCGTGGCGTCCTGCAGCACTTTGTCGAACGCCAGGACCCATGCAGGCGATGCCTGACCTCGTGAGGGAGGACCGCCTCCACTCCGTAGACGAGAAGAATAGGGTTTTGCCTGTTGACTTGGTTGCGGTCGTGCAGATGGACACAACACAGACTGGAGCTCGTCGTACCAGCCTCTGCCGCAGGCCTCTAGCTTCTTCTTGAAGGTCCTGGTCTTGAGGCCTTTCAGGACCTCCGCATTGGCCCATTCAGCCTGGCTGTTGCTCCGAGGGTGCGCCACTGAAGCATAGCATATTTGTGTTCCAAGATTAGCACAGTATGTTTTGAAGAGATTGCTGGTGAATTGCGAACCATTGTCGGTGATTATGCGGTTAGGTACTCCGAATCGGCTCACGAGGCCCTTGATGAACTTGACTGCGGAGCCTGCTAGGATGGTACGGACAGCTTCCACCTCAGCCCACTTGGTGAACTTGTCGATGGTGACGTAGAGATAGCGGTAGCCCCCTGGCGCCCGAGGAAATGGGCCAAGGATGTCTAGTCCCCAAACAGCGAATGACCACGAGAGGGGAATGGTTTGAAGGCCTTGAGCTGGTTGATGAATCTGCTTGGTATGGAATTGACAGGCTTCACAAGCCTTCACCAGCTCGATTGCGTCGTTGAGTGCTGTTGGCCAATAGAACCTGCTGCGAAACGCCTCGCCGACGAGTGTGCGTGAAGACGAGTGGTGCCCGCAGTCTCCACCGTGAATGTCTGCCAGTAGCTCTTTCCCTTGCTCCCTGGAGATGCAACATAGAGTAACGTCATTCATCCACTTCCGGTAGAGCTCCCCGTCTTGGATGCAGTAGGCCATGGCCTGCCGCGCCACGCGCTCCGCGTCCTCCTCCTTTTCTGGCAGAATCCCTTGCACCAAGTAATCCTTGAACTCTGCAGTCCAACATCCCTCCCGAGGTTCCAGCGCGAGGAGCAGGCGCGCTCCTGAGGTCGGGCCACAGGCCAGGGCTCCCGAGGCAGGCGGTTGAGGGAGCTCCTCCCGAGGCTGTGCTGTGCTCGATAGTGATGGCGCCACTGAAGGTTTGAAGAGCCGTTCCTCGAAGATGCCAGGCTCCTGAGGCAACTGCCTGGACGCCCTCCTGGCGATGTCATCAGCCTCTTGATTGGTGCTGCAAGGCACATGCTGCAACTCCAGCCCCCAAAACTATTTCTCCATCCTGCGGACTTCCGCAAGATATGCTTCCATGTGTTCGTCCTTCGGCTCATACACCTTGTTGGAGAAATTGATGAGGAGTTGTGAATTGCCCTTGATGATGAGGCGCTTTACCCCCAAGGCGACTGCGGCCTTCAAGCCCACTATCAGGCCCTCGTACTCTGCTATGTTGCTGGAGACCTTCTCTCCATGCTGGAAGCAGAGCTGCACAACATAGTAGAGCTTGTCCTGAGTGGGGGATATGAGCACTGCGCCAGCCCCCGCGCCATGTCGCGAGAACGCCCCGTCGTAGTACATGACCCAGCCGTCCGATGCTTCACTTCCCGGGGAAAGCGACCGATCCTCGCCCGCTTTGAGCCCCGGTGCCTCCGCCCATTCTGCCATGAAATCTGCAAGCGCGGCTCCCTTGATGACTCTGGTCATGCTGAATTCCAGCTGAAACGCTTGCAACTCGATGTTCCATTCAACGACTCTTCCAGCTGAGTTGGGGCTCCTGAGTATCCTTTCCAAGGGGTATGCTGAGACGACCTTGATGGGATGGCCTTGAAAGTAGTGCCATAGCTTGCGTGAAGCGACTAACAGTGCAAGGAGGAGTTTTTGGGGCATGGGGTACCGCGCCCTTGCGTCCCATAGCACCATGCTGACGAAGTACATAGGATGCTCAACGAGGTTAAGGGTGCTGGCATAGCCTGTGTCTTCCGGAGGTTGAGGCGCCTCTTGAGGCGACGGAGCCCCCAACGCTTGGTCGCTTGACGAGGCCTCCTTCGCCCCGGGTGCGTCCCCCTGCTGAGGATTATCCCCGTCTGCCGCGGTCGTGGTCTTCGCGAGGCCTTCTTGGCTTTGCTCCGCCTCGGCCGGGGTTGCGGCTGGCGCGACCTTCGCCCAACGCTCCTCCCTAACCGCCACCGGGGCTGCGCTGGCGGAGTAGGGTGTGGCTGCAAGGTAGAGCACCAAGGGCTCTCGAGGGCGCGAAGCTACCATCACCGGAGGGCTGGTAAGGTACTTCTTGAGATCTTGGAATGCCTTGTCGGCCTATTCCATCCATTCGAACGGGCCCTTCTTCTTCATCAGCTGGAAGAATGGTAGTGCTCGCTCCCCCAGCTTGGATATGAAGCGTCCCAACGCGGTTACTCGCCCGGTGAGCTTCTGCATTTCTCTGAGGGTCTTCGGAGGACTCATGTCTTCGATTGCCTTGACCTTCTCCGGGTTAGCCTCGATGCCCCTATGAGATACGAGGAAGCCCAAAAGCTCGCCCGAGGGAACTCCAAATACGCACTAGCCGTAGATCCACTTCATGGAGGCTCGTGAAGGTTTCTTCTAGGTCCTGTATCAGGGTTTTCGCCTCCCGAGACTTCACCACAATGTCATCGACGTAGGCCTCGGCGTTTCTCCCGAGCTGCCGGCCCAAGGCGATGTGCATTAGTTGCTGAAAGGTTGCGCCTGCGTTGCGCAACCTGAATGGCATGCAGGTATAGCAGTATACTCCACACGGGGTCAGGAAGGTCGTTTTCTCCACATCTTCTACCGCCAGCTTGATCTGGTGATAGCCCGAGAAGGCATCTAGGAAGCACAATAGGTCACACTCGGCGGTAGAATCGACGATCTGGTTGATGCGAGTGAGCGGGAATGGATCTTGTCTGTAGGCCTTGTTGAGGTTGGTGAAGTCGACACACATGCGTTCCTTTCCCCCCTTTTTTGGCACAACAACAGGGTTGGCCAGCCATTGAGGATAGCGAACCTCGCGAATGACGCCTGCTGCCTCTAACTTGCGGGTTTCTTGGACGATGAAGGCCAACTTTTCAGTGGACTGTCGCCTTGCCTTCTGCTTCACGGGGCGCACGTTGGGGCACACATTGAGATGATGTTCAATCACATCCCTCGGGACCCCTGCCAGCTGATCAGGTTCCCACGCGAACACCCCCTTGTTCGCGCGCAGGAACTTCACCAAGGCCTTCTCCTGCTCAGGATCGAGGTTGGCGCCTATGGTGAAGGCGGCGCCAGAGGATCCATCCTCGTCGACCGGTACCTACTTGGTCTCCGCCTTGTCATGGGTGAATAGCTGCTTCTTCTTGGCCGGTGCCGCCCCCTTGGGCCCGAGGGTATCTACACTGGCGGGCTGCGCCACCGCGGCTGTCTTGAATGCGAGCTTGAGTGCCTGCAGTGCATCCCTTGTGTCTCCAGACACAGTAAGGACGCTGCTGCTCCTGGGCATCTTCATGAGGTTGTACGCCGGGTGAGTCGCTTCCATGAACTAGGCCAAGGCTGGGTAGCTGAGGATGGTGTTGTACGGGAGGCCGATGGGGGCGATGTCGAAGTCGACCAGCTCCGTGCGGAAGTTGTCGTGGGTGCGGAAGGTTATCGGGAGGCGGATCTGCCCCAGGGAGCCGGTGGAACTGCCTCCAATGCTCGAGAAGGGCCTGCTGGGCCGGAGCCGCTCTAGCGGCACGTGGAGGAGGCTAAAGGCCTCCACCGAGAGCACGTTTAGGCCGGCGCCACCGTTGATGAGGGTCCTGGTGACTGCCAGCTGGCAGATGGTGGGGGTGCATAGCATCGGGAGCGCGCCCGAACAGGCGGTGTTGGAGGGGTGATCGTCCGAGCCGAAGGTCAAATCAGCCTTGGGTACCACCCAGCCCGGGGGGCCCCACGGTGCTTGAGGACGGCGCCGATCTGGCGGACGAACAGCTTGATGTAGCGGCTTGAAGGCGGTGCCTGCAATCCGCCCAGGATGGCTGCGACGACTGGGGGTGTCGGCGCAGCATGATGGGCGAGGAAGAGGTTGTGCAACTCCTCCTAGGAGGCCACAGAAGCCGCTGGCAAGTGGAGCAGCCACATGCGCGGGATGCCGGTGAGGACCATGGGAAGCCAGTTCACCATGACCTTATCGTCGCCTCCGGCCTTGAGGACGGCTTCTTCGTATGCCACCAGGAAGGCCAGCAGGTCGGCCGCGCCGTCGTAGCACGACGGCATGTCCGGCTTGAACTTGTTCGGCCACCGCACCTGTCGCAAGGCAGGGGACAGAGCTTGGAGCCCCTGGTCCCTGTGCAGGCATCGGTAGCAAGAGCAGGCGGTGTGCTGCCTGCCATGAGGGTGGAGCGCGGTGCTAATGGAGGACGAGTCGACGGCAGGGAGAGCTCCGGTGCACCCCTACCTGGCGCGCCAAATGTCGGATTTCGGGTTCCGGCAGACCCTTGAGGTTCGAACTCTGGGGTGCACACGAAGATCTCTCCTCTACCAACCCACGTCCCAACACCTCGCTCAGAATCTAGACTAGCAAGATGAACAACGCAAGAGACACGGAGTTTATACTGGTTCATGCCACCATTGCGGTGTAATACCCTACTCCAGTGTGTGGTGTGTGGATTGCCTCAGGGGCTGATGATGAACAATACAAGGGAAGAATAGCCTCGCGAGGGGAGGAGTTCTTGTGGTGGTGTGGTGTTCTACATGGAATGGATCCGATCCCCTCCTACTGTGGTGGCTAGTCCTATATATAGAGGCCCTCGTCCTCTTCCCAAATATTGAGCGGGAAGGGCACCAACAATGGCCATTTTGAAGGGGAACATATAGTACACTTATCCTGACTAAAGTTGGTCTTCGACTGCCAAAGGCCCTGACGATGACCCCGTCTTGGCCTCCACGATGACCTCCATCCTGCCGCTCCGCTGGTCTTGGTCTTGTTGCATCGGAATGGCAACCTTTGCCTGATGCCTTGGTCTGTGCTTGCTCCCTTTGCACCAAAGAGGAAACAAGGACACTGCGCAGGCCGGCGCCCGCCTGGTCTCGATCGTCATGGCTTGCGTCATGAGCACCTCGTGAGGTACCCTGCCTTGATCTCTCCGCCTCCTCGCGAGCCTGCCTGGTGAGGCCGTTCCTGAGGAAGCTTCCTATCGTCCGCCCCGCGAGGCTTGGCCCCTCGTGAGGGTCTTGAGCTTGAGTTGATGAAGATGGGCCGCACTGGGCCACTGCCCGAGCCATGCCACAGGCCGCAGGCAGGCAAGTCTGGGGACCCCCGTTCCCAAAACGCCGACATCTGCATCTGAGGAGGCAGAGGTGGAGTCTGAAGAGGAATCTGATTCCTGCGTGGCAAGCCTGGCTCTAGCTTCAACGTATGTCGCCAAGTCCATATTCAACACTGAAGACAATGGCCTCGTCACCAACACTGATGCTAAGGATGAGGATGACTCTGCTCCCACCTACTGCTTCATGGCACGTGGTGCCAAGGGAAACTCACGCGATACTTACTTTCAAACATCAAGTGAAGATGACTTTGAATGTGAATCTAAACCTAGCTACAGAACACTTGCTAAAATTGCAACTAAACAACAAAATGCTATGGAACATATTCAAAAGTTGCTAAAGAAATGACCTATTGGACACGGAAATGACCCGAACTCAGTCCTTAATTGAAGACATTAAAAAATCTTCATGTTAAGTACGAGGAACTTGAAAGTCGTCATGAAACGCTCTCAACTACTCATGAAAAGCTCTCCTATGATTATCTTCAAAGTAAGAAAGATCTTGAGAACTTGAGATCGGCTCATGAAGATCTTCAAAAGGAGAATGAGTCACTCCATGCTCAACAGATTAGTTCCGCTCAGGAAGGATTTGAACCACCATGTCTAAAATGTCTTGAGCGTGATAATGCTGTCTCTATTGCTGAATGTTCTACTGCTACTACTGTTGCAATATCTTCAACTGTTGATGTGGTAACTAACCCCTCTGTCAAGGATACCACTACTATTGCTGATGAGAATGCCAGGTTGAAGACATTGCTTGAGACAGGAATGTACAAAAGTCTCAAAGGGCATCAGACACTATGTGATGTCCTCAATAAACAGATTCTGAACCGAAACCCTAGGAAAGAGGGTGTTGGGCTCGAGAGGAAAATGAAAGTTGATGGTTCTTACTGGAAGCTTGAGAAGTACCCCAAAACCACATGGGTTGCTACAAAGGGACCTTCAGTGGATCCATCTACCTTATCTGGCTTCACTTGTGCTAACCCGATTCTCATTGATGAATCCTTTGATGCAAACTATAAACTGTTTAAGAATCAGAATGGTGAAGTGTTTGCTAGGTATATCGGTACTAACTGCAGGAATGGACCACCTTTTAAGAAGATCTAGGTACCCAAGAGTTGTCTTGAGAATCTTCCTATGAATGTCATCATGACACTACCTGGGAAGAAGACAAATCCCAAACCAAAGGCTTCATATGGTCCAAAGGCTTCATACAGGCAGAGGGCTCACCAGAGTCACCCTAATGCCAATGTTTTGCAGGGAAACCATACTCAGACTTATGAATATGAGCGTGTTTCAAATTGCTATGTTCATAAGACCAAGAACTTTTCTGCTTATTCTTATGAGTCTACTTGCTAGGGCTCCGAAGCCGAAGTTCTCAGATGCTACACTTAGACTCATTGCTTCTAAGCCACCCTTGAAGACGTGGTGGATAAGAAAAATTAACTCTCTTTTGTAGGGAATGGTCTCCAGCCGGAAATCAAAGGAGTCTGATGCTTATGCTGGGGACCTTAAACATCTTGTGGGACGCAAGATAAAATGTTCAAATGGTCTTACTATGTATTTCGTCCCAGGATTCCTTGACAATCATCCTATTTATCCTAACCAAGATCTGAACTTTCATAATCCGCTTGTTCGTCAAATGTTTATGCTTCACAATACCCTTGGTGAAGCCTATCCCCCAAGCTGTACTATAGGGTATGACACCAAAGGCTTTAGAATGGATTATGGACAGTGGATGCACTAACCACATGACTGGTGATCGAAGTCTTCTGATGGATTCAACCCTACGTCCATCTGACAAAAGTCACATCACATTTGCTAACACTGGTAAAAGCAAGGTATTGGGTCTAGGTAGAGTTGCAATCTCAAAGGATCAACACATGGATAAAGTGATATTTGTTGAATCCCTTGGTTTCAACTTAATGTCTGTCTCAATGCTTTGTGATCTGAACATGATTGTGATATTTGGAAAATATCGTTGCCTTGTGCTTATGGAATCCGACAAATCTCAAGTCTTTGAAGGGTATCGAAAAGATAATCTGTACATGGTAGATTTCTCAGCAGGACCACAGTTGGCCGTATGTCTTCTAGAAAAAGCTTTAGAGTGCTGGCTCTGGCATCAAAGGCTAGGACATGCTGGCATGAGGAACTTGTAAACTCTCGCGAAGAAGAAGCATGTCATGGGAATCGAGGGCGTCAAGTTCAAGAAGGATCATCTATGTGGTGCTTGTGAAGCTAGAAAGATGACTAGGGCCAAGCATCCCTCGAAGACAATCATGACGACATCACGTCCCTTCGAGCTGCTTCACATGGACTTATTTGGCCCTACCCACTACTCTACTCTTACTACCACTGCTTGTCTCTACGGCTTCGTCACTGTTGATCATTACTCGAGATATACATGGGTGCATATAATCCTATACAAGAATGAAGTGCAGGATGTCTTCAGACGATTCACCAATCGTGCCATGATGAACTATGGCATCAAGATCAAGCACATCAGAAGTGACAATGGCACATAATTCAAGAACACCGGCCTTGACACTTACCTTGATACATTGGGCATCACTCATGAGTTTCAGCTCCTTACACACCTCAGCAGAATGGCATCGTAGAGCGCAAGAACAGAACCCTCATTGAGATGGCTTGGACAATGCTTGATGAGTACAAGACTCCAAGGAAGTTCTGGCCTGAAGCCATTGATACTGCATGCCATGTCATCAGCCATGTTTATCTACACAAGCTTCTAAGAAGACATCATATGAGCTACTAACTGGTAAGAAGCCAAACGTCAGTTACTTCAGAGTATTTGGTGCCAGGTGCTGGATCAAGGATCCACATCACACTTCAAAATTTGCACCGAAAGCACATGAAGGTTTTATGCTTGGATACAGAAAGGATTCACACTCCTACAAAGTCTTCAACCTCTTTCACTATAAAGTGGTTGAAACTGTGGATGTGCGGTTCGATGAGACTAACGGCTCACAAAGAGAGCACCTGCCAAATGTGCTAGATGAAGTCCCACCTAGTGAATCTATCAAGCTGATGGGTACTGGAGAAATCATACCTTCAGAAGCTCAGGCTGAAGAAGAAATCATCATTGCACCAAATCAACCCGAGGACAATGCTCAGCCTGAAGTCAATGCTGAAGCTGAAGACAATGATCTACAAGGGCAAAATCTTCGTCCAGTTCATCCCCGTGTTGCAAATGAAGTACAGATTGAGAATATAATTGATAGCATCAATGCACCTGGTCCACTCACTCATTCTAGAGCAACACAATTAGCAAATTTCTGTGGGCACTTTGCATTTGTCTCTATATCTGAACCCAAGAAAGTTGCTGAAGCCTTCATGGAACCTGAATGGATTCAAGCTATGCAAGAAGAGCTTCAATAGTTTGAGCTGAACAATGTATGGGAATTGGTCAAGCATCCTGATCCTCGCAAGCACAATATCATAGGCACCAAATGGATCTATCGCAACAAACAAGATGAGCATGGTCAAGTTGTCAAAAACAAGGCTCGTCTAGTTGCTCAAGGTTACACCCAAGTAGAAGGGATTGACTTTGATGAAACATTCGCTCCCGTGGCTAGGCTTGAAGCCATTGGAATACTGCTAACCTATGAAAACCATCACAACATTCTTCTATACCAAATGGATGTGAAGAGTGCCGTTCTCAATGGCAAGATTGAAGAAAAAGTGTATGTCGAACAACCACCTAGCTTTGAAGATCCAAAACATCCTGATATGGTATACAAGCTCAACAAGGCACTGTATGGCCTCAAACAAGCTCCTCGCTTGACACACTCAAAGACTTCCTTAAGAGTAAAGGCTTCAAACCTGGTTCTCTAGATCCTACACTCTTCACGAAGACATATGATGGTGAACTGTTTGTGTGCCAAATCTATGTGGATGACATTATCTTCGGCTCCACTGACAAGAGATACAGTGATGAGTTTGGGCACATGATGCAAGAGTAATATCAGATGTCCATGATGGGTGAGCTAAAAAATTTCCTCGGTCTTCAAATCCGTCAGTAGAGCAACGACATCTTCCTATCACAAGAAAAATACCTCAAAGATTGCCTGAAGAAGTTTGGAATGCAAGACTGCAAAGGATACACGATGCCAATGCCAACCAAAAGTCATCTGGGCCCCGACGACAATGGTAAAGAGTTCAATCAAAAGGTATACTGATAACCCACAAGTATATGGGATCAATTGTAGCTGATACGTCTCCAACGTATCTATAATTTTTGATTGCTCCATGCTACTTTATCTACTGTTTTAGGCAATATTGGGCTTTATTATCCACTTTTATATTATCTTTGGGACTAACCTATTAACCGGAGGCCCAGCCCAGATTTGCTGTTTTAAGCCTATTTTAGTGTTTCGAGGAAAAGGAATATCAGACGGAGTCAAAACGGAACGAAATCAACTCGAGAAGTTATTTTTGGAAGGAAACCCACCTGATGGACTTGGACCCCACGTCAGAAGATACGAGAGGTGATCACGAGGGTGGGGGGCGCGCCCTCCCCCCTGGGCGCGCCCCCCTGCCTCGTGGGGCCCCCGTAGCTCCACCGAGGTTCTCCCTGCACCCATATATACCTACGTACCCTAAAACTTCCAGAACAGAAGATAGATCGGGAGTTCTGCCGCCGCAAGCCTCTGTAGCCACCAAAAACCAATCGGGACCCTGTGCCGGCACCCTGCCAGAGGGGGATCCCATCACCGGAGGCCATCTTCATCATCCCGGTGCTATCCATGACGAGGAGGGAGTAGTTCACCCTCGGGGCTAAGGGTATGTACCAGTAGCTATGTGTTTGATCTCTCTCTCTCATGTTCTCTCTCGTGTTCCTCTATGGCACGATCTTGATGTATCCCGAGCTTTGCTATTGTAGTTGGATCTTATGATGTTTCTCCCCCTCTACTCTCTTGTGATGAATTGAGTTTCCCCTTTGAAGTTATCTTATCGGATTGAGTCTTTTATGAACACTTGATGTATGTCTTGCGTGGGATAACCGTGGTGAAATGGGTTATTCTATTGATCCACTTGATGTATGTTTTGGTGATCAACTTGCGGGTTTCGTGACACTTGGGAACCTATGCATAGGGGTTGGCACACATTCTTGACTCTACGGTAGTAGCTTTGGGTGTCGGGGGTTGGGTGCGACATATGCCAAAGGATGGCTTATCATGGTGGGAGCGAGTAGAACGTCGCCGGTGCCAGGAAACGGGATTAGGCGAAGGCATGCACGCTGGCGAATCTTACCCAGCTTTGGGGCTCTCCGGGGAGATAACACCCCTACTGCTACTCTGCGGAGTCTCAGCATGATCACTAAAGCGTAGTGACTACAAGGTCGCTCCTAGAGCTGTATTCTGGGGGTGGAAGGAGGCAAGGCTAGCCTTCTTCTTCCTATGTGATCTGGTCTAAGGTTAATGGATGCCAACCCTTTGCATGGGTGCCCCAGGGGGTTTATATAGGCCTACCCCCCCGGGGTTCAATAGTAATCCGGCTGGGCGCGGGTCCTAGCCGTCTGCCTCATAGGCCGCCGTCTTCTCCGCCGACTGCTGGGGCCCGCCGACTCGCGGGCCCCGCCGGCGAGTCCGGCACTGTAGCCGTGCTTCGGATGATGCAAGCTTGGTCATTGGGTCGTGGCAACAGTGCCGCCGTCTATCGGGCGATCACTGTCGTTACTCCCCATCTTGTCTGGTTAATGGCGCGTGGGACCCGTGAGAGGGGCTGGCCGACTCCGGGGAGCCGACTCCCACGGGGCCGCCTTCGGGGCGTATCTGCCGTCTTCTAGCTCTCATTGACTGGCGGGTCCGCCGTCTTTGAGCTGTATAGGTAGGCCATCGTGGCCACAGTGCGCCGCGCACTGTGGCCGAGGTCAGGTCTGGCATGGCTACAGTGCCGGGCCACGCCGGAGATCTCCGGCGGTACGGCACACTGTAGCCACGCCGGCTCCTTGCAAGCAGGAGGTGACGGCCACGCCGTGGTAGTACCCGCAATGAGTGTAGAGTCGTGGGCCGACTCTCTATAGCCGGCTCCTCTGGAAGTCGCCGACCATGAGTCGGCCCATCTGGGAGTCGTCATCTGAGACTCGGCTCATCTGGGAGTCGTCATCTGATACTCGGCTCATCTGGGAGTCATGATCTGAGACTCGGCCCATCTGGGGGTCGTGATTTGAGACTCGGCCCATCTGGGGGTCGTGATCTGAGACTCGGCCCATCTGGGGGTCGTGATCTAAGACTCGGGCCATCTGGCAGTCGTGATCTGAGACTCGGCTCATCTGGGAGTCGTCATCTGAGACCCGGTTTTGAGGGGCGTGGCCTGCCTCGATGTCTTGAAAGGTTCTGGGGCTCGGGTCAGCCTACCCGTGGCCCATTACTCCGACAGTAGTCCCCGAAGCTGGTGAGGCTCTGAGAGTGACTCGCTGGGGGGGCCTCGACAGTTTCATTCTTCCGGTGGTTGAATCTGGGCTTCGTTTACCGTCTTCCTCTGGGCCGACTATCCGTAGTCGGATTCGTAGAGGGCCGTCTCACTCTGTGGAGAGCTCGAAAGTCGTGGTGGGAGACCAGGCGGCGTGCCTGATATGGTTCCCTGCTGCCGCCCACCGCGGCCCTATCGCGCGGCGCCACGCGGCAGGGACAGTCTGCCGTCCCACGCGCGCGACGGGACGGGCTGTTAGGCGGGGCCCGCCACTACCGCGCCTCGGCACGCGAACGGATCCGCTGCGGCCGCGCGAACGGTTAGGCTTCTCACGCCGTTACTGTGCGCAGTAACTTCATGGGGTAAATCGTGGGGCGGCGTGGGGCTCTGGGCGCAGTTAATCCCACGCCCGCCCCCTCGGCTTCCCAGCCTCCAAGGCTATAAGTAGGGGGGGGGGGGAGTGGAGCGGCATAGCACGCGCGCCCATCTCCCTCGACCCCCGCTTCCTCTTGCTTCCTCTCTCCTTCTTGCCGCCGGCGAGCAGAACCACACCGCGCCAGCCAGCGATGAGCTCCTCCTCCGCCACCGCGGCTCCGGCCGTGCGAGGTCGAAGACGACCTCATTGAATTCCTCCGCAAGACGTGCCAGCTCCCCGGCGCACACCTCTTGCGAGCCCGCACCGCGCCGGCGAAGGAGATATCGCCGGCGCCGGAGGAGGGCGAGCGGGTCATCTTCCGCTCGCACCTCATGCGCGGCCTAGGGCTGCCGGCGAGCGGCTTCTTCTGCTCCTTCTTGGAGTTTCACAGCCTCCAACCGCACCACCTCACCCCGAATACGGTGGTGCTGCTCTCCGCCTTCGTCACTCTGTGCGAAGGTTTCCTCGGCGTTCTCCCCACCATCGAGCTGTAGGGAGAATTCTTCTCTTCTAAGCTCGGCACGCAAGTCGCCGGCGTGCCGGCTCAGTGCGGTGCCTTCATCGCGATGTGGCGCTCGACGGCCGACAACCCCTTCCCTTCCATCTCGCTGATCAAGTCGGTGAGGATGTGGCAGCGCTCATACTTCTACGTGAAGAACCTCGCCTCTGATGGCGACTGGGTTAATCTGCCGGCTTACGGAGCCGGCCCCCCAGCTGGGAGGCTCCCCAGCTGGTCTCATCGGGTCAAGATGCTGACTCCCGCCGGAGCCGCCGCCGTAGCGCGACTCCGAGTCTTGACGCAGTCAGAGGGCCTCATCGGGTCCAACTTGCTGGCCGCCTTTGTGGCGCGCCGAGTTCTCCCGCTCCAAGGTCGGCCTCACCTGATCTGTCAGATGAGCAGCCTCCGAGACCCAAGTCGGATGAGCACCAAGGAGATGTCCCGCGCGGAGGTGGCAAACATGCTGAATCATATCGCGAACTGCAAGTTCGGGGAGGACTGGCAGTTCGGCAGGGAGCCGTACTCGCGCGACAACCCCCGACCAGTGGTAAGTCACATCTCCTTATTGCTTTGTCTTCTTTGCGGCCGAATCCGGTTTCTGATTCTCGTTGGTTTCTTCTGAAATAGAACCCCCTCATGCAGCCTGCAGCCGACGCCATGAGACAGCCCCGCGAGTTTGTCCCCGATCGTGCGGAGAGCGACGTCGACGACCCCGACTCGGGGGCGGCGGCGATGGAAGCTGACGCCGAAGGCGGGGGAGGAGGAGCGGTAGGCGGCTTCAGGCCCTCAGCCACCTTCGCCGATTGGCCTGATGACGACGCCGAAGGGGAAGTCGCCCCGCGCCACCAGCCGAGGGTCGGCTCGTCGGACGCCGGCTCCTCCGCCGGCCTGGCTGGCCAAGGCGGCGCGAAGAGGCGTCACGCCGGGCCGAGTGCGCCCGGCGGCAAATTGAATAAGTTCAAGGGGGCGGCCGCCGCGACCAAACCGGAGGAGGCGGCCGCGAAGGCCAACCGCTTCCGTAGGGAAGTGAGAAGGCCGTCGCTAGTCTCTGCGTAAGTCTTTACGCTTTTTTATTTTCCTTCGGTGAATCTTGTCCGAGTCTTCTTTTATACTCCTCCCATCCTTCTTCAGGGCCCCTCTTTCCCTTGAGAGAGTCGCCGTCCCCTCCGTCATGGGGTCGGCAGAGACGTCCGCCAATACTTGGCGGGTCGACCCCGCCGCCGACCTCCGGGAGGCGATGGAGCGAAACGCGCAGGAGAAGTGCAACAAGGAGGAGGCCGACCATCTGGAGAAGGCGGAGGCTGAGAAGGCGGCCGCCTCCGCCCAGAAGAAGCTGGAGGATGCCGAAGCCGCCCTTGCGGCGAGTCGGCGAGCCGAGGAGGCCGCGCGTCGCCGATCGACGATGCTCGTCCCCCCACTGTCCTCTGCACCGCCGCCTCCGGAGTTCACGGGGCAGACCGGAGAGGCCGGCACCGAGAACCCCGTCGTGGAGAAGGAGAGCGGCGAGGCCTCCATGTCGGACACGCTAGTGCCGCCGCCTCCGCCTCCACCGCCGTCTGGGAGAGCCCATGGCAAATAGCCGGCAGGCCCGCCGGTGCGCCGACTAAGGATGATGCGAGGCTGCTTCTTCAGGTTGCCTCGCCAGCGTGCCGCCGCCTGGAGAAGGCGACTTCGGTGCCGCGGCCCCTGGAGGTCGGAGCCGCCAGCTCGACCATCCCAGACGCCAAGGCGACGAGCGCCGCGCCCGTTGGGTGGGTGCGCGGAGGCGGCACGGGCCTGCTGAACCAGGCACTTCTGGATGTCCAAGCGAAGCTTCGAGCCGAAGGCGACGCCCTCCAGATCTGCACCAAGGCGTATCTAGCGTCGCGAGCCGCCGTCCGGGTATGTTTTCCTATTTGATTCTAGTTTTTCTTGCTCCTCTCTGTGGGGGCGCGCCAGCGCACCCACTGGGTGTAGTCCCCGAGTTTCGGGCCGGCTGCTGAGCAGGCGGCTCGGAACTCCCTCTGGCGAGTTCCAAGTACTTATTTTGTCTGACATTGTTGTTTGCAGGAGTATCACAACCTCCGCGCCACTGCCTTCAACCGCAATGTTGAGGAGTTGAGCAAGCAAACTGCAAACTTGACGGAAAGCCGGAGTAAGTTTTTTCCCTCTTCTTCGCGGGGGCGCGCTGGCGCACCCGCGGGCTGTAGTCCCCGTGATTCGGGCCGACTGCTGAGCAGTCGGGCCGGATCTTCCCGGCGACCTTCTTTGCTGACGACTTATTTGTCTCTTTCTTTCGTGTTTCAGGGGCCAACGCTACTCTTCAGGGGCAGCTGGGTGAAGTTAACACCGCCTTGCGCGCCAAGGGGGAGGAGTGCAGCAAACTCGCTGCGGAGCGTGATCTGCTTATTGCGCAGCTGGCCGAGCAGAAGGAGCTGCTCAAGAAGGCGCAGGACGAGGCCGAGAAGAAGGAGACTGCTCTCCTGGCCGAGTTCGAGAGCGAGCGCTCCTCCTGGACCGACAGGGAGGCGATGCTGACTTCCGGCTTCCACGAGATTGAGGATATCGTCGATGGTGAGCTTTCTTTCTTTGAATTTCCGACTATGTGTCAGGCTGACTTCTGATTTTTTGACTTGCTTCTTTTTTGTCTTGGCAGACTTTTTCCCTGGCCACTCGCAGGCAGTCCCTCTGGCCATCGAGGCTGATCGTGAGGCGCGAAGGGCGAAAGGCAAGGAGATTGCCGCCAACGCTCCCCTGACCGTTGATGAGCAGCTTCTGAGCATCGAGGCCCGTCTTCGTCTGGCCCACCGGCGGATGCGCCGGCTTCAGCGTGCCGGCGCCCAGGCAGTTGCCGCCCTATGGCCAGACATGCCAGCTCTGCGCACCGCCAGCCGAACTGCCGACTGGCTGGAGGTCGCAGCCGGCCGTCTTGAGGCCTGGAAGGGTTCCTCGGCCCGGGCCGGAGCGTGTCGGGCCTTGGAGTTCGTCAAGGCGTGCTATCCGGGGCTGGACCTGGACCGTCTGGCCGCGTTCCGGTCAGAGGCCCAGGCCGAGCTGGAGGCTGTGGAGGGCGCCCTTGTCGAGCGTGCAGCGGCCATCACCAAGTACACGGACACCAATGTCTTCGTCCCCGAGCGGGCTGAAGGCGGCGAGGAGGTGCCGCCAAAGTGGTTCGGGATGAACCCGGAATATGGCGAGGACTCGGCGGAGGTGATTGACTCCAGCACCGAGGAAGAAGACGAGGCAGAGGATGAAGGCGAGACGGAGGTGCCAGAGGGCGGAGCGGGCGACCAGCCTCAGCTCGACCGTGCCTCCAGCAACGAGCCGCGTCCGACCGGGCCGACTGCCGCTGGCGGCGATCAAGCCGAGACTGCCCAGCCGACTCCCCCAGCGCCTGACACCGCCGTCTCCTCCGACCCTCCGAACCCGTCTGCTGCTCCTTAGGCTGCCCTCTGGCTTTGTCTATCTGTTCTAGAAAGTCTTTGATAAACTTTGTTAATTTGCACAATTCCACCCTCGGGGTGTATTTTAAACTTCTGTCTGAAGATTCGGCCAATGGGCCTATGCTTATGTAAATATTGATCCGAGTTCTATCCTTCCTTGCTCATTGCTCCTGTGGCTTTTTCCTTTGCCGCTTTCCCCTAGTTGCCGCTTTGCCAGCTGGCAAACCGCTCTGCGGACTGCCGCTGGGCCAAATGCCTGGCTATTTTGGGGAAAGCAAGTACTTGCCTTTCTTTGGAGTTTATTTAGCAAGTTGGATAGAAAGCAGTAAGCCGAATATTCGCGAGTCGGCTTGTAAAAAAGGGGGCTGGAAACCAGCTTAGGCTATGTTGATGTTTTGGGTCCTTAGCCATTTTTCGTGTGGACGCCCATTCATCCTTACTCCTGCCCACCAAACAGTCGCTCTGCGAGCTGCGGCTTCTGGCAAGAGACGGCTTAGGCGCCGCACACTACTTGTCCGACTTTAGGAAACATTTCATAGCGCCAGACGGCGAGTCCCCGGGCCGACTAGTCGAACCCGGCGCCAAGCGGCATAGCAAGAAGTAGCATACTTGAAGGCATAATTCTTATCATACAGATAATCAAAAGGGGCAGTCCCCGAGCTCGTCTCGGGGGGCCCGGAGTCTCGGTACTTTAATACAAAGGGGTAGCGTGATACATACTAAATCAACTGTAAAATCTTTGAAGGAGGTTTTCATTCCATGGTCGTTCCGACTCTTTGCCGGAGTCGTCTCTCTTGCGTGCTCGGGGCTTCTGGGCATCAATCAGGTAGTAGGAGCCATTGCCCAACACCTTGCTGATGATAAAGGGGCCTTCGCAAGGTGCCGACAGCTTGTGCTGGCCGGCTGTCCGCTGGATCAGTCAGAGCACAAGGTCGCCCTCTTGAAAAGATCTTGGCTTGACCTTCCTGTTGTAGTATTGACGCAGGATCTGCTGGTAGATGCCGGACCGACCGAGTGCCAACAGCCGGCCCTCTTCCAGCAGATCGACGCCGTCTTGACGTGCTTCTTCTGCTTCCTCCTTGGTGTACATGGTGACTCGCGGGGAGTCGAATTCTATGTCCGTCGGGATGACGGCTTCAGCACCGTAGACGAGGAAGAAAGGCGTGAAGCCGGTTGACTTGTTTGGAGTCGTGCGCAGACTCCAGAGGACGACTGACAGCTCCTCAAGGCAACAGCCGACCGAGCGTTCCAGTGGTTCAACCAGGCGGGGCTTGATGCCGGATAGGATGAGGCCGTTTGCTCGCTCTACCTAGCCGTTTGACTGAGGATGGGAGACAGACGCTAAGTCCAGTCGGATGCCCTGTGTAGTGCAGAAACGGGCCAAGGCTCCTTTGGCAAAATTTGTGCCATTATCGGTGATGATGCTATGTGGTATGCCATACTGAGTCGTAATGTCGACGATGAAGGTTACTGCAGTCCGACCATTCAATTTCTTGATGGGTTTTGCTTCTATCCACTTGGTGAACTTGTCCACTGCGACAAGTAGGTGAGTTAGGCCGCCTCGTGCCGTCTTGAATGGTCCCACCATGTCCAGGCCCCAAACCACAAAGGGCCAGGTGATGGGAATGGTCTTGAGCGCCGAAGCCGGCTGGAGCGGCTTGGAACGGAACATCTGGCACCCTTTGCAGTTTTGGACTAATTCCTTGGCCTCTTCCAGGGCAGTCGGCCAGAAGAATCCGTGTCGGAAGGCTTTGGCGACGAGTTCCCTTGAAGCCGCATGATGGCCACACTCGCTTTCATGGATGTCTTTGAGGATTGCTTGGCCTTGTTCCGCCTCGACACAGCGTTGGTAGACACCAGTGACACTGCGCCTGACCAGCTCTCTGTTGACTATCGAATAGGCTACCGCTCGGCGTTGCACTTGCCGAGCCAGGATTTCATTAGCTGGCAGCTCTCTGTTTACTAGGAACTTGAGGATGGGCTGGGCCCATGAGGGTGCTGCTATTTCTTTGATTGCCACTATTGCGACTTGGACAAGGGCGGCTGGGCTGGGAGGCGACGGGCTGGGATCCGCGGCCGCTTGCTGGATTGGTGAAGTCCTCGGGCCGAGTTCTGAAGTCTTCAGGCTGACTGTCGCAGTCCCCGGGGCCGGGTTCTGAAGTCCCCGGGCCGGCTTTGACTGCGGTATTTTTGGAGCCGTCTGTGAGGATTCTTGTGCCGTCTGCTGGTGCTCTTGAGTCGGATCCAACTTCTTCGGGGGGAGCTGGCACAAAAATAGAGTCTGATTCTGGCGAAGGCTTGATAGATGGCTTGAGGAGGCGCTGAAGGGCGACACCGGACGGTATTGCTTGACGGGTGGAGCCGACTCGTGCCAGGGCGCCCGCTTGGTCATTGTCATTTCTTGGAATGTGAAGGAATTCACACCCCTCGAAATATCCGCTGAGTTGCTGCACCAGAAAATGGTAGCTCGCCATGTTTGCGTCTTTGGCGTCCCAATCTCCAGATGACTGCTGGACCACCAAATCGGAGTCGCCGTAGCACAGGATCCGGCGGATGCCGAGTTCTTTGGCAAGCCGGAGCCCGTGAACGAGCGCCTCGTATTCGGCAATGTTGTTGGAGGCGGCGAAGTGGATCTGCAGTGCGTACTTGAGCTTGTTGCCTTTGGGGGAGGTGAGGACGACGCCGGCTCCCAGGCCGGTGCGCATCTTGGAGCCATCGAAATGCATTTGCCAATGGGTGGAGTCAGGTGCTAGCGGCAGGTACTGGGTCTCAGCCCAGTCGACAAGGAAGTCGGCCAGTGCTTGTGACTTGATGGCGGTGCGGGGCTGGTAGTAGATGGTGTAGGGAGCCAGATCTATGGCCCACTTGGCTACTCGGCCTGAAGCCTCACGGCTTCCGATGATCTCGGCCAGTGGAGCGGTGCAAACCATAGTGATTGGATGTTCTTGAAAGTAAGGCTTCAACTTCTTGGCGGCGAAATGCACGCTGTAACACATCTTCTGGTAGTGGGGGTAGTTCTGCTTGGAGGTCGACAATACCTCGCTCAAGTAATAAACTGGTCTCTGGACAGGGAGCGCCTTGCCTTCCTCCTTGCGTTCAACCACGATAACTGTGCTGACTACCCGGCTGGTGGCGGCAATGTATAGGAGCATAGGCTCTTTGGGAGTCGGAGCCGCCAGCACAGGGGGAGTAGTCAACATCTTCTTTAGCTCGAGAAACGCTTCATCCGCCTTGTGGTTCCACTCAAAAAAGGTGATCTTCTTCATCAGTTGGTACAAAGGGAGAGCCTTCTCGCCCAGCCGACTGATGAATCGGCTGATGGACGCCAAGCAGCCGGTGAACTTCTGCACATCTAACAGTCGGCGGGGGACTGCCATCCTCTCGATGGCTTTGATCTTTACAGGGTTGCACTCTATGCCGCGTTCGGAGACCAGGAAGCCAAGGAGCTAGCCGGCTGGTACTCCGAAGACGCACTTCTCCGGATTGAGCTTGATCTAGAATCGGCGCAGATTCTCAAAGGTTTCTTGGAGATCTTCCAACAATGTTCCCCGCATTTCCGTCTTCACTACCACATCATCCACGTAGACGTGGGCATTCTTGCCGAGTTGCTTAAGGAGACACTTCTGCATGCAACGCTGAAAGGTGGCGCCGGCATTCCTCAAGCCGAACGTCATAGTCAGGTAGCAGAAGGCTCCAAACGGCGTGATAAAGGCAGTCTTCAGTCTGTCTGCCGGGTTCAGCTTGATCTGGTGATATCCTGAATATGCGTCTAAGAAGCTCAACAGCTCGCATCCGGCTGTGGAGTCTATCACCTGGTCAATTCTTGGCAGAGCAAATGGATCTTTGGGGCAAGCCTTGTTGAGGCTTGTGTAGTCGATACACATCGGCCACTGCTTGTTCTTCTTCAACACTAGGACCGGGTTCGCCAGCCATTCTGGAAAGAACACCTCCATAATGAAACCGGCCGCTAGGAGTCGGGCTATCTCTTCTCCAACAACTATTCTTTTCTCTTCTGACATGCGGTGCAAGGGCTGCCTGACGGGCTTCACATCAGATCGGACATGTAACTTGTGCTCGGCGAATTCCGCCGGTACACCCGGCATGTCTTTAGGGGACCATGCAAAGATGTCTCGATTCTCACGGAGGAAATCGACGAGCTCTCCTTCCTATTTGCTGTCTAGGTTTGCACCTATGACAGCGTGCCTCTCCGGGTGCTCCGGGTCCAAAGGTATCCTCTTTGTTTCCTTAGCCAGCTTGAATGAACCATCAGCTTCCGACTCCTTGGGGTCGGGCGACAGCTCTGGCTGCTTCCCGGCCATCGCCACAACCCGGTCAAGGAGCCGCCTTTCAGCTGCGATCACCAGGGACTCGGCCAACCGACTGCTCTCGGCCGCGCAGGCGGACGACTTCCTGTAGTCGCCAGCCACGGTCAGAATCCCCTTTGAACTCGGCATCTTCATCTTGAGGTAGGCGTAGTGGGGGACCGCCATGAACTTGGCTAAGGCAGGTCGGCCAAGCAGCGCTTGGTATGGGCTTTCAAGGTCCACCACTTCAAACCAGACTGGCTCTCGTCGAAAATGATCTTTGTCTCCGAAGAAGACGTCTATCTGGATCTTGCCGATTGGGGAGCAGGAAAGGCCAGGCACAATGCCGTGGAAAACAGTTCAGCTGCTTTGAAGCTGTTTCTGCTTGATTCCTAATTTCTCCATGGTATCCTTGTACAGGATGTTGATGCTGGTGCCTCCGTCTATCAACACTCGCGAGAAGCGAGTGGCCCGCCTATTAGTGGCCAAGGTAGCACTCAGAACCAAGGCGTAGGAGCCCAGATTCGGCATCACCTCTGGGTGATCTACTCTGCTCCAACTGATAGGCTTCTCGGACCAATGCATAAACTCCGGAGTATCTGATGCTACTGCGTTCACTTCTTGCTGCTGCAACCGTCTGCTGCATCGATCATCGGCCATACTGGTGAACACCACATAAGCTCCATGTTCTTCGGGGTATTCATCTTGTACGGCGCCGACTGGCCTGGCCGCCGGCTGCTGGGGCGGCTGTGGAGGCGGCGGCCCAGCAGGCGGTGGAGGAAGGAGGCCGTCTCCCTTGGCGATTCTAGTGAGCCAGTGGCATTTCCGGGTGGTATGGTTTGACGGCTTCGCGCCGCTGTGGAACTTGCAGGGACCATCCAAAGTCTGCTCATAAGAGAAGGCCGGCAACCAGTTGGACTTGCCGCCGTTCTGCCGCTTCGCCGGAGGCTGCCCCTCAGGCTGTTGGTCTTCGACTGTCGTGACCTGCCAACTGCTAGAAGTCGGCTACGGGGCCTTGCGCTTGTGATCATTCTACTGCTGTCGCCGACTGGTGTCTCCAGCCGGAGTTCTGGGAGCTTGAGGGGCCACTTTGCCAGTCGCACTAACTTGAATCTCTGTCTTCATGGAGGAGTCGGCTGTGGCATATTTGTCTGCGATGACCAGCAACTCTTCGAGGGTCTCAGGCTCGTCGCAGAGGAGCCGGTGCTTGAGGAGGGTGCCTTCTCGGCACCCGGCGGTGAAGTACTCGATAGCCTTCACCTCGTGCACGCCCTCGCTTGAGTTCCGAAGCTCGCCCCATCGCGTGAGGTAGTCGCGTGTCGACTCGTCTTGGCCTTGCATGCACAAGGAGAGTTGTCGTGGCTTGGGGGGCCGCTTGTACGTGCTGGTGAAGTTGCGGATGAAAGCTTCGGTGAAGTCAACCCAACTGTTGATGCTGCGGGACTTCAAACTGTTCAGCCATGTCCGGGCCGTACCCTGGAGCATGAGCGGAACGTACTTCACGGCAACGCCCTTGTTGCCGTTCGCTATGTTGACAGCCGTGGAGTAGTCGACTAGCCAATCTTCCGGCTTCATGGAGCCGGTGTACTTGGGCGTGTCTCGGGGGAGCGTGAACCCTTTGGGAAAAGGCTCGTCTCGAATGCGGGGTCCGAAGCAGGGCGGGCCCAGCTCATCTTCTTCTTCCAGCGCCAGGGTCGGTGGAGTCGGTCGATCCGGTGGCGAGTGTCGTTCTCTCCCACTCCCTCTCGACGGCCGAGGCGGTCGCCGAGAGTCGGATGTTCGACAGGTGGTGGGGAGACTCGTCTTCCTCTTCGTGGTGGGGGAGGCAGGTAGTCACCCTGCTGCTCGACTGCTCTTGGGCGGCCGTCTTGGTCGCGCTCGATGCAGATGCGAGTCCGACTGTGGCTGATGGCCGGGTCCTTCTCTTTTCTTCTGCGGACTCCACCAGTCGGCGTCCGAGACGTCGCGCCTTGATCTCGGTGGGGAGGTAAGTCGTCATTTTGTCGTTGCGGCGCCTTCGTGCGGCAGCCGGCTTCGTTCTGTGCGGCAGCCTCTTTGAGGAGTCACTGGACTCGCTCGGTCATTAGGCGACACTCTTCGCCTTCGAAGTTGTCTAGCTCGTCTGCCGCCGCCTGGGCGGCACGGATGTTCTCCGCAGGCGTGGCATATACGGGGCGATCGGCCCCGAACAGGTTGGCGATGGCCGCGCCGCGTTGTCGGACCGCGCCTAGGCGGCTAGGCCCAGTCGGCGCTGGCGAGCCGCCCACAGTGCGATCCATCTCACATTGGTAGGCCTTTGACAAGCGTCTCATGCTTGCCAGCTTCTTCGCGCCTTCGACGAGCTGAAGACGGCGTGCCTCCAGCGTCTCGGCGTCAGCGTCCTCCAGAATGGGCGCCGTCAGGTCTCGCAGAGCCGCATCATGCGGGTCATGAGCTCCTTCTCCGGAGCGCTCGCCATGACTGATGACGAGCACTTCCGTGATGGCGCTTCCGCCGCTCGCCTCGCGAGGGAGCGGCTCATCGTAGATCACCACGTTGGAGGGGAACGTGTCGAGCGACACGCCGTCGGAGTCGACCAGCATCGGGTCGGTGGAGCCTATGGACTCCAAGTCCACGTCAGGCTCGCTGGCGACGTGGAGATGGTCGAGGAGGCCCGTGAGGAGGCTTTCGGGGCCGCCTGTGCCCGCATCGGATGCAGGCTCATCGGAGATGCTAACCTCGCCGAGAAGGTCAGCGAGGCAGCTCTCCGCGTAGGCATCGTCGACGCTTTGCAGCGCGTCGGGGCAAGCGCCATCGGGTGTGCCGGGCTGGCTACGCTCGCGGGGGAGGAAAAGGGTTCCCGTCCAAAACAGATCTCCGGACGACGGTGCACCTCGCCCCACGGTGGGCGCCAAATGTCGGGGGTTGGGTGCGACATATGCCAAAGGATGGCTTATCATGGTGGGAGCGAGTAGAACGTCGCCGGTGCCAGGAAACGGGATTAGGCGAAGGCATGCACGCCGGCGAATCTTACCCAGCTTCGGGGCTCTCCGGGGAGATAACACCCCTACTGCTGCTCTGCGGGGTCTCCGCATGATCACTAAAGCGTAGTGACTACAAGGTCGCTCCTAGAGCTGTATTCTGGGGGTGGAAGGAGGCAAGGCTAGCCTTCTTCTTCCTATGTGATCTGGTCTAAGGTTAATGGATGCCAACCCTTTGCATGGGTGCCCCGGGGGGTTTATATAGGCCTACCCCCCGGGGGTACAATGGTAATCCGACTGGGCGCGGGTCCCAGCCGTCTGCCTCACAGGCCGCCGTCTTCTCCGCCGACTGCTGGGGCCCGCCGACTCGCGGGCCCCGCCGGCGAGTCCGGCACTGTAGCCGTGCTTCTGATGACGCAGGCTTGGTCATTGGGTCGTGGCAACAGTGCCGCCGTCTATCGGGCGATCACTATCGTTACTCCCCATCTTGTCTGGTTAATGGCGCGTGGGACCCGTGAGAGGGGCTGGACGACTCCGGGGAGCCGACTCCCATGGGGCCGCCTTCGGGGCGTATCCGCCGTCTTCTAGCTCTCACTGACTGGCGGGTCCACCGTCTTTGAGCCGTATAGGTAGGCCATCATGGGCACAGTGCGCCGCGCACTGTGGCTGAGGTCAGGTCTGGCATGGCTACAGTGCCGGGCCACGCCGGAGATCTCCGGCGGTACGGCACACTGTAGCCACGCCGGCTCCTCGCAAGCAGGAGGTGACGGCCACGCCGTGGTCGTACCCGCAATGAGTGTAGAGTCGTGGGCCGAATCTCTATAGCCGGCTCCTCTGGAAGTCGCCGGCCATGAGTCGGCCCATCTGGGAGTCGTCATCTGAGACTCGGCTCATCTGGGAGTCGTCATCTGATACTTGGCTCATCTGGGAGTCGTGATCTGAGACTCGGCCCATCCGGGGGTCGTGATCTGAAACTCGGCCCATCTGGGGGTCGTGATCTGAGACTCGGCCCATCTGGGGGTAGTGATCTGAGACTCGGCCCATCTGGGAGTCGTGATCTGAGACTCGGCTCATCTGGGAGTCATCATATGAGACCCGGTTTTGAGGGGCGCGGCCTGCCCCGATGCCTCGGGTCAGCCTACCCGTGGCCCATTACTCCGACATTGGGGCACTCTTTGAAGTACTTTTATGTTGGTCGGATGAATATGAGATTGTGTGATGCATATCGTATAATCATGCCCACGGATACTTGAGGTGACAATGGAGTATCTAGGTGACATTAGGGTTTTGGTTGATTTGTATCTTAAGGTGTTATTCTAGTACGAACTCTTTTATAGATCGATCCGAAAGAATAGCTTTGTGGTGGTTTCGTACCCGACCATAATCTCTATGTTTGTTCTCCACTATTAGTGTCTTTGGAGTGACTCTTTGTCGCATGTTGAGGGCTTGTCATATGTTCTATCTATGTTATTATTGTTGAGAGAACTTACACTAGCGAAAGTATGAACCCTAGGCCTTGTTTCCTACCATTGCAATACCGTTTACGCTCACTTTTATCGCTCGTTACCTTGCTGTTTTTATTATTTCAGATTACAAAAACCCATATCTACTATCTATTTTGCACTTGTATCTTCATCTCTTCGCCGAACTAGTGCACCTATACAATCTACCATTGTATTGGGTGTGTTGGGGACACAAGAGACTCTTTGTTATTTGGTTGTAGGGTTGTTTGAGAGAGACCATCTTCATCCTACACCTCCTACGGATTGATAAACCTTAGGTCATCCACTTGAGGGAAATTTGCTGCTGTCCTACAAACCTGTGCACTTGCAGGCCCAACAATGTCTACAAGAAGAAGGTTGTGTAGTAGACATCAAGCTCTTTTCTGGCGCCGTTGCCGGGGAGGTTAGCGCTTGAAGGTATATCTTTAGATCTTGCAATCGAATCTTTTTGTTTCTTATTTTAGCACTAGTTTGTCTATAAAAGAAAATTACAAAAAATGGAATTAAGTTTGTCTCAAACGCTTCACCTTTTTAATATCTTTCGTGAGTATGATGGAAAGGAAAATTGTGCTCAAGTGCTTGAAGAAGAATTCTATAGAATGTTTTTATTTGATGAGCATGATTGCAATGTTGTTAGTATGAATTCCTTGAATATCCATGATGCTAATGATATGCAAAGCCACAAGCTTGGGGAAGCTATGTTTGATGGAGATGATATTCATTCATGATGCTACTGAAATTTATTATGAGGGAGGAACATATGCTTGTAGGAATTGCAATAATATCAAGTTTCCTCTCTACGTGCTTAAAATCTTGAAGTTATGCTTGTTTTACCTCCCTATGCTAGTTGATTATTGTTCCCATAAGTTGTTTGCTCACAAAATCCCTATGCATAGGAAGTGGGTTAGACTTAAATGTGCTAGTCATATTCTTCATGATGCTCCCGTTATGTTTCAATTCTTATCTTTTATGTGAGCATCCTTGTTATCATCATGCCTAGCTAAAAGGCATTAAAGAAAAGCGCTTGTTGGGAGACAACCCAATATTTATCCTTACTGTTTTTGTGTGTCCACATGATTATGCTACTGTAGTAATCATGTTTTATAGCTTTTGCTTCAATAAAGTGCCAAGTAGAATCTTTGGGAAGACTTGGGTGAAGTTTATGTGATCTTGCTGTGAAAAACAGAAACTTTAGCGCTCACGAGATTAGCTGCCATTTTTTTACTGGAGAGTGCTTTTAGGTTGATTCTTTTTGCAGATGATTAATAGACAAATTTCTCAGGTCCAGCAATTTATTTCATAATTTTTGGGGTTCCAGAAGTATAGGTTTGATTCCGATTACTACAGACTGTTCTGTTTTTGACAGATTGTGTTTTCATTGTGTTGTTTGCTTATTTTGATGCATCTATGGGTAGTATTAAGTGGTATGAACCATAGATAAGTTGGAGTACAGTAGATATTACACCAATATGAATTTAGAATGAGTTCATTACAGTACCTAAGTGGTGGTTTTGTTTTCTTATACTAACGGAGCTTACGAGTTTTGTTTTGAGTTTTGTGTGGTTGAAGTTTTCAAGTTTTGGGTAAGGATTCGATGGACTATGGAATAAGGAGTGGCAAGAGCCTAAGCTTGGGGACTCCCATGGCACCCCCAAGATAATTCAAGGACAACCAAGAGCCTAAGCTTGGGGATGCCCCGGAAGGCATCCCCTCTTTCGTCTTCGTTCATCGGTAACTTTACTTGGAGCTATATTTTTATTCACCACATGATATGTGTTTTGCTTGGAGCGTCAATTTCTTTTGTTAGTGTTTGTTTTCTGCTAGTTAGAATAATGTTTTGAATCTTTAGTTTCAATAAAAAAGTCAAGGATGGCCTTTGCCATGCTTATTTTGCTAGTTTGCATGTTGCTGTTTGAAAACAGAAAGTTTACCGCTGTTGCAAACATTCCCTAGAAAAGTCAGAGCATGGTCTAACATTGAATCTTTTTGCATATTGAGATCTGATAAATTTATTACAGTGGGAATTTTAGTTCATAATTTTTGGAGTCAGGGAAGTATTGATACTCTTGCATTCTTTACAGACTGTACTGTTTTGACAGATTGCTGTTATGGTTGCATTGTTTGCATATGTTTGCTTGTTTAATGATTCTATTTGATGATAGGAGTATTAAATATGATGAGGCATTTAGTATGCAATGTTGAATAATAATTTAAGTGATTTGTTACAGTAGAATATGATAAGGTTTTGCATTGGTTTATACTAACCTATCTCACGAGTTCTTGTTGAGTTTGTTGTGAATGAAGCTTTTGATAAAAAAAGAGAAATCATGATGTGAGAGGAATTAAGGAGACACAAAATGTCGGTTTACTAGAGTAGGGGTACCCTAGTATCCCGAACTTGTGCACGGGCAGTTGCAGCACCCCGCGGCAAGGCTTGCCGGGTGAGCGCCAAGGTCCTCCGTGGTTCCTTTGGAGCAATTCAAGAACAAAGTATTCAAGACAAGGAGACAAGGACCCGGCAAGAGGAGCTTGCCGGGAAGGCCAACCAAGGCATCTCAAGGAACTTGCCGCGACGCGCCACGCATCCCGGCGAGGCCCGATGAGCGACAAGCTTCCAGACACGACAAGACAACGACCGCGGCAAGGCGCTTTCCGCGACAAGCTACCACTCTGTACCCGCGCTCCAGCACATCCACTAATGTGTCGCCCTGGGGCCTTTCCAGGCGTGCGTGGCAAGAGGCTGTGCAGCCAGCGGTGCGCGGTGGCAAGCGACGCTGACAAGATTGCCATCGTGGCGAGCAGTAGCGTCCCTGACGGTCCCTTTTTGCACTATTTGGGCGACGCAGACAGGCATTTAATGCCTTTGTCCCCTGCCGTCAGGGTTAGGTATGATACACTGTACAGGTGGTTGTACCAACCACAATTCCTTTTCCATTTTTACACTTATCTACGTTCCCACCTGTCGGTGACACCTTCAGCATATAAAAGGAGGCCCATGCGCAACGTAGAAAGGGGTTCAAAGGCAGAAAAACACTCACGCTCGGTCTCGTTAGCAGCTAGTGTGTACTGTAGCACTCAGTGCTCCCAAGCAAGAACTCAATACACTCAGACATGCTGCAGTAGGAGTGTTATCTCTCCGGAGAGCTCCGAAGCTGGGTAAACTGCTCGTGTGCTTCGCCTCGATCCGCTCTTCGTGCGGTCTCCGCCCCCCGCCGAACCGAAAGGGGCTCGATCCACCGGTCCCATAGGTGTTCGTGGATCAGTTTCCCCGACATCTTTGGCGCGCCAGGTAGGGGGCGTCGAGGTTGTGTGAACCTGATCCGGCGTTCACACGAGCTAGATCTTCATCTTCTTCATCGACATGCCACCGAAGAAGAAGGCTTCAGCGGCAGCTGTTCCATCCACGTCGATCCCAACACCACCGGAGCAAACAGGTGGTGGGGTAGATGCCGGCGGAAGAACGGGCATCGACGAGGGAGCTCACGGTGCTGCCATGTCCAAGGACAAGGCTGCGCAGACCTCAGCGTCCATACATGCACCGCGCCCATCTCAGGAGGCGCAGGACCGACAGCGTCATGGTATTCGCAGTGCCATATGTCTGTTGGACCAAGATCGAGCTGGTGGATCTCGGGGTGCTCGAGACCAGCATGCACGCTAACATGCTGGAATGAGCGAGACATGGTCGCCTGGACGGGATACTGCTCCTTCTAACATAGTTAGAAGTCCGAGCATATCCCGCTCCTCGCACCATTCGCCACTGCCGCCCACCACTCCAGCAGAAGCTTTGGCGCGAGCTCAACTGCTCCTGGATTACCCTCCAACAGCAGACAAGATCGACGAATGGAGGGCCACCATTCAGAGTCTCATCGGCTTCGCCAACGGCGACACTCCGCGACGGCTAAATACATCGCTGCCGCGGCAGGACCGCCAGGCACGAGCCGATGGCGACGAAACCGGTGAGGGTGCAACCACCATGCACTCTCCACCCCGAAGGCGAAGATCGCCGACTCGCCGGATCCACCTCGACAGCAACTCCACCGCATCATCAGATCCACGAGCTCATCGCGATCAGCGCCAAGTTCTTCACGAACGATAGCAAGAAGACGCTCGTACTCGTATCGAGCGCCGAAGAGAAGCGCGGCGTCAATCGGACCAGCGCGCTGGGCCCTCTGTCGATGTGCATGCACCAGGGGAACCAGGTGACTTGCCGTACGCGGTAGGTTGCCCTGCGTTCACTCGTGAGCTGCGGCAAGTCCAGTGGCCCAGCACGAAAAATTTCAAGCCAGACGTACCAGAGAAGTACGATGGCAAGTCGCATCCGTCGGAGTTCCTCAGCATCTACACCATCGCGGTGCAAGCTGCCGGGGGGCGGGACGACAAGATCCTGGCCAACTACTTCCCGCTGGTGCTCAAGCCCAATGTCAGATCCTGGCTCATGCGCTTGCCGGACAACTCCATATCCTCCTGGGCAGACCTATGCCATCAGTTTGTCGGCGCCTTTACAGGCGGCCACAAGCCTCATGGCCAAGAGAGCGACCTTCATCTGCTCGCCCAGAAGGAAGGAGAGCCCCTGCGCAAGTACATTCAGAGATTCAGCCGCGTACAACACAACATCCCAGATGTCCACCCTGCCGCGGTAATCAGCGCGTTCCATCAGAACGTGCGAAACCGCAGGATGCGGGAGGAGATGGCGATGTGCAAGATCAGAGACGTCAGTGAGCTATATGCCCTGGCCGACAAGTGTGCACGTGCTGAGGAAGGGAGGAAACTCCCCGGAGAGAATACAGAAGCAGGAGGATCTGATAGTGAGGATGCTGCCCCGGCAAAGAAAAACCGGCGGCGGAACAACAGGAAGAAGAAAGGCAAAGATGTGCTAGTCGTTGAGCAGTCCGGCAACGGAGGTGGCGCCAAGAAAGCCAAAGCTGGTAGCTCCGGCAAGGAGATTGCCGCAGGCACCAACTACCAGGCTGTGGCAGTCGCTGACAAGCAGGACGGCACCAACAAGCAGTACTGCAAGATCCACCGCACCAAGGGCCATGACCTCCAGAGCTGCAAGAAGGTCGAGCAGCTTGTCGAGCAGCAAAAGGCTGAATACGAGCGACGCGACAAGGAGAAGGCCCAGGAAGGTGCTGGAGGAGCCGGCAAGAAACGCCCCGGCCGAGGAGGACGCCGCGGCAAGGCCAAGCAGCGGCAAGGAGACAGACCTCCCCGCGGCCGCGACAAGGATGAAGATGACGACGACGATGAAGATATGGATGATGACGAGACCGATGAGCAGGAGTTCCAGAAAGCCACAGAGGTCCTGTGCGTTGACGGCGGTGCTTCTCTGCATACTTCACACCGCCAGCTCAAGCAGTGGGTGCGGGAAGTCAATGCGGCAGAACCACCCGTCGAGTCACGCAAGCCTCTGAAATGGTCCAGCACGCCTATCATCTTTGATATTGAGGACCACCCTGATCGCATAACTGCGGTCGGGTGCTTGCCGATGTTGGTTTCACCAACTATCCGCAACCTCAAGGTCACTAAGATGCTAGTTGACGGCGGGGCCGGCTTGAACCTGATCTCCTCCGCGGTACTCCAGAAACTCCAGATCCCTGATGGCGAGCTCGAAGAGACCGGCACATTCCAAGGAATCAATCCGGGAAGGAGCAAGCCGAAGGGAAAGATCACGTTGCCGGTGACATTTGGCAGCGAGTTGAACTTCAGGACTGAGAGGGTCACTTTTGACGTTGCTGACTTTCCATTGCCTTACAATGGGATACTCGGCCGTCCAGCACTCGCCAAATTCATGGCAGCCTCTCACTATGCATACAACATGCTGAAGATGCCAGGCCCGATAAGTGTCATCTCTGTCCCTGGCGACAAGAAGGATGCTCTTATCTGCGCCGACAAGATCTACCGGGAAGCAGCAGCCGCAACAGATCGCAAGTCACTTGCCGTTGAAGCTCCCGGGGCGAAGAAAAGACCAAGTCCGGCAAGAGTTCTGATGCCCACTCCGGCAAGCGCACCTCTTCGGAGTGCTGCGCTACCGTCGAGGACGCACCATCGAGCTCCACCGGCAAGTGTAAGAAGACAATGGCAGCTCCACCAGAGACCAAGAAGGTGTCCGCCAAGGAGGATGGCACTGGTGGTACCTTCACCATCAGTGCCACTCTCGACCCTAAATAGGAAAGCGCGCTCGTTGCTTTCCTGCGGGCGAACGTCGACGTATTTGCGTGGCAACCGTCTGACATCCCCGGTGTTCCCAGGAAAGTAATCGAGCACCATCTTGCCGTCTGTCCTCATGCGCGGCCCGTCAAGCAGAAAGTCAGGAAACAGGCAGTGGAGCGCCAAGAATTCATCGCAGAAGAAATCAAGAAATTGGAAGCAGCAGGCCTTGTCAGAGGAGTGCTCCATCCTACGTGGTTGGCCAACCTGTAGTCGTGCGCAAGGCAAACGGGAAATGGAGGCTTTGTATCGACTTTACCGATGTCAATAAAGCTTGTCCCAAAGACCCATTTCCCTTGCCGCGCATCGACCAGATTGTTGACTCCACGGCCGGATGTGACTTGCTTTCATTTCTTGATGCATACTCAGGATACCATCAGATCTTCATGGCAGAAGAGGATGAGGAGAAGACCGCATTCATCACCCCATGTGGCACATACTGTTTCGTACGGATGCCTTTCGGTTTAAAGAATGCTGGTTCAACATTTGCAAGGGTAGTCCATGACGCTTTTGAGCCACAAATACACAGAAATGTGGAAGCCTACATGGATGACATAGTGGTCAAGAGCAAGGACAAGGCGACTCTGATTCAAGATTTAGACGAAACCTTTGCAAATCTGCGCAAGATCAACCTCAAGCTTAACCCCGAGAAGTGTGTGTTTGGAGTCCCCTCCGGCAAGCTTCTCGGGTTCTTCGTGTCTCAGCGGGGAATTGAAGCCAATCCCGACAAGATCAAGGCCATTGAGCAGATTGAAGCACCAAAGCGCGTCAAGGATGTACGAAGACTTGCCGGTTGCGTAGCTGCTCTCAGCAGGTTTATCTCTAGGTCTGCTGAGCGCGCCCTGCCATTTTTCAAAATATTGAAAAAGGCAGGTCCAATGAAATGGACTCCGGAGGCGGAGGCTGCGCTGCAGGACTTGAAGAGATACCTGTCCTCCACTCCAACACTTGTCGCACCTAAGCCACAAGAGAAGTTGCTGCTATATATAGCGGCAACCAATCAAGTGGTTAGTGCTGCGTTAGTAGCGGAGAGGGAGGCGGATGATGAGCCAGCAACCACGGCAGATGCATCCAGCGACAAGCAGGGGACTTCACCGGCAAGCTCTGGTCCCGACAAAGATGGATCTGCGCAGGCGCGTGAGAAGATGCAGAAAAGAATGGTGCAGCGCCCAGTTTACTTTGTCAGTTCCCTTCTGCAGGGGGCTAGGTCAAGGTACTCTGGTGTGCAGAAATTGCTTTTCGGCCTTCTCATGGCCTCGAGAAAGCTGCGCCATTACTTCCAAGCACATGAGATCACAGTCGTCACTCGTTTTCCGCTGAAGAGGATACTGCAAAATCCAGAAGCAACAGGCAGGATTGTCGAGTGGGCACTGGAACTGTCAAGCTTTGGCCTCAAGTTTGAGAGCACTTCAACTATCCAAAGCAGAGCATTGGCGGAGTTCATAGCAGAGTGGACGCCAACACAAGATGAAGAAATTCCAGAAACGAGCATCCCCGTCAAGGAAGCAAGCAAAGAGTGGCTGATGTACTTTGATGGTGCCTTCTCGCTGCAAGGCGCCGGTGCGGGCGTGCTACTTGTTGCACCCACCGGAGAGCACCTCAAGTACGTAGTCCAGATGCACTTTCCCAAGGAGCAAGCAACGAACAATACCGCAGAGTATGAAGGTTTGCTTGCCGGTCTCAGGATCGCAGCAGACCTTGGGATCAAGAAGCTCATTGTCAGGGGTGACTCACAGCTTGTCGTCCGCCAAGTGAACAAGAATTATCAGAGTCCGTTGATGGAAGCTTACGTTGATGAAGTGAGAAAGCTAGAAGAGCACTTTGACGGCCTACAGATGGAACATGTTCCAAGAGCTCAGAACGACATTGCCGATGGCCTGTCGAAGTGCGCCGCACTTAAGTTACCTGTGGAACCAGGGATCTTTGTGCTCAAACTGACTCAACCGTCTGTAACGCCATCAACTGGACAGAGCAAGAAGAGGAAGTTGATTTCTGGTGACTATTTTCCGGCAGAGCTCCCCGAAGCCGCCGCCAAGAAGGTCCTCAAGATCAACACCAAGGGTGCTGAGGAGCAGTCTGCTCCGGCAAGCCCTAGGGTTTGTTCCGTTGAAGCAGACGCTCCCGACAAGTTTTGCTCCGGCAAGCTTGCCGGGGAACGTCAAGCTCCGGCTGAGCCGCAGGTTCTCGCCGTAGAAGCGGATGTTCCCGCAGCAGCAGATGTGCCTTTAGTCCTTGTTGTCGAGCCGCAAGCTCCAGCATGGGCACAGCAGATTGTCCATTTCCTTCAGACAGGAGAACTTCCCGAAGAGCAAGAAGAAGCGGAAAGAGTAGCCCGGCAGTCAAGTATGTACCAGTTTGTCGACAACACACTGTACAGAAGAAGACTCAACGGCGTGAAATTGAAGTGTATTCACCGGGAAGACGGACAAAAGCTGTTGGCAGAGATACATGGAGGCATATGTGGTCACCACATTGGCGCAAGAGCACTTGCCGGCAAAGCGTTCCGGCAAGGTTTCTTTTGGCCGACAGCCCTCCAGGATGCAACTGCACAAGTAACCAAGTGTGAAGCGTGCCAGTTCCATTCCAAGCAGATACACCAGCCAGCTCAAGCTCTCCAGACGATCCCTTTATCCTGGCCATTTTCGGTCTGGGGGCTCGACATCCTCGGCCCCTTTCCCCGAGCTGTCGGGGGCTTTGAGTACTTGTACGTTGCAATCGACAAGTTCACAAAGTGGCCGGAAGTGGAAGCAGTGAGGAAGGTGACAGCACAGTCAGCAGTCAAGTTCTTCAGGTCGATTGTTTGCCGCTTCGGGATCCCTAACAGGATCATCACCGACAACGGCACGCAATTCACGAGCCGCACCTTCATGCAGTACGTCCAAGATCTTGGCGCCAAGGTCTGCTTCGCTTCTGTTGCTCATCCAAGAAGTAACGGTCAAGCGGAGAGGGCGAATGCTGAAGTGCTGCGCGGGCTCAAGACCAGGACTTTCGACAGGCTGCGCAAGTGCGGAAAGAACTGGATTGAGGAGCTGCCGGTGGTTCTTTGGTCGATCAGGACGACGCAAAATCGAGCCACTGGCCAGACACCTTTCGCTCTAGTCTATGGAGCAGAGGCAGTTCTCCCCACGGAACTCGTATACGGGTCACCTCGAGTGCTCGCTTATGATGAGCTTGAGCAAGAGCAGTTGCGACAAGATGACGCGCTGCTCCTTGAGGAGGACCGTCTTCAGGCCGCTGTACGAGCTGCTCGATACCAGCAAGCTTTGCGCCGCTACCATAGCCGCAAAGTTAATGCCAGAAGTCTCGAGGAAGGCGACCTTGTTCTTCGGCGCGTTCAGTCTGCCAAGAATTCCAACAAGTTGACGCCAAAGTGGGAAGGCCCTTACCGGGTGAAACGAGTCACTAGGCCTGGCGCTGTCCTCCTTGAGACCGAAGATGGCATTCCGGTGAGCAACTCCTGGAACATTGAGCATCTTCGTAAGTTTTACCCGTAGGGCGCGGTTGTCGGAACCTGTTCCGGCAACCACCTTTTGTACAAGTCTTGCCGATGTTGCATGTAATCCTTTGTACGAAGCCGGGCGCAGACCCCGTGCATAAGTAAAGCTCATGTGCTCCGCACATCTTGTCAATTTCATGCTTTCTACTTCTTTTGCATGCATTATCTGACACTTTGTGCAGCGCCTACCCCCGGTAAGCAATAACGAGCCGTAAGGCTCCATATCTTTATTTTCTCTTCTTTCTCTTTCTCATAGAAAGGAAGGTTCCCTCGCCCACAAGTTTGCCGGGGGGAAAGGAGAAGATAATGGTGTGGACCAAGCGTCGTTCGAAGAAGTTTCGCCTTACCGGGAAGCAAACGACAGAAAAGCTAAGTTGCTAAAGTTTGAGCAATCAGTTTTAAAATTTTTAAGTTATCTTCCTCGAACGACCGTGCTTTGTATGGAAAACCTGTGCGCGGAGGAACCAACTCGCAGCTAGTTGCGCCCTTACTTTGTTTCGAGTCCGCTCAACAACTTAAGTGAGCTGCGACTAGTTGCGACAAGGTTTCTTGTCGGTAGCGGCACCGCCAGCAGGCTGCTGACGTCCCGCACTCAGCGCTCGCGGCTAAGGTGCCTGCGCCGACAAGTTCCCTAAAAGCGTAGGGCAAAAACATACAAAGGAAGGAATCAAGTAAAGGAAATAACATAGCAATCGCTACCCAAATTAGAGTCATATTACAAGATAGCTTGTCGCATCTCTAACAGATTGTTCTCATAACATGACCAGTAGCAACAAGAAAAAGAGAAACGGGCGGCCTAATCTACGCGATCGCCCTCAACCCTCTTGATCCCGCTCACCTTGTCCACAATGGGTGCGACAAGGGTCTTGAGCGCTTCCAGATCAGCATCCGGCGGCAAGGTCCTGCGGACGTTGGTGAGGTTGAGGCCTGGGTTGCGGAAGGCCACCTTCACCAGCACCTTTTGAAGAGCTCCCGCGCAGATCTTGCGCGACTTGTCGGCCAGCTGCTTTGGTATCTTCTCCCGGAGTCGCTGGAGGGCCGTCGCCATGCCTTTGAAGAACAAGCTGAGCTTGGCGCTGGGTTGGAGGTGCTCATCGGAGGAATACCCGAGATCCTCCATTCCCAGCTGCGCCAGCTCCCCGTTGATGGCTGCGGCAACATCCACGAGACCCTCGGTCCAGTGCTCCACATTATCCCTAAAAGCGTTCTGGGCGGCGGCAGCACTCGCCAGCAGCGCCTCGTCGGCCTTGATCTTCTCCTTCAAGGCCACCTCCTGCTCCCTGGCGCCGTCCAGCGTCTTGGTCAAAGTAGCCAGCTTCAACTCGAGATCTGCGTTGGAGTCCTTGGTGGCGCTAAGCTCTTTGCTCCTCTCAGCGAGACGACCCTGCAGCTCGCCATGAGCGGCAGCGTCCTTCTCACGCTCACGCTTGAGCGCGGCAAGCTCCTCGCCGCTCGCCTTGAGGGCCTCCAGCTGCGCCATCTTCGTCTCCAGCTCCTTCTTGGCGGCCTCGGCAGCTGTGGCAGCATCCTCTGCTTCCTTGAGAGCCCCGCCAATTGCTTGCTCACGCGCGGCAAGCTCCTCCTCGTGGCTGTCAAGGTTAACCTTCCGCTGCGCCAACTCGCCTTCCTGCGCAGACAACTTCTTGGTAACAAGCCGCTGTTGCTCTTCAACTTCAGCCTTCTCAAGGAGGAAGGCTTTCCGCTCTTCGGCGACTTGCTCCCGCTCCTCTGCCAGGGATCGGAGAGCTTCCTGCCTGAGACCCCGGAGCTCCTCCGCGCACTTCTCAATGTCCACTCCCGCCTTCGCGACAAGCGCTTCTCGGGATTCCAGCTTGGCCTGTCGGGTGCGGTAAAGCGACAACAGCTTCCGCAGCAGCCGCTCCTCCTTAGGCTCGTCGCTGCTGCTGCTTGGCGCGTCGACCAGCGTCAGCCCAGCGGAGGCGAGCACCTCTCCATCCAAGATCTCTCCTTCGACCGGCGCCCTGGAGCTTGACGCCCAGGGGAGCTTGATGAAGATGCCGTCGCCGGCCTTCAAATAGGCGCCGGGCTGGGGCTCTTCGGAGCCTGGCGCTGCAGCAGCGGCGGAGGGATCGGCGGTCGGCGTAGCGCCTGACGCTCCTGCGGCCTCGGGGCCGTCAGTGCGATCGCCGGATCCCTCGCCAGCTTCTACGGCGGCAGCTTTGGCGGCCTCTTCGTCGGCGGGATCATCAGCGCCGGCTTCTCCTTCGGTGGCAACGGCGTCATCGGTATTGCTGTGCGCGTTCTCCTCGCCGGCGACCTCGGTTTCCATCGGCTCCGTGGCAGATGGATCTGACGAACGGAAAAAGGAGAAAAATCAAGCAAATATCCAAAAAGAAAATCAGAAGAAGAAGAACCCAAGGGAAGTTTTCAAGCAAGAGGATTACCTGTACTAGGATCTGCAGTCACGGTCTCAACCACCGGGGGGTCGCCAGTGCTGTCCCTTGCCGGAGAACTGTCCCTTGCCAGAGAATTCTCCCTTGCCGGAGAACGCCCCCTTGCCGGGGAATCCTCCCTTGGTGGTGTAGTCGAAGCAGATGGCATTTCGGGAGCGGCTTCCAGGCACTCCTGGTGAGGCTGCTTTGCTCCTACACAAACCAACAGTCAGATATCAGCAAAGAAAGAGCACCCATGCGCGCCTGACAGCAGGAAGCAAACTATATACTTACACTGGGGGCTGCACTGGGGGCTGCTTTGGGGAAAAGTTGCCGGGTCCGGCAAGGCGGTCTCGGACGCGCCCCCTGCTGTCGCGGTGGGTTCGTCCTCGATGACAATCACCGGGACCTTGGCTCTCTTCGCCGCTCTCTGGGCCAGAGTCCTGAAAAGGAATGGGTTCGGAGTAAAGCAAATCAGATACAAGACAAAACAGCAAGAATTGAAGAACTACAAGTATAGCAAAGAATCTTTCTCTTCTTCTTCCTCGTCGGAGCTGAGCGCGGAGAGATCGAAGTCCGGCTCGCCTCCGGTGCGACGAGGCGGAGGAGTAGGTTCCCTTGTCCGCTTGGCAGGAGCAGTAGCGGTGGACCGGGAAGACCCCGCTCTAGTTGCCGCAGCGGCGTGAGGCGCTCCCGCGGCAACGGTGCTTGCCGCGGTAGAGCGTGTCGCGCGGCACGGCGGCTGTTGACTCGTCTGCCGCCCCGCTACATCCACGGCCTTGCGGAGACGCCTTCTTGGCAGAGCTAGGGGCTCCGCTTGCGGCGAGCTGTCTGAAGGTTCGGGCCCGACAAGCTCTTCCTCGCCGGGCTCGCTCGACTCAGCTTCAGGCCCGACAAGCTCTCCCTCGCAGGCAAGCTCCTCTCGCTCGGCAAGGCTTGCCGCCTCTGCTGCCTCTGCCTCCTCCACGGTGAATCCAAACTCGCCCACGGCAGCTGCTGCCGCCGCCTCTTCCAGCCTAGTGGCGATGCGCTGCATCTCTGCATCGGTGGTGTCGCGAGTAAGGCTTTTCTGTTCATCGGAGCGGACCGGCACTTCTACCAAGCCGTCAAAGAAATCCCGCACGACGTCGTCTACAGGCTCTTGCCAAGTTGGGACAATTCCATGCGAATCGCACAGCGGCATCATTGCACGGATGTGGTCGAGCGAGGAGTTGTTGCACGGCGGAACGACACCCCTCGGCAACATGAACGCTTCGGGATGCTGAGGATCGCGCTTGAATAGTTCCAGGATCATCGCGTCCAGTTCCAGGACAGTGAAGTTGAAGTTGAGACCCGGGCGCAGCCTCATGATATCCGCCGCGTTCTGGAACTCCCAGGCGGGTCTCCTCCTCTCCTGCAAGGGGGCGATGCGGCGGCGAAGAAAATCTGCGCCAACGGCGCCTACGGTGAGCCCGGCAAGCCTGAGACGTAGGATCCGGGTGACGGCAATCTTCAGCCTATCGTCTTCCGGGGCCACGTTGCTCCAATCGTTGCCGCGCGCTATTGGGGCTTGGCGCTGGGCGGTAAATGGCTGCGGGTTCTCCTCGACAATCTAGCACCATTCTGCTCTCCATTCCTCCCACTTGCTGCGGAGCTCTCCCTCCAGATAAGCTTGTGGCGATGGGGGGCAGAGCGCTGCTCTCTTTCAGCTTTGGGAAGAAAGGGGGAGCGGCGGAGATTTTTTTGAGATTAGAGTAGCAACCGGCAAGATGGGCGAACTGCCCCTGTTTCCCCTGCTTATAAAGAGGGAGGGGGCGGGCGTCCGTCTTTCCGAATAAAGAAACCACCCACGATCTCTCCCACGACGCCGCATTCGACGCGTGCCGTTCAGGGAGGGCGCGGTGGATAAGGAGTAAGATACGGCGTAACCCAGACCGCGCGTGCCCGTGCCCTGTTTTGGGCCTGGCCCAACAGCGCTCGGCACCGTGTGTGGCCCAGGCCCGGGGGCTCCTATCGGTGTACTAGAGTAGGGGTACCCTAGTATCCCGAACTTGTGCATGGGCAGTTGCAGCACCCCGCGGCAAGGCTTGCCGGGTGACCTCCAAGGTCCTCCGTGGTTCCTTTGGAGCCATTCAAGAACAATGTATTCAAGCCAAGGAGACAAGGCCCCGGCAAGAGGAGCTTGCCGGGAAGGCCAACCAAGGCATCTCAAGGAACTTGCCGCGACGCGCCACGCGTCCCGGCGAGTCCCGGTGAGCGACAAGCTTCCGGACGCGACAAGACAAGGACTGCGGCAAGGCGCTTGCCGGGACAAGCTACCACTCTGTACCCGCGCTCCAGCACATCCACCAACGTGTTACCCTAGGGCCTTTCCAGGCGGCGTGGCAAGAGGCTGTGCAGCCAGCGGTGCGCAGTGGCAAGCGACGCTGACAAGATTGCCATCGTGGCGATCAGTAGCGTCCCGACGGTCCCTTTTTGCACTATTTGGGCGACGCAGACGGGCATTTAATGCCTTTGTCCCCTGCCGTCAGGGTTAGGTATGATACACTGTATAGGTGGTTGTACCAACCGCAATTCCTTTTCCATTTTTACCCTTATCTACGTTGCCACCTGTCGGTGACCCCTTCAGCATATAAAAGGAGGCCCATGCGCAACGTAGAAAGGGGTTCAAAGGCAGAAAAACACTCACGCTCGGTCTCGTTAGCAGCTAGTGTGTACTGTAGCACTCAGCGCTCCCGAGCAAGAAATCAATACACTCAGACATGCAGCAGTAGGAGTGTTATCTCTCCGGAGAGCTCCGAAGCTGGGTAAGCTGCTCGTGTGCTTCGCCTCGATCCGCTCTTCGTGCGGTCTCCGCCCCCCACCGAACCGAAAGGGGCTCGGTCCGCCGGTCCCATAGGTGTTCGTGGATCAGTTTCCCCGACACAAAAGTTCAAGCTTGGGGATGCCCAAGGCATCCCAAGATAATATTTCAAGAAGTCTCAAGCATCTAAGCTTGGGGATGCCCCGGTAGGCATCCCACCTTTCTTTTTCAACAACTACCGGTTAGTATCGGTTGAGCCTAAGTTTTTTCTTATTCACATGAGTTGTGCTATCCTTGCATTGTAGTTTTCTTTAGCTTTGCTTGCTGTTTTGATTGAAGTATCAAGATCTGAAATTCTTTAATGAGAGAGAGCCTTACATGCTTTGGAATTTGTTAGAATACTCTATGTGCTTCACTTATATCTTTTGAGCTTGATAGTTTTGCTCATAGTACTTCACTTATATCTTTTGAGCATGATAATTTTTGCTCTAGTACTTCACTTAGATCTTTTAGAGCACGGTGGTTGATTTGTTTTAAAGAAACTATTTGATCTCTCATGCTTCACTTAGATTATTTTGAGAGTCTTTAATAGCATGGTAATTTGCTTAATGTTAATATACTTGGTGTTCAAGATATGTGAAACTTTCTTTTGAGTGAATTGAATACTAAGATAAGTTTGATGCTTGATAATTGTTTTGTGATATGGAGGTGATAATATCATAGTCTTGCTAGTTGGGTGATTATGAATTTGAGAAATACTTGTGTTGAAGTTTGCAAATCCCGTAGCATGCACGTATGGTTAAAGTTATGTAACAAATTTGAAACATGAAGTGTACCTGGCTTGTGCATCCTTATGAGTGGCGGTCGGGGACGAGCGATGGTCTTTTCCTACCAATCTATCCCCCTGGGAGCATGTGCGTAGTACTTGGTTTTTGATTACTTCTAAATTTTTGCAATAAGTATATGAGTTCTTTTGACTAATGTTGAGTCCATGGATTATACGCACTCTCACCTTTCCGCCATTGCTAGCCTCTTCGGTGCCGTGCATTGCCCTTTCTCACCTTGAGAGTTGGTGCAAACTTTGCCGGTGCATCCAAACCCCGTGATACGATACGCTCTATCACACATAAACCTCCTTATATCTTCCTCAAAACAGCCACCATACCTACCTATCATGTCATTTCCATAGCCATTCCGAGATATATTGCCATGCAACTTCCATCATCATGACATACATTACTTTTGTCATATTGCCATTGCATTATCTTGTAGTTGACATCATATTTGTGGCAAAGCCACCATGCATTATTTTTCATACATGTCACTCTTGATTCATTGCACCATCCCGGTACACCGCCGGAGGCATTCATATAGAGTCATATCTTGTTCTAAGTTTCGAGTTGTAATCCTTATGTTGTAATCAATAGAAGTGTGATGATCATCATTATTAGAGCATTGCCCAAAAAAAATAGAAAGGCCAAAAAGAAGAAAGGCCCAAAAAAAAGAAAGGCCAAAAAGAAAATAAAAAAAAGAAAGGCCCAAAAAAAAGAAAATAAAAAAAGAAAATAAAAAAGGGCAATGCTACTGTCTCTTTTTTCCACACTTGTGCTTCAAAGTAGCACCTTGTTCTTCATGTATTGAGTCTCATATATTGTGCTTCAAAGTAGCACCATGCTTTTCATGTAGAGAGTCTCATGTGTTATCACTTTCATATACTAGTGGGAATTTTTCATTATAGAACTTGTCTTGTATATTCCTACGATGGGCTTCCTCAAATGCCCTAGGTCTTCATGAGCAAGCAAGTTGGATGCACACCCACTAGTTTTCTTTTTGTTGAGCATTCATAGCTCTAGTGCATCCGTTGCATGGCAATCCCTACTCCTCATGTTGACATCAATTGATGGGCATCTCCATAGCCCGTTGATTATACTCGTCAATGTGAGACTTTCTCCTTTTTTTGTCTTCTCCACACAACCCCCCATCATAATATTCTTTTCCACCCATAGTGCTATATCCATGGCTCACGCTCATGTATTGCGTGAAGGTTGAAAAAGTTTGAGATTATTTAAGTATGAAACAATTGGTTAGCTTGTCAACGGGGGTATAGAAGTTGGGAACATCTTTGTGTGAAGAAAATGAAGCATAGCCTAACTATATGATTTTGTAGGGATGAACTTTCTTTTGCCATGTTATTTTGAGAAGACATGATTACTTTGCTTAGTATGCTTGAAGTATTATTATTTTTGTGTCAATATGAACTTTTGTCTTGAATCTTTTGGATCTGAATATTCATATCACAATTAAGAAGATTTACATTGAAATTATGCCAAAGTATCACTCCGCATCAAAAATTCTTTTTTTATCATTTACCTACTCAAGGATGAGTAGGAATTAAGCTTGGGGATGCTTGATACGTCTCCAACGTATCTATAATTTTTGATTGCTCCATGCTACTTTATCTACTGTTTTAGGCAATATTGGGCTTTATTATCCACTTTTATATTATCTTTGGGACTAACCTATTAACCGAAGGCCCAGCCCAGATTTGCTGTTTTATCCTATTTCAGTGTTTCGAGGAAAAGGAATATCACACGGAGTCAAAATGGAATGAAATCAACTGGAGAAGTTATTTTTGGAAGGAAACCCACCTGATGGACTTGGACCCCACGTCAGAAGATACGGGAGGTACTCACGAGGGTGGGGGGCGCGCCCTCCCCCCTCGGCGTGCCCCCCTGCCTCGTGGGGCCCCCGTAGCTCCATCGACGTTCTCCCTGCACCCATATATACCTACATACCCTAAAACTTCCAGAACATAAGATAGATCGGGAGTTCCGCCGCCGCAAGCCTCTGTAGCCACCAAAAACCAATCGGGACCCTGTTCCGGCACCCTGCCGGAGGGGGATCCCATCACCAGAGGCCATCTTCATCATCCCGACGGTATCCATGACGAGGAGGGAGTAGTTCACCCTCGGGGCTAAGGGTATGTACCAGTAGCTATGTGTTTGATCTCTCTCTCTCTCGTGTTCTCTCTCATGTTCCTCTATGGCACGATCTTGATGTATCCCGAGCTTTGCTATTGTAGTTGGATCTTATGATGTTTCTCCCCCTCTACTCTCTTGTGATGAATTGAGTTTCCCCTTTGAAGTTATCTTATCGGATTGAGTCTTTTATGAACACTTGATGTATGTCTTGCGTGGGATAACCGTGGTGACAATGGGTTATTCTATTGATCCACTTGATGTATGTTTTGGTGATCAACTTGCGGGTTTCGTGACACTTGGGAACCTATGCATAGGGGTTGGCACACGTTCTTGACTCTCCGGTAGTAGCTTTGGGGCACTCTTTGAAGTACTTTTATGTTGGTTGGATGAATCTGAGATTGTGTGATGCATATCATATAATCATGCCCACGGATACTTGAGGTGACAATGGAGTATCTAGGTGACAATAGGGTTTTGGTTGATTTGTATCTTAAGGTGTTATTCTAGTACGAACTCTTTTATAGATCGATCCAAAAGAATAGCTTTGTGGTGGTTTCGTACCCGACCATAATCTCTACGTTTGTTCTCCACTAGTAGTGTCTTTGGAGTGACTCTTTGTCGCATGTTGAGGGCTTGTCATATGTTCTATCTATGTTATTATTGTTGAGAGAACTTACACTAGCGAAAGTATGAACCCTAGGCCTTGTTTCCTACCATTGCAATACCGTTTACGCTCACTTTTATCGCTCGTTACCTTGCTGTTTTTATTATTTCAGATTACAAAAACCCATATCTACTATCTATTTTGCACTTGTATCTTCATCTCTTCGCCGAACTAGTGCACCTATGCAATCTACCATTGTATTGGGTGTGTTGGGGACACAAGAGACTCTTTGTTATTTGGTTGTAGGGTTGTTTGAGAGAGACCATCTTCATCCTACGCCTCCTACAGATTGATAAACCTTAGGTCATCCACTTGAGGGAAATTTACTACTGTCCTACAAACCTGTGCACTTGCAGGCCCAACAACGTCTACAAGAAGAAGGTTGTGTAGTAGACATCAGTAGCCTCTTTCGATAAGTAAGAGTGTCGAACCCAACGAGGAGCTAAAGGTAGAACAAATATTCCCTCAAGTTCTATCGACTACCGATACAACTCTACGCACGCTTGACGTTCGCTTTACCTAGAACAAGTATGAAACTAGAAGTACTTTGTAGGTGTTGTTGGATAGGTTTGCAAGATAATAAAGAGTACGTAAATAAAAGCTAGGGGCTGTTTAGATAAAGAAGCAATAAAGTTAGTATAGCGAGTGTGGAAAAGTGGTGGTAGGAGTTGTGAAATTGTCCCTAAGCAATTGACTACTTTACTAGACCGATAGCAAGTTTTATGTGGGAGAGGCCACTGCTAGCATGTCATCCCTGACTTGGAATTCTATACACTTATGATTGGAACTATTAGCAAGCATCCGCAACTACTAATGTTCATCAAGATAAAACCCAACCATAACATTAAGATATATTGGCCCCCCTTCAATCCCGTATGCATCAATTTCTATGCTAGGTTGAAGCTTCTGTCACTCTTGCCCTCCAATACATAGTCATATAGACATACAAATAACCCTGTGGTGTGATCCACGCGCGCGCTCATATGATGGGCACCAAAGGACAACAACATAACCACAAGAAAATTAAACCAATCATAGCAATTCACCAATTACCGATAGGACAACGAAAATCTACTTAGACATCATAGGATGACAACACATAATTTGATAATAATATGAAGCATAAAGCACCATCTTCAAGTAGAGGGTACAGCGGGTTGCGAGAGAGTGGACCGCTGAATATAGATGGGGGAAGGTGATGGAGATGTTGGTGAAGATGACAGAGGTGTTGGTGTAGATCGCGGTGATGATGATGGGCCCGGCGGCGTTCCGACGCCATCGGAAGAGAGGGGGAGAGTGCCCCCCTTCTTATTCTTCTTCTTCCTTGACCTTCTCCCTAGATGGGAGAAAGGTTTCCCCTCTGTTCCATGGTCTCCATGGCGTGGGAGGGGTGAGAGCCCCTCCGAGATTGGATCTGTCTCTCTATCTCTCTTTGTTTCTGCGTTCCCAGATTCTGCCCTTTCACCGTTTCTTATATTCCTGGAGATCCGTAACTCCGATTGGATTGAAACCGTCAACACGATTTGTTTCCGGATATTAGCTTTTTTGCGGCAAAAGAAGAGCAGCAACCGCCTTACATGGTGTCCACGAGGGTCAAGGGCGCCCCCTGCCTCGTGGGCCCCTCAAGCATCGTCTCGCGTTGATTCTTCTTCCCAAAAATCATAAATATTCCAAAAATATTCTCCGTCCATTTTTATCCCGTTTGGACTCTATTTGATATGGGTTTTGTGCGAAACATAAAACATGCAACAAACAGGAACTGACACTGGATCAATATGTTAGTCCCAAAAAATAGTATATAAAGTTGCCAAAAGTATATGAAAGTTGAATAATATTGGCATGGAACAATAAAAAGTTATAGATACGTCGGAGACATATCAGTATCCCCAAGCTTAATTCCTGCTCGTCCTCGAGTAGGTAAACGACAAAAAAGATAAATTTTGATGTGGAATGCTACCTAGCAAAACTTGATCATGTAATCTAATCATGGCATGAATAATAAGACACGAGTGATTCAAGGCAATAGCCTATCATTTGACATAAAAACAATAATACTTTGGGCATCCCAACAAGCAATCATGTATTTCAAAATAACAATGCTAAAGAACGCTATCCCTACAAAATCATATAGTCTTGTATGCTCCCTTTTATTAACACAAGGTACCCCTCATGCTCATCCCGGTGTTAGCCAAGCAATTGGTTCATACTTTTTAACGCGCTTCAGCTTTTTCAACCCTCACACAATACATGAGTGCAAGCCATGGATATAGCACTACAGGTGGAATAGAGTATGATGATGGAGGTTGTGTGGAGAAGACAAAAAGGAGAAAGTCTCACATCGATGCGGCTAATCAACGGGCTATGGAGATGCCCATCAATTGATGTCAATGCGAGGAGTAGGGATTGCCATGCAACGGATGCACTGGTGCTATAAGTGTATGAAAGCTCAAACTAAAACTAAGTGGGTGTGCATCCAACTTACTTGCTCATGAAGACCTCGGGCATTTGAGGAAGCCCGTCATCGGAATATACAAGCCAAGTTCTATAATGAAAATTCCCACTAGTATATGAAAGTGATAACTCAAGAGACTCTCTATATGAAGAACATGGTGCTACTCTGAAGCACAAGTGTGGTAAAATGATAGTAACATTCCCCCTTCTCTCTTTTTCTCTCATTTTTTCTTTTTATTTTATTTTTGGTGGGCTTCTTTGGACTTTTTTTATTTGGGCTTCTTTGGCCTCTTTTATTTTTCATAAAGTCCGGAGACTCATCCTGACTTGGGGGGGATCATAGTCTCCATCATCCTTTCCTCACTGGGGCAATGCTCTAATAATGATGATCATCACACTTTTATTTACTTACAACTCAATATTACAAAAATATGACTCTATATGAATGCCTCCGGCGGTGTACCGGGATGTGCAATGATCTAGCATAGCAAAGATATCAAAAAATGGACAAGCCATGAAAACATCATGCTAGCTATCTTACGATCATGCAAAGCAATATGACAATGAATGCTCAAGTCATGTATATGATGGTGATGGAAGTTGCATGGCAATATATCTCGGAATGGCTATGGAAATGCCATGATAGGTAGGTATGGTGGCTATTTTGAGGAAGATATAAGGAGGCTTATGTGTGATAGAGCGTATCGTATCATGGGGTTTGGATGCACCGGCCAAGTTTGCACCAACTCTCGAGGTGAGAAAGGGCAATGCATGATACCGAAGAGGCTAGCAATGATGGAAGGGTAAGAGTGCGTATAATCCATGGACTCACATTAGTCATAAAGAACTCATATACTTATTGCAAAAGTTTATTGGCCCTTGAAGCAAAGTACTACTACACATGCTCCTAGGGGGGAGGTTTGTAGGAGTTAACCATCGCGTGCCTCGACCTTCACGCAAAGATAAACAATCAAAATACAAAGCGTGCCAATTTGGTTACATAGTTAGGAGACCATACGTGCATGCTTCGGGAATCACAAACCTTAACACAAATATCCTTACTAAACATAACCATCTACTAGAACCTCCCACATATTATCATCTCTATATCGCAAAACTATTCCAAGGAATCAAACATATCATATTCAGTGATCTACCAATTTTATGTAGGATTTCATGACTAACCATGTGAATGACCAATTCCTGTCATCTCTCTAAATAGATATAAGTGAAGCAAGAGAGTTTAATTCTTTCTATAAAAGATATGCCCACGCTCTAACAAATATAAGTGAAGCAAAAGAGCATTCTACAAATGGCGGTTTTCTATGTGAAGAGAAACAGGCAATCCAAACTTCAAATGATATAAGTGAAGCATATGAAGCATCCTATAAAGACATAATCAAAAAATTTAAGTGAAGTGCAAAGAGCATTCTATAAATCAACCATGGACTATCTCATACCAGCATGGTGCATAAAAGAAAAGTGAAAACTAAATGCAAAAGACGCTCCAAGATTTGCACATATCGCACGAACGAAACAAATCCGAAAACATACTGATACTTGTTGAAGAAAGATGGGATGCCTTCCGGGGCATCCCCAAGCTTAGACGCTTGAGTCTCCTTGAGTATCCACTTGGGGTGTGATGAACCACAAGTATAGGGGATCACAACAATTTTCGAGGGTACAGTATTCAACCCAAATTTATTGATTCGACACAAGGGGAGCCAAAGAATATTCTCAAGTATTAGCAGTTGAGTTGTCAATTCAACCACACCTGTATAACTTAGTATCTGCAGCAAAGAATTTAGTAGCAAAGTAGTATGGAAGTAACGGTAACAGTAGCAAAAGTAACAGTAGCAGTTTTGTAGTAATTGTAACAGTGGCAACGATAAAGTAACTAAGCAAAGAGCAATATGTGAAAAGCTCGTAGGCATTGGATCAATGATGGATAATTATGTCGGATGCGATCCCTCATGTAATAGTTATAACATAGGGTGACACAGAACTAGCTCCAGTTCATCAATGCAATGTAGGCATGTATTCCGAATATAGTCATACATGCTTATGGAAAAGAACTTGCATGACATCTTTTGTCCTACCCTCCTGTGGCAGCGGGGTCCTATTGGAAACTAAGGGATATTAAGGCTTCCTTTTAATAGAGTACCGGACCAAAGCATTAACACTTAGTGAATACATGAACTCCTCAAACTACGGTCATCACCGCTAAGTATCCCGATTATTGTCACTTCGGGGTTAATGGATCATAACACATAATAGGTGACTATAGACTTGCAAGATATGATCAAGAACTAACATATATTCATGAAAAAATAATAGGTTCAGATCTGAAATCATGGCACTCGGGCCCTAGTGACAAGCATTAAGCATAGCAAAGTCATAGCAACATCAATCTCAGAACATAGTGGATACTAGGGACCAAACCCTAATAAAACTAACTTAATTACATGGTAAATCTCATCCAACCCATCACCGTACAGCAAGCCTACGATGGAATTACTCACGCACGGCGGTGAGAATCATGAAATTGGTGATGGAGGATGGTTGATGATGATGACGTCGACGGATCCCCCTCTCCGGAGCCCCGAACGGACTCTAGATCAGCCCTCCAGAGAGAGTTTAGGGCTTGGCGGCGGCTTCGTATCCTAAAACGCGATGAATGCTTCTCTCTGATTTTTTTCTCCCCGAACGTGAATATATGGAGTTGGAGTTGTGGGCGGTGGAGCTTCAGGGGGCCCACGAGGCAGGGGGACGCGCCCTAGGGGGGGGGGGGCGCCCCCCACCCTCGTGGACAGGGGTGTGGGCCCCCTGGTGCTGATTCTTTTGCCAATATTTTTTATTAATTCCAAAAAGTTGTTCCGTGGATTTTCAGGTCATTCCGAGAACTTTTATTTCTGCACAAAAATAACACCATGGTAGTTCTGCTGAAAACAGCGTCAGTCTGGGTTAGTTCCATTCAAATCATGCAAGTTAGAGTCCAAAACAAGGTCAAAAGTGTTTGGAAAAGTAGATACGATGGAGACGTATCAACTCCCCCAAGCTTAAACCTTTGCTTGTCCTCAAGCAATTCAATTGATAAACTAAAAGTGATAAAGAAAAAACTTTTACAAACTCTGTTTGCTCTTGTTGTTTAAATATGTAAAGTCAGCATTCAAGTTTTCAACAAAGACTATGAACTAACCATATTCACAATAACACTTAGGTCTCATGTTTACTCATATCAATGTCTTAATCAACTAGCAAGCAATAATAATAAAACTCGGATGGCAACATTTTCTCAAAACAATCATAATATGATATAACAAGATGGTATCTCGCTAGCCCTTTCTGAGACCGCAAAACATAAATGCAGAGCACCTTTGAAGATCAAGGACTGACTAAACATTGTAATTCATGGTAAAAGAGATCCATTCATAGTCATACCCAATATAAATTAATAGTAATGTATGCAAATGACAGTGGTGCTCTCCAGCGGGTGCTTTTTAATAAGAGGGTGATGAATCAAATAAAAGTAAATAGATAGGCCCTTCACAGAGGGAAGCAGGGATTTGTAGAGGTGCCAGAGCTCGATTTTGAAATAGAGATAAATAATATTTTGGGTGGCATACTTTCACTGTCAACATAAAAACCAAGAGATCTCGATATCTTCCATGCTACACACATTATAGGCGGTTCCCAAACAGAATGGTAAAGTTTATACTCCCCCACCACCAACAAGCATCAACCCATGGCTTGCCCAAAACAACGGGTGCCTCCAACTAACAACAATCCTGGGGGAGTTTTGTTTGCAATTATTTTGATTTGATTTGAGCATGGGACTGGGCATCCCGGTGACCAGCCATTTTCTCGTGAATGAGGAGCGGAGTCCACTCCTCTTGAGAATAACCCGCCTAGCATGGAAGATACAAACAACCCTAGTTGATACATGAGCTGTTCGAGCATACAAAACAGAATTTCATTTGAAGGTTTAGAGTTTGGCACATACAAATTTACTTGGAACGGCAGGTAGATACCGCATATAGGAAGGTATGGTGGACTCATATGGAATAACTTTGGGGTTTATGGAGTTTGGATGCACAAGCAGTATTCCCGCTTAGTACAAGTGAAGGCTAGAAAGAGACTGGGAAGCGACCAACTAGAGAGCAACAACAATGAACATGCATTAAAATTAATCAACACTGAGTGCAAGCATGAGTAGGATATAATCCACCATGAACATAAATATCGTGAAGGCTATGTTGATTTTGTTTCAACTACATGTGTGAACATGTGCCAAGTCAAGTCACTCGAATCATTCAAAGGAGGATACCACCCTATCATACCACATCACAACCATTTTAATAGCATGTTGGCACGCAAGGTAAACCATTATAAACTCCTAGCTAATTAAGCATGGCATAAGCAACTATAATCTCTAATTGTCATTGCAAACATGTTTATTCATAATAGGCTGAATCAGGAACGATGAACTAATTGTATTTACAAAAACAAGATAGGTCGAGTTCATACCAGCTTCTCTCAACTCGATCAGTCCATCATATATCGTCATTATTGCCTTTCACTTGCACGACCGAACAGTGTGGATAATAATAATAGTGCACATGCATTGGACTAATCTGGAATCTGCAAGCATGCAATTCAAAGGAGAGGACAAGGTAATATGGGCTCTTGGTTAAATCAATAATAATGCATATAAGAGCCACTTCAACATTTTCATTATGGTCTTCTCCTCTCGACCCCCAAATAAAAGAATAAAACTATTTACACGGGAAAGCTCCCAACAAGCAAAAGAAGAACGAGAAATCTTTTTGGGTTTTCTTTTAATTATTACTACAAGCATGGAAAGTAAACTACCTATTTTTTTGGTTTTCTTAAGGTTATTCAAACATACAAGAAGAAAGCAAGAAAAAGAAAATAAACTAGCATGGATAGTACAATGAAAAAGTATGAGCACCAACAACTAAGATGGGTGTGTGAACATAAATGTAATGTCGGTGAGAAATACGTACTCCCGCAAGCTTAGGCTTTTGGCCTAAGTTGGTCTATGCCCACAGATCATAACTACTCTCTCTGGTGTACCAAGGAGTGTCATCTGACTACCACTGGCTGACGATCTCCTTCGGATCCCACTGATAAAAGGACGGTCGATAAGGGTCAAGTGGTGGTTCCGGCTTAGGCTCTGGAGCTGATGTCTGGCCCCGGTATGCGTAAACGGCCTCCGGCAGGACAAGAAACATGCCTAAAGATAAGTCAAACAAAGAGGGTACAGGCAAGATAATAGTCTCACTATGAGTTTTATGAAATCTCAAATTATACTTAAGCATCTTCTCATCATTTTTAACAACAAACTAATGCGCTACCATACTCTTATAATTTAGAAAATAGGGGGCATCAGCTTTTCCTCTTTCTCATAATGCCTAACACGTATCCTGAAGTGTTTAGCAAGGCGTGAAGCATAGATACCTCCAAAGATGGGGCCCTTTGTACGGTTCAGACTTAATCGTTTAGCAACAATAGCGCCTAAACTAACAGTGTTATCACGAAATAAGGCATGGCACAAAATGACTATATCAGGAACACTAAGGTTCCACAGTTCCCGCGGCCAATTAAGCATCTACTAGCAAATATTACAAAGTAACATAGAACAGGAAAGTGTATGCTAGTAATTCTTGCATCGGAAACCTTCCTCGTTTCCCCTACGATGATCATATCAATAAATCCATCCACATCTTTATGATGTGGTTCCTCTATGCTGCCCCCGAAGGGTATCTTGAAAACCACACAAATTCACATAGTGGCTTCTCCCTAACCTCATCATATAAATGAAACTCCACTGAAGGTGGTGATTTCTTAGCATGAAAATAAAATTTTTATATGAAAGTATTGGCGAGTAAGAGATACTGTTCGAGCTGGTCGTGGAGGAAATCGGTGAGGCCCGCATTATCAGCCAAAGAACAAAAATCATCATGAATTTCGGCTGCTCTCAAGAACTCATCATAAGGCCATTCGCATGGCCGAACTTCCGCGACGCGAGGGAGATTATACTTGCCTTTTTATTTTCCTTACTTTGTTTATCCTTCGAGCTTTGGCTAGAAGAGCCCCTCAAAAATCTCTTGATTATTTTCTGAAAATTTCTGAAATTTTTAGTAACTCAAAATAAAAGTGAATCAAACTCAACAAAATTGATACCAACTACTCCCACAAGTGCCTAGAGACTATATCATGCATTAGAACTACTTGGGACCATATAAATTTGACATGCAAGCTCAAGAACAGGGTCACCTAAGCAGCAAAAATTTGCAATGAATAAAGCACTAGAACAAAAACTAATTGGACCATTGGAGGAGTCACATACCAAAGAACAATCCCCCAAAGCAGTTTTGTGAATGGAGCTTTGAGCAAAGAGATCGAAAATGGCAGCAAGAAGAGCTAGAACTCGTGCTTGAGCTGGATAGTGATTTTTTGGGAGGAAGAAGAAGAGCATGGATGCAGGAATAAGTGGATGGGGGCCACCATGGGCCCACGAGGCAGGGGCGCGCCCTGGACCCTCGTGGCCAGGTGCTTGCTCCCCCTGCTGTGTTCTCAGTGCCAGATATTCTCAAATATTCCAGAAAAAATCATATTTAATTTTCAGGGCATTTGGAGAACTTCTATTTGCGGGGTATTTTTTATTGCATGGATAATTCAGAAAACAAACAGAAAATAGTATTTTTACTTTATTTAATCTAAATAAAAAAATAAAAGGAGGGTACAAAGAGTTGTGCCTTCTAAATTCATCCATCTCATACTCATCAAAAGGAATCCACTAACAAGGTTGATCAAGTCTTGTTAACAAACTCATTCCGAATTGCATGAAACCAGAGAAATTTCGAAATGACACTAGGTTACCTCAATGAGGATATGTACATCCCCAATAATAAGAATATCATATTTCTTCTTGACAGAAGGAAGAGGAAATTCAAAACCTCCAATAATAATCGATGGAAATTTTCCAATAGAATTGATACTGCAAACTTGGGGTTGTTTCCTCGAAAAGTGTACCGTATGCTCATTACCATTAACATGAAAAGTGACATTGCCTTTGTTGCAATCAATAACAGCCCCTGCAGTATTCAAAAAGGGTCTACCAAGGATAATCGACATACTATCGTCCTCGGGAATATCAAGAATAACAAAGTCCGTTAAAATAGTAACGTTTGCAACCACAACAGGCACATCCTCACAAATACCGACAGGTATAACGGTTTATTTATTGGCCATTTGCAAAGTTATTTCAGTAGGTGTCAACTTATTCAATTCAAGTCTATGATATAAAGAGAGAGGCATAACACTAACACCGGCTCCAAGATCACATAAAGCAGTTTTAACATAGTTTCTTTTAATGGAGCATGGTATAGTTGGTACTCCTGGATCTCCAAGTTCCTTAGGTATTCTACCCTTAAAAGTATAATTAGCAAGCATGGTGGAAATTTCAGCTTCCGGTATCTTTCTTTTATTTGTAATAATATCTTTCATGTACTTAGCATAAGGATTCACTTTAGGCATATCAGTCAAACGCATACGCAAAAAGATAGGTCTAATCATTTCAGCAAAGCGCTCAAAATCCTCATCATCCTTTTTCTTGGATGGTTTAGGAGGAAAAGGCATGGGTTTTTGAACCCATGGCTCTCTTTCTCTACTGTGCTTTCTAGCAACAAAGTCTCTCTTATCATAATATTGATTTTTTGATTGTGGGTTATCAAGATCAACAACAGGTTCAACCTCTACATCATTGTTATTGCTAGGTTGAGCATCAACATGAACATTATCATTAACATTATCACTAGGTTCATGTTCATCACCTAATTGTGTTTCAGCATCAGAAATAGAAATATCATTGGGATTCTCAGGTGTGTCTACAACAAGGTCGCTAGAAGCATGCAAAGTCCTATCATCTTTCTTTTTCTTCTTTTTAGTAGGACTAGGTGCATCTACATTATTTCTCTGAGAGTCTTGCTCAATTCTCCCTCAGGATACAAAGGTTCCTGAGTCATTTTACCCATTCTAGTTGCTACTCTAACAGCAAAGTCATGTTTATTATTATTTAATTCATTGAGCAAATCATTCTGAGCCTTAAGCACTTGTTCTACTTGGGTGGTAACCATGGAAGCATGTTTACTAGTGAGTTTAAGTTCATCCTTAACTCTAGACATATAATCACTCAAGTGTCCAATCATATAAGTATTACTTTTCAATTGTCTACTAACATAAGCATTGAAGTTTTCTTGTTTAGCCATAAAGTCATCAAATTCATCCAAGCATTGGCTAGCAAACTTAGTAGACAGGATTTCAACTTTATCATATCTATAGAGAGAATATACCTTTACTACCTGTGTCGTGTTATAAAGACCATGTATTTCTTCAATAGGCGGTATATTAAGGCCATGTATTTCTTCAACAGGAGGTAAATTCTTAACATCTTCAGCTTTAATACCTTTCTCTTTCATAGATTTCTTTGCCTCTTGCATATCTTCAGGACTGAGAAATAGAACACCTCTTTTCTTCGGAGTTGGCTTAGGAGTTGGTTCAGGAAGTGTCCAATTGTTTTCATTAGTCAACATATTATTCAATAGCAATTCAACTTGATCAACTATTCTTTCCCTGAAAACACAACCAGCACAACTATCCAGGTGGTCCTTGGAAGCATCGGTTAGTCCATTATAAAAGATATCAAGTATTTCATTTTTCTTAAGAGGATGATCAGGCAAAGCATTAAGTAATCGGAGAAGCCTCCCCCAAGCTTGTGGGAGACTCTCTTCTTCAATTTGCACAAAATTATATATTTCCCTCAAGGCAGCTTGTTTCTTATGAGCGGGGAAATATTTAGCAGAGAAGTAATAAATCATATCCTGGGGAATACACACACAACCAGGATCAAGGGAATTAAACCAAGTTTTAGCATCACCCTTTAATGAGAACGGAAAAATCTTAAGGATATAGTAGTAGCAAGATTTCTCATCATTGGTAACAGGGTGGCTATATCATTCAATTTAGTAAGATGTGCCACAATAGTTTCAGATTCATTGCCATAAAAGGATCAGATTCAACCAAAGTAATTATCTCAGGATCGACAGAAAAATCATAATCCTTATCAGTAACACAAATAGGTGAATTAGTAAAAGCAGGGACATGTTTCATTCTAGCATTCGGAGACTTTTGTTTCAGCTTAGCTAATAATTTCTTAAGATCAGATCTATCATTGCAAGCAAGAAAATCTCTAGCAGTTTCTTCATCCATAACATAACCCTCAGGAACAACAGGCAATTCATATTTAGGGGGAGAACCTTCATCATCACTTTCATCAATATTATCAGTTTCAATAATTTCGTTCACTCTAGCCCTAGCAAGTTGTTCATCAAGAAATTCACCTAATGGCACAATAGCGTCAAGCATAGAAGTAGTTTCATCATAAGTATCATGCATAGCAGAAGTGGCATCATCAATAACATGCATATCTGAATGAATAGCAGAAGCAGGTTTAGGTGTCGCAAGTTTACTCATAACAGAAGGAGAATCAAGTGCATAGCTAGATGGCAGTTCCTTACCTCCCCTCGTTGTTGAGGGATAAATCTTAGTTCTTTCGTCTTTCAAGTTCCTCATAGTGACCAACATATACAAATCCCAAGTGACTCAAAGAATAGATCTATGCTCCCCGGCAACGGCGCCAGAAAATAGTCTTGATGACCCACAAGTATAGGGGATCGCAACAATTTTCAAGGGTAGAGTATTCAACCCAAATTTATTGATTCGACACAAGGGGAGCCAAAGAATATTCTCAAGTATTAGGAGTTGTGTTGTCAATTCAACCACACCTGGATAACTTAGTATCTGCAACAAAGTATTTAGTAGCAAAGTAGCATGGAAGTAACGGTAACAGTAGCAAAAGTAACAGTAGCTGTTTTGTAGTAATTGTAATAGTGGCAACGGTAAAGTAACTAAGCAAAGAGAAATATGTGAAAATCTCATAGGCATTGGATCAATGATGGATAATTATGTCGGATGCGATTCCTCATGTAATAGTTATAACATAGGGTGACACAGAACTAGCTCCAGTTCATCAATGCAATGTAGGCATGTATTCCAAATATAGTCATACGTGCTTATGGAAAAGAACTTGCATGACATCTTTTGTCCTACCCTCCCGTGGTAGCGGGGTCCTATTGGAAACTAAGGGATATAAAGTCCTCCTTTTAATAGAGTACCAGACCAAAGCATTAACACTTAGTGAATACATGAACTCCTCAAACTACGGTCATCACCGGTAAGTATCCCGATTATTGTCACTTCGGGGTTAACGGATCATAACACATAATAGGTGACTATAGACTTGCAAGATAGGATCAATAACTCACATATATTCATGAAAACATAATAGGTTCAGATCTGAAATCATGGCACTCGGGCCCTACTGACAAGCATTAAGCATAGCAAAGTCATAGCAACATCAATCTCAGAACATAGTGGATACTAGGGATCGAACCCTAACAAAACTAACTTAATTACATGGTAAATCTCATCCAACCCATCACCGTCCAAAAATCCTACGATGGGATTACTCACGCACGACAGTGAGCATCATGAAATTGGGGATGGAGGATGGTTGATGATGATGACGGCGACAGATTCCCCTCTCCGGAGCCCCGAACGGACTCCAGATTAGCCCTATCGAGAGAGTTTAGGGCTTGGCAGCGGCTCCGCATCGTAAAATGCGATGAATCCTTCTCTCTCATTTTTCCCGAACGTGAATGTATGGAGTTGGAGTTGAGGTAGGTGGAGCTTCTGGGGGCCCACGAGGCAGGGGGCGCGCCCTAGGGGGGGCGCGCCCCCCACCCACGTGGAAAGGGTGTGGGCCCCCTGGTGCTGATACTTTCACCAGTATTTTTTATTAATTCCAAAAAGTTGCTCTGTGGATTTTCAGGTCATTCCGATAGCTTTTATTTTTCCACAAAAATAACACCATGGCAGTTCTGCTGAAAACAACGTCAGTCCGGGTTAGTTCCATTCAAACATTGCAAGTTAGAGTCCAAAACAAGGGCAAAAGTGTTTGGAAAAGTAGATACGACGGAGACGTATCAGGGTGCCTTGGGCATCCCCAAGCTTGAGCTATTGCCTCTCCTCCTTTTCCTCATATCGAGACCTCCTCGATCTTCGAACACTTCATCCACACAGAACTCCAATAAAAAACTTGGTAAGATCCGTTAGTATAGTAAAGCAAATCACTACTCTAAGTACTGTTGCAAACCAATTCATATATTCTTTTTTTGCATTGTAGCTACTGTAATATAACTTTTCCATGGCTTAATCCACTGATGGAAATTGATAGTTTCATCAAAACAAGCAAACTATGCATCAAAAAACAGAATCTGTCTTAAACAGGATAATCTGTAGTAATCTGAACATTCACCATACTTCTGGTACCCCAACAATTCTGCAAAAATTGGTACAAATAAACAATTTGTATAGAAAAACAGTGCAAAAAGTTTCAAAATTGTTTGAAATTCCAGAAAAAATGTAAAACCACGCACTACAGCCATAGTTTCTGTCCTGCACCGCACAAACCAACAAGCATTGTAAACATCCTAAAGGCAAACCTTGGCACATTTTTTATAATACAATGGAATTGTACAAGGGGATAATTATTTTTGATGAATTTTTTCTGTAATTAAGATTCACAAAGTTTCCGTGAGCATGAACAAAGTTCAAGGAGCTCCCCCACTTCAACAATGCTTGTCTTTCTCACTTTCACTTTCCTTTTTGAAAAGTTTTGGGTTCCCTTCTTTTATTTTTTTTTGTTTTTAAACTTTATGAAAGCACTCAACAGAAATAAATGACTCCCTAAAACTTCCGGGTTGTCTCCCTGGCAGCGCTTTCTTTAAAGCCATTAAGCTAGGCATATAGTGCTCAAGTAATGGACCCACCCGGATCCCAAGGTATATCAAAGCCAATTTTAATTAACAATGATTTGTAATTTAGTAGTGAGCAAAAAGTAACATATATCAAGCAATAACAAAGTATAACTCTCTTCCTATGCATCGGCATGTCATAAAATAACTATTCATGCACACATAGTAAAGGCCAATGCATAGTATAAGCAGTTTCTTGCAATTTTATCGTGTTAGAAACATAAAGAGACGGAGATGTAGTTCCTCTCTCATAATAATTGCAAGTAGGAGCAGCAAGCACATGCATATTATATTCATCAAAATCATCATGTGTAGTAGTAAAAGGCAACCCATCGATATAATCCTTAATAAGGGCAAACTTCTCCGATATAGTGTAGTCGGGAGAATTCAAAAAGATAATAGGACTATCATGCGTGGGTGCAATAGCAACAATTTCATGTTTAACATAAGGAACTATAGCAAGTTCATATCCATAAGCATAATTCTTATTGGCATCTTGGCCACAAGCATAGCAAGCATCATCAAAAACAGATATTTCAAGAGAATCAATGGGATCATGACAATCATCATAGCAGTCATCCTTTGGTAGGCATGAAGGGAAATTAAACAATGTACGAGTTGAAGAGTTACTCTCATTAGAAGGTGGGCACGGGTGATCAATCCGCTCTTCCTCCTTTTGTTCTTCGCTCTCCTCCTCATCTTTTTCATCCAATGAGCCCACAGTTTCATCAATTCCTTCTTCCATAGACTCCTGCAAAATATTAGTCTCTTCTTGGATAGCAGAGACTCTCTTAATAAAATCATCAATATCGGAATTGAATTCATAATTCTCATAGCAATATTTAAGTATAGCAAAATTTTCAGGTCTGTAAACAACATCATCAAGATTTTCACTCTTTAAACAAAGATTCAATTTCATAAGCACTCATAAAAGCAACGAATTCTTCTATTTGTTCCACATCATAGTAATCATATATACCATTAGCATGAGAAGCCAAGGTTTTATCATCATTGAATTTGCATGAAAAGGGAAGGTGTGGAGCCTTCATCCTAGAGAAACAAGTATAATCATATCTCAAGCATAGTTCCCGAGCATACCAATGCAACATATGAATTTGATCCCATAATAGTTTCCCTTTTTGTGTCAAGCGATAATCCCTAAAGTATTCACGTTGATCCAACGTGTCTCCCGTAACATAATTGAATGGGGTTTTCTCAGGATTATCAAAGTAGTACATAATATTTTTCACATAACCAACATCGAGGGTTTTAGGAGGTTCCCCATCTCCATGAGTAGCAAGCACACCTAATTTTTTTTGGTATTTCGTGTTCCATATCCATAACTAAAGATAGAGAACAACTTAGAACAACAAATAAAAATTACTTAGTGATAAAGCAAACAAGCACACATGAGAATATTCACCCCATGCTATGACTCCCCGGCAACGGTGCCAGAAAAAGGTCTTGATAACCCACAAATGTAGGGGATCAATTGTAGCCTCTTTCTATAAGTAAGAGTGTCGAACCCAACGAGGAGATAAAGGTAGAACAAATATTCCCTCAAGTTCTATCGACCACCGATACAACTCTACGCACGCTTGACATTCACTTTACCTAGAACAAGTATGAAACTAGAAGTACTTTGTAGGTGTTGTTGGATAGGTTTGCAAGATAATAAAGAGTACGCAGATAAAAGCTAGGTGCCTTTTAGACAAATAAGCAATAAAGTTAGTGTAGCGAGTGTGGAAAAGTGGTGGTAGGAGTTGTGAAATTGTCCATAAGCAATTGACTACTTTACTTGACCGATAGCAAGTTTTATGTGGGAGAGGCCACTCCTAGAATGTCATCCCTGACTTGGAATTATATGCACTTATGAATGGAACTATTAGCAAGCATCCGCAACTACTAACATTCATTAAGGTAAAACCCAACCATAGCATTAAGATATATTGGTCCCCCTTCAATCCCGTATGCATCAATTTCTATGCTAGGTTGAAGCTTTTGTCACTCTTGCCCTCCAATACATAGTCCTATCAACATACAACTAACCCTATGGTCTGATCCACACGCGCGCTCATATGATGGGCACCAAAGGACAGCAACATAACCACAAGCAAATTAAACTAATCATAGGAATTCACCAATTACCGATAGGACAACGAAAATCTACTCAGACATCATAGGATGGCAAGACATCATTGGATAATAATATGAAGCATAAAGCACCATGTTCAAGTAGAGGGTACATCGGGTTGCGGGAGGGTGGACCGCTGAATATAGATGGGGGAAGGTGATGGAGATGTTGGTGAAGATGACATAGGTGTTTGTGTGGATCATGGTGATGATGATGGCCCCGGCGGCGCTCCGGCGCCACCGGGAGAGAGGGGGAGAGAGCCCTCCTTCTTCTTCTTCTTCCTTGACCTTCTCCCTAGATGGGAGAAGGGTTTCCCCTCTGGTCCATGGTCTCCATGGCATGGGAGGGGCGAGAGCCCCTCCGAGATTGGATCTGTCTCTCTGTCTCTCTCTGTTTCTGCGTTCCCAGATTCTGCCCTTTCACTGTTTCTTATATTCCCAGAGATCCGTAACTCTGATTGGATTGAAGCCTTCAATACGATTTGTTTCCGGATATTAGCTTTCTTGCGGCAAAAGAAGAGCAGCAACCGCCTTACGAGGTGTCGGGGTCAGGGGCACGCCCACCCCCCTGCGGCGCCCCCCTCCGTCGTGGGCCCGTCGAGCATCATCTCACATTGATAATTCTTCCCAAAAATCATAAATATTCCAAAAATATTCTCCGTCCATTTTTATCCCGTTTGGACTCCGTTTGACATTGGTTTTCTGCGAAACATAAAACATGCAACAAACAGGAACTGGCACTGGGCACTAGATCAATATGTTAGTCCCAAAAATAGTATATAAAGTTGCCAAAAGTATATGAAAGTTGAATAATATTGGCATGGAACAATCAAAAATTATAGATACGACGGAGATGTATCATATACCGCTCCATGATTGGTTCTTTACTATATTTATGTGCATCTAGGCCAGATATAATGCTTAGCATTGGCATGTGTGCCCGATTCCAAGCGGCACCAAAGGAATCGCATCACTTAGTTGTGAAGCGAATTCTTCGATATTTGGCGTACACCCCAACACTAGGATTATGGTATCCAAAGGGCTCAGACTTTGATCTAGTTGGATTCTCAGATGCTGATTATGCTGGTGACAAGATTGATCGCAAGTCCACATCAGGCACATGTCACTTTCTTGGACGATCTCTTGTCTGTTGGTCTTCAATGAAGCAGAACTATGTATCTCTCTCCCCTGCTGAATCTAAATACATTGCTGCTGGATCTTGCTGCGCTCAGCTTCTATGGATGAAGCAAACTCTCAAGGACTATGGTATCCATCTAAAGCATGTGCCACTCTACTGCTACAATGAAAGCGCCATCAAGATTGCCAACAACCTAGCTCAGCACTCGAAGACAAAGCACATTCAGATCCGTCATCACTTTCTCAGAGATCATGTCATGAAGGAAGATATTGATATCATTCACGTCAACACTGAAGAGCAATTGGCAAATATCTTCACAAAGCCCTTGGATGAGAAAAGATTTTGCAAGTTGTGGTGTGACCTAAATATCTTAGATTCCTCAAATGTCCTGTAATTGGACACACATCCTAACGCTTATGCATGTTGATGACTTAGATGTGCAACACACGAAGTAACGTATATCTTCAATCAATGAAGACATACACTCTAAGTATGAATACATTAACGTGGAATTTGACTTCGGAGCGCCATGATGATTGTATGCCGTGTCTGGGTCTAATACTTCCTATACGGTGGGTAACGCCACCACCAAATTCTTATTGAAGTGTTTCTTTTGGCGTCATGGTTGCATAGTCTTCGCATTTGGTTTGTATTCAACATTGATTTGACTGCAAGGTTTATCTTCGCAATGTTCAGTTGGTCTATATATATTTGTGTTCTGGCCTCTACAACTTTCACTTATAGCTATGTCTTCATACTTGAATCTTTATTGATCTAAGTGAATGTGATCGGACCCTAACCTCTTCTGTGACTCTTCCTCAAATTCTATCTGTCCAAATCATATGCATTCTTCTGAAACCCGTCGATTGTCTTCTCTGAGTCCATGTCAGCAGAAGACAAAGAGACAAACATTTAAATCTGTTTTTAATGTTGTATCCTTATTGCCTGAATACCGGAGAAGCTGGAAAGACCACCCGACAATCCAGGCATGAGTGGGAACATGGAACAACTTCCAATAAGTTGCATGCATGCCATGTGTCCTTCAGATGTGAACTGCCTAGGGCACCTGCGTAATTACGTTGTGCTGTCCCTTTCCTTATAAATACTCACACCCCATGGTCATTATCTCTTCTACCACCTCGCCACCTCACACAAACCCTGGCGCCTCTGCTAGTTTGCGTCGACACCAAAGACAAAGCGCTTAGCTGCCGCAACTTCTTTAACGACGTCCTCACGCCGGCCGCGGACCTCGTCCTCACCGCCACCGTAGGTCTCTTCCGCCACCAAGTTAGGGCGCAGGAGATTGAACTGCTCGGCTTCTCTCTCTACCTTGTCTAGCAGTTCATCAGCGGTAATTAAAACTTACTTTTTACTGCGTTTTTGATCCGTCAAATCCATTCTCTTCAACCAAAAGTGGTTTCTTCACTTCCAAATCTGGATTTGTCTTCATCTGCATCTCATATCATGCCAAGTATATTCACTTATGCTTCATAACCAGTTAGATTCCTCACTCGTACTTATTCATGGATTCGTACATATCTGGAACCAACTCTCTTCAAATAAGTGAATGTCTTCACACTATGAGGTCAATGTCTTCAAACTGATTTATCTTCAAAATCTTCTGAGAATGCATATGACCTCTTCCCCATCTCTCGCACCTCTAATGCTGTCACAGGTACATGTCCGTGGGAGAATCCCTAGGTTCTCATAGTCTGCATTCATTTGCAGAGTTCTTACAGTGTCATATTCACTCCCCTGAAGCCAGCTCTTGTCTGACCAGCAAAAAGAAGCCATTCACTGTTCTGAAGCCATTCAGTCTGAATATAATGGCCACTGAGAAATCTGCAAGAAAGGTGGCAGGCAGCACCGTGGAAATACTACTAAGGATTTACCTCCTGATCTATATGAACTGTACAAGTCAGATCCCGAGGAAAGCTATGGCCAGCCCAAGACCAGAATCCAATGGATTCAAAGATATTGGGCAGAAGAATGGTTTAAGTACAGATTCGTCACTGCAGAGTATGCTGAAAAGAACACCATCAAGCGCCCATGGGGAGATATTCTGTATAGGAATCTGCAGCCCAAGTCCAAGTCTGAAGCCATTGCTCAAGGCTTCTACCCACCGAAGCCAGAGAATGCTGACCCATCATCTATGTTATGGTGTCGCGAAGACAATCTCTTCAAGCGCAACTATCAGTTTGCAAAAGAGTCAGCTATGAAGAACAAGAAAAATCTTCGAATCAACTTCAACCCTGGTCCACCTTCTCTTAGGCCGGATGGCACACACGATGCTAATCCAAATGTCATCGGCCCCTTCAACAACTTTGGTGGCTTCCTCTTCCACATTGCTGCTCAGCGGGCCACTATCGATCAATCCGCTGATGACGCTGACTCTGAAGAAGCGCCATCACCACCAAAGTCGCAGAAGAAGAAGACAAAGGCTTCAAAGCCCTCTGCCGCACCAAAAGCTTCGACTTTGAAGCCCTTGGCCACTGCACCTCCTAAAACCAGTGTGCAGTCCGAAGATTTGTCTTTTGTCTCCAAGAAGGCCGAGAACATAATGAAAGCCAAGAAGCCCAAGAAGATTTCTGGGCATGAACTGACTCCTGCTGCCGTTCTGCGCAATGAGGATGACACAATTGATCTGTCTAGCGATGAAGATCTTGGTGATGATGCCCTTGAGTTGCTAATCAAGAGCAAGCAAGAGGCGGAAATCTTCAAAGATCTGCCTCTCTTTGATGTTGACATTCTTAACAACTTAATTGATGAGTGGTTTGACGACCAGTGCATTAGCATTGATGATCTTCAGCTTCCGATGGACATCAGCGTCACATTCCATGGAGCCATTGCTAATGAGTTGGCCTTGGCTCATAAGATAGTTGAGCTCAAGAACAAAATTGATTATGAGAAGGCTCACTTCAAGAAGAACACGGCCAAGCTCAGTGTGGCAGATGTTCAAATCTTCAAGAAGATGCTGCATGACCTCAAGGAAGAGTTTCACAAGAAGTGCAATGAGGCTAAAGGCTCACGAGAGCGCATGAAGTACTTTGCATAGAAATGTGTTCAAGCACACAATGAAGCTGAGAACCGAAAAGCTCTTGGGCGCCCTGACATCGATCCCAGGATGGCTGCCAAACAAAAGAAGTCTGCTGTGACACAAACTGAAGCACCAAGGAAGGAAGCACCTCGCATTGTCTTCCCTACCAGCATGACATGCTCAAAGCCTAAGGTCACCTCGGCAGCTTCAGACCTGAAGAAGACAAGGGTAGCTGAAGCCGAAGCCAAGAGGCGCAAGCACAAGGATGCTTCTGTTGAGGCCCCATAAACAAAGAAGTTGAAGACAAAGTCTTCAAAGAAAGAGCATGTTGCAGCCTCTCAGCCCCTCATTGTTGAACCCATCTCTGTTGCTCTTCTAGCCACCAACAACAGAGAACGACGTATTTTGATCCACAAGCCTGCTTCCACAGAGGCTCATGAAGATGAAGAGGTTCTAGCTGTTGACCCCATCACAGCTGAAGACATTGGTCATGTAGACAATGTTGAAGATGATGAAGTCTTTCCTCAGCTCGAGCCTTAGTCAGTATCATCGCCTGCACCAACAAGCAGTGAACTAATCAGCATTGGTCGTCCATTGACACCAATCGCTCAAGGTGACTCATAGGCCGAGCGCTCACAGCAAGAAACCCCCATTGATGATGAGACACCCAGAACTCTACCACCTCAAGTCACCACTCCGGTACTTGACGATGACAACTACATGGTGAAGACCACTCCATCACCAAAGGCGTCGCCCGCATATCACAAGCTTCGCAAAGGCCACAGGCCCCAGGTCACCATGTCAAGCATTCCGGAAGGGGAAGTGCAACAAAGCTCAGTAGCACGTCAAGTGTTTCCTAAAGCCACCCCTACTGCGAATGTCTCTGAGTCTGAAGCTAAAGATGCTGAAGACATTCCGACTGCATCAGCCAATGAAAATCAAGGAGAAAGAGAAGAAGAAAGAGTTGCCACACCCCCTGCCACAGACCAAGTCATTCTCGAGGAGAATGTGATTGTGCTAGACCCTCCTGTTCTGCAGCGAACAGAGGTTGAAAACACTGAGGCTGCCACAAACAATGCTACTGTCGCCAATGACATTGTCATGGACAAAGACGATGTGGTGCCTGAAGCCACTGTGAATGCTGAAGCCACTGTTCCACCTCCAAGGCCTCACACAATTGAACAGGCCTACGATCGCGGCCAGCTTGTCACAGTGAGATGGCCCATTTTGGTTCCTCCCACAGCTCCTGGACCACAATATAACTATCATGTGGAGAAGCGGCCACAAGTTCAGAAGCCAAAGCCGAGGCTGCCAAGACTTCCATGTGCTGCTACATCGCCAGGATCTTTCAGCGTGAACAGCTTTAGAGCACACAATACCTTCTTTGACAGTGCCAAGAATCCATACTCGAAGCCAAAGATCTCTTCCGATCAATTTTGGAGCCATCAACAGCGCAACTACTACTCCTGTATCATGTACAATCAAGAGCGAATCTTTCCTCACATGCGTCTTGATTGTGAAGCTGTTGCTGGGCTGCCCTGTCTTGAAGAAGCGCTGGACTGCTTTCGGGATGTTGGTCTTCTGCAATTTGTTACTGACAAAGAGCACTGGAATGAAGAGCTTCTACTGCAGTTCTATGCCACTCTTCACATTCGTGGCTACAACAGGGATCCAAAGACATGGATCCTTGAGTGGATGATATGAGATGTGCACCATAAAGCCAAAGCTCAAGACATCATCAAGCTTACCTCCCTGCCCACTCCAGGTGAATTGTATGAGACTGGCTGTCAGCTTCACAAAAATGAACTGAAGATTATTTTTCAGAGGCCTGAACCCAATATGAGTCAGATGCTCAGTATGATGAAGCCATTGCCTCAAGATGCTGAATATCCCAAGGAATTCTTTATCAAGGACCTCGAGTACTTGCCACGCACAGTCTATCATATACTGAGGTGTACTCTATGGCCAATCAAGGGACATTCTTCCGAAGCCAAACTTGAAGGAACCTTGAAGACTTTGGTATTTTATATTGTCAATGGCATCAGATTCAATTCCCAGGATTTCTTCATCAGACAACTTGTTGCATCTGGGATTGATCTATTTGGCCTGAAGTTTTATGCTCCATGGGTGATGCGCCTGATCAAACTCCATTCTTCTGTCGACTATCAGCCCTCGGCATGCAACCATCTTGTCTTTCTGCCTGAGGTTGATCTGTCCGTTGAAGCCATCTACCCTGAGCCTACCAAGGAGCCTCTATACCTTCATAATGTTGACCATCAAAGCTTCATGCAACCAATAGAAGGAATTCATGTCCCCAATGCTGCAACTCCTACTTATCCTCTGGCTGGCAATATGCTTATGCCCCATCGTGCCAACACCGAAGCCACTGCTAGTACAATTGCCCAAAGGCCTTGGAAGCGTTCTCGTGTACTCAATGACCGAGAGCTGCTTGTGGCCTTACATCAGAAGCAGGATAAGCACCACGACTGGCCAAAGCATTAGATGCAGAGTCACTTGGTGGATGTCAATCGCATTCGGAGCCTGGCCACCATGAACTCATTTGTTGCCCATGAAGCCTGTCAGCGGTCGTGGAAGAGCCTCACACCACTATGTCCTGAAGACGATCTTCGCGAGGATGGCTTCACCGAGGGCTTCAAGTTTGATTCCAGGCCTCCACAAATTGTAAGTTGGCGCCACACTCCCTCAATTGAAGATTCCGAGTATTCATCTTCGGTTGCAACTGTTGTTACGAGAGTCGTCGATTAAGAAGACGACGCCACTTCACCGACCATGGCTGCACTGCATCTTGACACTACATCAGGCCCTTCTGCACCATCAAACTCCAATGTCGACCCTGCTCCATCATCTACTCCTTCTGGGAACGAGTAGATGCTATATGTCTTCGAACCTTTTTGGTCATTACTGACAAAAGGGGGAGAAGCGTATGAGTTGATAGTCTTCGAGCGGGTCCTTATGGGTGGTTGCATTATTTTTTCCAAGTATTTACAACTCTCATCTTTTGATACATTTGGTTCTTTGAGTTGTAACACTTAAAATCGATGGTCGTCTGCTACTTTTTCTGCTACTTTTGTGATGCGATGATAAATTCCGCATGAAGTCATTCCGCAGACGTCCATTTTTCATTATGCGTATCATTATCTTCATTATATCTTTATATGCATGATGTGTTGTCTTCATAAGTTGAACAGGATCTCCACAAAGTAAAACCTTCCATGTGCATTTGCATTCAAAAGCAAACTACTTATATGCACATCTTCAGGGGGAGCCTTTTGCTACTTATGAAGACAATGCCTTAATCCTTAAACTTTCACATACTTTTATCCCCGTTGAAAACTTCAACCAAATTGTCATCAATCACCAAAAAGGGGGAGATTGTAAGTGCATCTAGTGCCACCCCTAGTTGGTTTTGGAGTATTGACGACAAACTTGGTTGAGGGATAATGTGTTTGTGAGAGTTGTAGGATAACACAGGTAGTAGTCCCGTATTGATTCGATTTACCTACCAGAGATGACCCCTAAAATGTGTGAAGACATTAAAGACGATGGTGGTCTGTGAAGATATTCACATTGAAGACTATGACATGAGAAGACATCGCATGAAGACTATGGAGTGCGAAGAAACATAGTTGTTTCGTAGTTTCCCTTTCTTCTTTGTTGAGTCATAGGAACCACCGTACTGTTAAGCATGGTCCAAGTGAACAAAGTCAGAGTGACTGATGTGATGCTCAACCAAATGCTATGTCTTCAAGCAAAGACAATGAGAGCAAATCTTATCCAGAGCTGGATGAGTCAGCTTTACTTGTAGCCCAAGTCAAGCTGCCGCGTGTGTTTTAAATCTGACTGTTGGACACGTGTCGGTTCCTTAGTGACCCAGGGTCATTTTGGACAAATTAGATCGGGTTGCCTCCTGGCTATAAATAGCCCACCCCCTACACCATAAATTGGTGGCTGCTCAGAGTTAGTGCACGACTTTTGTCGTTTGAGAGCAACCCACCTCTAAAGCATTTCAGAGAGAGATCCTTGCAAGGACAAAGCCTAAAACACCCAGAGCCAAAGAGTGTTAGGCATCACTGAAGTCTTTCTGTACGCGTGATCTGAAGACTTGTTACACTTGAGGATTGTGAATCCTCCAGCCGGTTAGGCGTCGTGTTCTCAGCATCCAAGAGTCATTGTGGATTGCTGGTGAACGAAGTCTGTGAAGGTTTGGAAGTCTACCTTGAAGACTTACCAGAGTGATTGGGCGAGGACTAAGTGTCCTTAGCTCAAGGGGAATAAGGTGAAGACACGATCTTCTGAGTTGAATCTCAGCCTCCCTAACCAGACGTACAGTTGTCACAGCAACTGGAACTGGTCCAACAAATCCTTGTCCTCTCCAAGAAACTTGTTCTATCCTTTACCTATCTTTACTTACAGTTTGTCTTCGTGAAGTCATTGCCTCCCTACATGATCTGATTGTCTTCACTGTGTGAACACTGTTGTTGTTTGGCTTCATACTATCTTCCATCCTAATCCTTACTACCTAGCTACTGATAGTCTTCGTGCTTTCACTTCATTGCTTACTTGACTATGGGTGGCCTAGAGTAGTCTACCTTCCCCTGCATATCAATAGGTTCATTGCTACTGTTTGTCTTAAAAGCCCCCGTGTTTTGAAGACTTTCATAAAAATCGCCTATTCACCCCCTCTAGTCCATAACTAGCACTTTCAAGAGGGTGGCGCACGCGGCTGCTAAACAAGTCGAGGCGGCTCGCGCAGGGATGATGAATCCACCAGGCGGCCACGGCTCGCACATGGCCTGGAGCCAGCAAAGCATCGGATCTCCGGCCAGCTTCTCGTCGTCACCGCACCCATGGAGCATGCCGTCGCCAGGCTATGCCGATGGCGACGTCCACGACGGTTTCAACCCCAACATCACCTTTCCCCATGGGCGCCCGGTCCAGCGCACACCCTCGCCCGCGCTCGCCGGCGTGCAGTACCCTCCATACACGTACTCGCCACCGGACTACGCAGCTTCCCCGACGCCACCTCTCCGTCGTGGCCTCTACTCGCAAGCCTCCTCCTCGTCGCATCTTGGCGACGCGGACGCGACGGAGGCCGACATGGAAGACATCATCACAGCCGGCTCGGCTGCCGCCGCCACTTCCCCCGAATTCACTACCCAAGACGGCTCGATTGGTCTTGGCGACATGGACGTCAAGCTCGAATACGACGAGGAAGAGCTGGAGGAGGAGGCGGAGGTGCTGGAGCCGACGAGGAAAGGCAAGAAGAAGAAGAAGAAGATAGGGGCGGCCAAGACCGGCGAGCCGCGCATCAAGTGGGCGACCAAGGAAGATGAGTGCCTCGCCGAAGCGTGGAAGGTCGTCTGCCTCGACCCGATCACCAGCACGAACCAGAACATCGACACGTATTGGTACCGCATCAAGGCCGAGTTCGACGAGCGCAAGCTCGTCGACCCCTACTTCAAAGGCGTCCACATGCAGCGGGGGTCGAAGGCGATGGCGAACCATTGGGGACTCATCCAAACATTGGGGAACCATCGAGGAGGTCGCGGCTCGCCCGGAGAGCGGCACCAGTGTCGAGGATCAGGTACAGCACACCGCCGCTTCGACTCCAACGCCACGCCGACGCGGAGACATCGTCAGTCCTTTGACGCCAACGCCGACGCCGATGCTGCCCAGCCCGACTGACGATGTCTCCGCGACGCCTAGCAGCACAGAAGCCGCGCCGACTAATCCAGAAGCCGCGCCGACTCCTCCCAGCCCGCGCACGCCAACGACGCCGCCAGAGGTCGACCTCGACGTTTGATGCATTCCTTTCGCGTCCTTCCTTTTTTTGTGTGCCGAACTACTGCCTATCCTTTCATTTGATCGCCAAACTGTGGCACTGAATCACCAAACTATTGCGGTGGTCGCCGGATTATGGCCTTTTTTTGGAGCGGGAACGATCAAGTTTGAATATGGGGCACGTGTCTGGGGCCTTGGCGGGCGGCACCTGGGGGCGTGGCTAGGGCCTTGGTCGCCCCCAGGGTCTAAAAATCGTCGGGTGGATGCCCAAAAATGCGCCGGCCTATGCGCTGGGGGGGGAACGAGTGGAGATGCTCTAATTTCCGCTCCTCCGTGTAGATGAGACATTGGCATCTTGTCTTTAGTCACCTTGTACACCTACACATAGATGCCATGATCAAGAAGATCATCCTACGATCCATTGGTCCAACATTTGACATTAGACCACTATTTTACATAAGCCAAATTTTGCAATGTGGACTACCTCCATTTCTCTCCCGGCCTTCCCTACCCTTCCTAGTTCTCATGAAGACCCATGGAGGCCAATTTTGAGCAGGAACTGGGCACCAAAGTGAGTTGTGCACGCACTGTATGGTGTTCACAGTGTAGAGAGCATGGTCATCTATGGCATGTCGGGCCCGTGAGATATGCGCCCACATTCTCTCGCGGTAGGAGCGAAGCACGCCAGTCGATGCTCACGACCGACCCTGCCCCCCCCCCCCGCGTCCAAATATACCATCTTTAATTGCCTTTACTTTACACCCTCTTTGGTTGAGTGAGAATTGAAAGGGTACAAAGTTACTGGGTTTGGGAATTGACGAGGGGTAGTTTGAGATTCCAACTTCCACTGTTAAAGCAGGGGAGTCGGTGGGACATAGGAGAGAATTATCTTAAAGCTTTATCACAACTTGTGTCATCATACCTTTCATTAATCATAATAAATTCCCACAAACTTCTCCAACACATAATTCCCATTAGATGCCAAATTAAGGAGTGGGACTAAACAACATATCCCACGTCTAATCTCAATACCACTCCCTCTTCTAAGCCCATATTAATCCTCCCGTTGGTTTCCAAAAGCGCAAATCCTTCTATCTTTTCTTGCGTCCGAGACAAGTCTTTGTACGCCTGCCATACACAAAGCAAGGGGTATCTACAGAATTGAGACAAAAGAGATTAAGAGTTCAATTCAAGATGGAAAGATGTAGGTAAGAAGTGCCATGGAAATAAAGTTATACCCCTGTGAAGCAGAAGGCAGACGCGCCGAGAAGTTAGCACTCCTTGCTTCACTGGGAAGCCCTGCTTATCGCAGCCACCAATGATTGTGAAGACATAACCCTTGAATTCCTGAAAATGCAGGAAATGACAGATATGTTTGATCAAAATTGTCAAACATCAGCTGAAGGGTTTATGTATCATGAAATATGTTGCCAACCCAGAAGAGGACCAACAAGTACCTCCTGAGAGATTCTCCGCCTGTAGTTCATACCAAAATGTTAGATATCTGAATTAAGAAAAGAAAAGAGCAAATTCCAACTGGAATATTTACTATTTAGTCACTAAAAGTCTGCTTATGGTGGTTTCATAAGTAAACTTCTTTGTTCTATTACAACATTTGTCAACCAAATAGTTAATTGAGACATATCACGGCATCATCTGTCATATTTTTAGGCAGTTCAAAAACAGTTCAACGCTGCTCATGGTATCACAGGATCCATTGTTTCCTATATTTTCCCGAAAACTAATCAGCATCACAAGATGCTTGAAACCATTCGTTGTTAACAAATTTGTTAAGACTTTAGAGTGTGGGAGGGGCTGCGTATTCTCAATCCTCCATATCTTTCTAATGCTTAAAAATATAGGAAACAAACACGGGCCAACCAAAAGAACCACGAACTAAACAGACACGCCGTTTCCCAAAAGCAGCCAAGTGTGCTGATTACGCGATGCGGGTCTAGAGGACGAACGGGGCGGGAGACGAGAAACACTCACAACTCCTGGTCTTCTTTGGTCGCGATCTTGAACTGAAACCAACGCAAAAGGCCACAGGGATCAGGCATCGCACAGGCACAGGTCACATCTGCGTGCATCGGGAGGTGAAGAAGAGCAGCGCATACCTTCATGGCGTAGCTGTGGTAGAACGCTTCAGAGGGGCGGCGGCGCGGTTGCTTGAGGTTGAGGGTGAGGGGTAGGGTTTTGGTTGGAAGATGTGTGGAGTTCGTTATATATAGGTGGGGACGGCGCTTGGGGGTTGTGTGTTCGTATGGTCGACGGTTCCTTGAGGATTGTTCTGTCCGATGGTTTGTCTCGTGAAGGCTGCCGTACGAGACTACGAGGTGATCATCATTTTATTACAATAATGTTAACGCCCACACGTGTGGGCGTTCACCATCTCAACCACACGCCAGGATCATCGTTGGGTACTTTGTGCATGAATCTTGGCACAATCCGATCATTTTTCTGCGCCACGTAGGACGAGGTGCGTGTGCGGTATGCGAGACAGTTCGCCCACACGGTGGTTTCCCTACTGCGGTCAGCGGTTGCCACTCGGGGGCGTGCGGTGGAACTGCTATGCGCCCGCACGCCACGCGCCGACCACGGTTGACGTCAAACACGTCGCACACCTCTGCCCCCTCTCCCTCACGGTTCCATTTACTCACACCTGCACCGCAGTTACTGGCACAACCCACTCGCACTTCAAACCATTGGAGGAGAAGGAGAGGGGAGAAGGGTAAGGCGGAGGCGAAAGAGTCGACGGTGTTCGCGGCCGTCGGTGGTGGTCGCCGAAACGGAGCGGCTTCGCCGGAGCGCCTGCGGGTTGTAGGTAATGCTTGCTACAAATCTCACAATCCCTTCCTGCATTTCCCCCTTCTCTCCTTGTTCGATTCCTCGATCGAGATGCGTAGAGATTCAGGCGATTCGACGATGCGTCGGTGTTCCTGCCGGTGGCGAAGTCGTCTGCTAGCCGTTTTTGGTGGCACCGGGTAGTTTCATCGCCGCCGCGGCGGCGGCCTCATCGGTGTGGTTTTGCCTGTCCGGAGGCACGCACTAGTTGTGCCTTGGGATTGGGCAGATGTCTTCTAGTTTGTTAGTTGTGCATTGGATCGAATTAGTGTTTGCAATCAGTTCGGGGGAGAATTTAGAGGTTGAATTTGAAGTCATTGTAGTTGCCGTTGAACCCTAGATCTAGTTAGATGTTTTTGAAACTGCAGTATGAGGCAAACGTGGTAGTTTGATTAACTATCATGACTGTATGGCAACTAACTCCTTGAATGAACGTGATAGTTGCCACAAACATGCTTTCCCATGTGGCAACTAGCTTACTGAAATGATTGTTATAGTTGCCACAAACAAGCTCTCCCATGCGGCAACTAATTTATTGAATGACTGTGATAGTTGCCACACACACGCTCTTCCATGTGGCAACTAATTTGGTGAATTACTGTGATAGTAGCCACAAACATGCTTTTTCATTGTGGCAACTAATTTTCCTGAATGATTTGTGATAGTTACCACACGGTGTGAATGGTAAAGTGTAGTAAATCGGTAGTCAATGCAGTTTCAGCGGCCAACTGCACTAGACGGCAACTAATGTGCACATCAAGTGTGCCTGTTGCCACTTGGATAGTATATTCATGTGGCAAATGGAATGTGAACACACTGTCTGTTGCCATAATGCAGATAGGACAGTGTGGCAAATTGGCTGCATAATGTGGCAACCAATTTTGCATATCAATTGTGTCAGATGCCATACATACGCTTTGCATGTGGCAAGTTTTTGGCTTACCACGTCATGTCTGTTGCCATGTTACAGTCAGTACAATGTGGCAAATTCATTGTACTGCAGACGCAATTTTTTCGTTTTGCCACAATGACTTTGTGATATCTGAACACACTGTGGCAATTTTCAGGTTCTTGATTAGATGTGGGTTCATTGCTTTTTTTGTAGCATGTGTTGCATTTCAGCACGGCAATTTCACCCTAGCACATTTTCTGCCGCTGAACAGGTGGCATTTTGTTTGGTGTATTTTTAGGACAGTGTGTGAGCTGCCACATCTTAATTGTTGTGATGTGCAGGTTTTTGTGACTTTCTATCGTACTATCTTGGGCTAACATGACATCTTCAACATTTTTGTTTTCAAGTGCATTTATCATCTGTACACTTTTTTTACTTGATAATGCAACCAACGCGCTTACTTGCCATGTTTATGTTTTCGACAATAATAGGAGGGGTGCGTGTGTGTTCATGTTATATTTTTGCATTCACTAGTTGACATTTTCTGTTAGATGGCAACTGCTTACCACTTGCATTTTACATTTCCACCACGACAATTTGGTCTGTTCCTATCTCAGCAGAATGGCTCATGGCGATCATCAAATTGATGATGATGATTTCATGAATCCACCACAGCGCAATCGGGCAACTGGACAGAGAAAAGAGGGTGATGAGGTAACTGTCCACACATCCCGCCCCTCCTCCTGCTTTATGTTACTGGTTGGCACCTCGAGCTTGCAGTCGTCTGTCATGAACTAAAATTTCATGACATTGCAAAACATGGCAACAACTGATCACTTCTTGTCTGTTTTTTGTAGAAGAAGAAACGTATTCGCAACAGAGCCTCCCAAGAACGACTAACTGTGTTGACTGACAAATTCACCAACGATCAGAAGGGAGCTGCTGCTGAGATGGGTATGCAGGCTCTGATGGATGTCCGGTGCATGAACCTTGTCAACCCTGTATGCGACTGGCTTGGTGAGATCTACCACCCCGCCTCCAGGGAATTCGTGATTCCGGGACGAGGAAGACTACCGTTGAACGAGAAATCCGTGTTCTGTACTTTGGGTGTGCCTCGTGGACATATCAAAGTCCCGTACGAGCTCAATAATGAGAAAGAGGAAGTGTTGTTCCCCTGTTTGTTTCCTAGTTTGGAATCCATGCCGAACACATCTGCACTGGCAGATTCGCTGCAGGCCATGACGACGCATGGAGATGTTTTCAAGATGAAGCTACTCATGCACCTCATCTCAGCTGTTTTCGCGCCGACCACTTCTCTTCGCCCAAGCAACAAATGCTTCCCCATCTTGGTGAATGATCCATCATTACTACTTTATTTTCCTTCAATCTTTTTTGGCTCCGATGTCATGTGTAAAGCTAGTGAATGCAAGTGTTTTCGATTTTTTTTCCATTTGATTTCTGATGCGGCAACCTTTTTGCCCTGAAATTTTGTGTGGTGCAGGCGGATCTGAAAAATGTGAAGAACATGAATTGGTGTAAGTTTCTTGCCGACTTCCTGCACAATGCATTCTCAAGCAAGATGTACCAAAAGGGTTGTCGACTGCATTTAATGGTATTTTTTTATCAGTTCTTTCTGTGAACACTCTTTTTTAACACACTTTTATTCATGCATGGCAACCTGATCATAACAACATGGCAACTGCCATAATGACAATATGGCAACTGTCATAATGACAATATGGCAACTGCCATCATATTAATATGGCAACTGCTATCACACTATGGTGGCAACTGCCATCTTAGCAATATGGCAATTGCCATCACACAATGATGGCAACTAGCACATACAGAAGGTAACTTCTTCTTTTTATTCCATTCTTTTCATGCACATCAACTTGATTATTATGGGAACATAGATTATCCTGTTTTTTTACCACACAAGTACCCATGATGGCAACTGATATTTCTTTCTTTGTAAATTTGTTTTAAATGAGCTCATGTATGTCGACTGTCTTGATCTGTCCACCGTGGATTTCACTAGGATAGGAGGCCCGCCGCCTACGCACAAGTTTGCTGTTTCTGCATGGACTATCAACGCTGTCAAGGCTGTGCTTGCCGCAGACAGGGTAACTGATGCCAAATATGGAAAACTGTAGGTTAGTTTTGGTTTCTCTATCCACACGGCATGTTTACAAATTTGACATGAGGCAACTATCCGTGGTTCATAAGGGATGACTACCTTTTGTTATCCATGGCTGTCTGTGTATTGTATCATGTTTCACTCCACATGGGAACTCTTTCATTCGTGCTGAAACTTACCTTCTATCTCTTACATCCTTGCTATTTTTTTTGTTTTTTCTAGCTGATGGCAAAGCATGCTATAGACTACAGCGTGTTTGGGGGGCCTCAAAACTTTGGAAATTGGATGGACGTGCACTCAGCTTCGTCTTTCCCTACTGAGGTAATCAAAATATCTACATCTATAGTTTTTGCTGTGGATTATTTGTTGATGTCACGCAAGTGACTGCAATATGGGTGGTTGTTGATGCTTCTTGTTTCGTGCACAGGCGAGGGCACCTGTTGAGCATCTAATTGGGTAGTTTGCATCCAGAATGACCGGCTTTCTCGGGAAGTTGGTTGAGGGGTGGACGTCCCTCAGTGGCTCTGACAGCGATGCGGTTGCGAGGCAGTTCACTTCATTTGTCCCAGAACGTACACATCGGTCAACCGGTTGCCGTGGCCGGTATGACTACAACAGTTCCCAAGAGCCCGGTGACACACAAGATGATCTAGATGGAGACGCTGGCCTCGGCAAGGATGACGACGACGACATGGAGAATGTGCAACAGGACACCGATGATGATGAACATGCTGAAGTTCGTGCAGGTGGTAACAAGGGCAAGGATGCAACAGATTTCCCCCCAACAGAGAAAGTCAAAGAACATACGGCTGCGAGAGGCGAGGGGGTGTTGCCATCAAGGAGGGGTGAAAGTGCTAGTATCGACTAGAGGGGGGGTGAATAGGCGATTTTTGTGAAAGTCTTCAAAACTTGGAAGTTTAGAAGACAAACAACAGAAATAACCTAGTTGATATGCAGCGGAAGATAAACTACCTTAAGCGAGCCATAGTCAAGTATGCAATGATGTGAAAGTACAGGACTAATAGCAGCTAAGTAGTAAGGATCGGGATGGAAGATAGTATGAGGCCAATCAACAGTAGTAGTCAAACCATGAAGTCAAACAGATAGACATATGGGTAGTGACTTCACGAAGACAAACTTAAATAAAGGATGGAAGGGGATAGAACCAGTTGCTTGTTAAAGACACATGATTTGTTGGACCAGTTCCAGTTGCTGTGACAACTGTACGTCTGGTTAGGGAGGCTGAGATTTAACTCAGAAGACCATGTCTTCACCTTATTCCCCTTGAGCTAAGGACACTTAGTCCTCGCCCAATCACTCTGGTAAGTCTTCAAGGTAGACTTCCAAACCTTCACAAACTTCGTTCACCCGACAATCCACAATGACTCTTGGATGCTCAGAACGCGACGCCTAACTGGCTGGTGGATACAAAGTCCTCAAGTGTAATAAGTCTTCAGGTCACACAGACAGAAAGACTTCAGTGATGCCTAACACTCTTTGGCTCTGGGTGTTTGGGTTTTGTCCTCGCAAGGATTTTTCTCTCTCTCAAATGCTTCGAGGTGGGTTGCTCTCAAACGACAAAAGCCGTGTACAAACTCTGAGCAGCCACCAATTTATGGTGTAGGGGGTGGACTATTTAGAGCCACTAGGCAACCCGACCTGATTTGTCCAAAATGACCCTGGGTCACTAAGGAACTGACATGTGTTCCAACGGTCAGATTTCAAACACACGCGGCAACTTTACTTGGGCTACAAGCAAAGCTGACTCATCCAGCTCTGGATAAGGTTTGCTCTCATTGTCTTCGCTCGAAGACATAGGATTTGAGTTGAGCATCACTTCAGTCACTCTGACTTAGTTCACTTGGACCCCACTTAACAGTACGGTGGTTCCTATGACTCAACAAAGAAGAAAAGGAAGCAACGAATCCTCATAGTCTTCGCGCTCCATAGTCTTCACGCAATGTCTTCTCATGTTATAGTCTTCAATATGAATATCTTCTCATACCACCATTGTCTTCAATGTCTTCATACATTTTTAGGGGTCATCTCCAGTAGGTAAACCGAATCAATGAGGGACACTACCTGCGTTATCCTGCAATTCTCACAAACGCATTAGTCCCTCAACCAACTTTGTCGTTAATACTCCAAAACCAACTAGGGGTGGCACTAGATGCACTTACAATCTCCCCCTTTTTGGTGATTGATGACAAACTGGTTGAAGTTTTCAACGAGGATAAATATGTGAAATTGTAAGGATAGGAAATAGTCTTCATATGTTGCAAGGGCTCCCCCTGAAGATGTGCATGTAAGTAATTTGCTTTTGGAATGCAAATGCACATGGCAGGTTGTACTTGTGGAGATCCACTTCAACTTATGAAGATAATTTATCATGCATGAACTGATATAGCAAGTAGAATGACATGCATAATGAAAAATGGACGTCTGCAGAATGATCTAAGTGCGGAAGTTATCACCGCACATGTGGAATTTATCATCGCATCACAGTGAAGCAAATAAGTAGTAGACGACCATCAAGTTTAGGTGTTACAACTCAGAGAACCAAATGTTTCAAAAGGCAAGAGTTGTAAGCACGCAGCAAAATATAATGCCACCGCCCATATGAACCCGCTTGAAGACTATCAACTCATACGCTTCTCCCCCTTTTGTCAGTAAGGACCAAAAAGGTTTGAAGACATAGAGCATCTACTCGTCAACATGAGTAGGTGAAGCAGCAGGGTTGTCGTTGTTGGGTGGCGGTGCAGATGAACTTGGTGCAGTGTCGATGTGCGCAGTAGTAGGAGGTGGTGAAGTAGCATCATCTTCATCATCGATCACTCTGGCATTTACCGTTGCCGCGGAGGAAGAATATTCAGAGTCTTCAAGAGATGGAGTATGACGTAGGACAACAGTCCATGGAGGAGTGGAGTCAAACTGGAATCTTTCATTGAAGCCATCGTCTTGAAGATCAGCTTCAACACTGAGCAGGGTCAAACTCTTCCATGATCGCCAGCAAGTTTCATGAGCAACAAAGGCATTCTTGGTGGCAAGGTTGCGAATGCGATTGACAACCACCAAGAGGCTTTGCATCTGTCTCTTGAACCAGAAATGATGCTTATCCTGTTTTTGATGAAGGGCCACAAGAAGTTCTTGGTCATTGAGAACGCGAGAACGCTTCCGAGGCCTTTGTGCAATGGTGCTTTCAGTGGCTTCAGTGGGTGCTCGATGAGGCAGACGAGTGTTTCCAGCCAAAGGATAGATTCATGTCGCTGCTTGAACACCTTCAATAGGCTGAGTGAAGCTTTGGTGCTCGGCATTCTGAAGACAAAGAGGCCTCTTGGCAGGGTCAGAGTATATAGCTTCAACTGACATATCAACCTCTGGCAGAAAGATCATATGATTGCGAGTAGAGGGCTGATAGTTGACAGATGAGTGTCTTTTGATGAGGCGCATGACCCATGGAGCATAAAACTTCAGATCAAATAGGTCAGAGCCGGAAGCAGCAAGTTGCCTCATGAAGAACTCTTGAGTGTTGAAGCTGATGCCATTGAGAATATAGAAGACCAAAGTCTTCATAGCTCCTTCAAGCTTGGCCGCTGATGAATGTCCTTTGACAGGCTATAGAGTTCGCCTGATGATATGATATATGGTGCGAGGCAGATACTCAAGGTCTTCAACGAAGAAATCTGTTGGATATTCAGCGTCAGATGGCAAGGGCTTCATCATGCTCAACATCTGGCTCATATTGGGTTCTGGCTTATGGAAGATACTCTCTACAGCATTGCGGTGTAGTAGACAGTCAGATTCATATAGTTCTCCAGGAGTGGCTAGCCCTGTAAGCTCGATGATATCCATAGCTTTGGCTTCATGATGAACATTTCCGGTCATCCACTCGAGAACCCATGTCTTCGTATCTCTGTTGTAGCCGCGAATGTGCAGAGTAGCATAGAATAGAAGCAATAGCTCTTCATTCCAGTGTTCTTTATCTGTGACAAAACTGAGCAGCCCAGCATCACGAAAGCAGTCAAGTGCTTCTTCTAAGCAGGGCAGTCCAGTAATGGCTTCAGTGTCGAGGCGCAGATGAGAGAAAATGCGCCCTTGATCATATAGAACACAGCAGTAATAGCTTCACTGCTGATGACTCCAGAACCGATCTGATGATATTCTTGGCTTCGTGTAGGGGTTCTTCGAGCTGTCAAAGAATGTGTTGTGGCTCTTGAAGCCATTTGCATTGAAGGACCCGATAGAGGTGGCAGTACCAGGAAACCTTGGCAGTCTTGGCTTGGGCTTCTTGACCTGAGGCCTATGCTCAATGTGATAGTCAAATTGAGGACCAGAGACACTAGGCAGAGGGACCAGAACAGGCCATCTTACTGTGATTAGCTCGGCATGGTTGTATGCTTGCTCGATTGTATAGGGCCTTGGGGGCGGAACAGGAGCAGTGGCAGCAACTGAGGCTTTAGGCTGCACAACAGGTGCTTCAGGAGCAGTTGCCTCATTAGCTTCAGGTGCAGTGGCCTCATTAGCTTCAGGCACACTGGTTGGTTCAAGCTCCACATTAGCTTCAGCCATGACAATGTCATTGGCTTCACTTGCGTTGGTTGTGGCAGCTTCAGGATTTTCAACCTCCACTTGAGGAGCTGGAGGGTCAGGCACAGACACGTTCACTTCATGAACTGTTTCTTCAGGCATGGGGGGAGTTTGGACACGTTCTTCTTGACATTCCTCATCGGCTGATGCAGCCGGATTGTCTTCAGCAGCTTGTGCTTCAGACACAGAGACATTCACAGTTGGAGTGGCTTCAAAGAACACTTGACGTGCAACAGGTTGACGGTGCACTTCTCCTTCTGGAACGCTCGGAAGAGGGACTTGAGGCCTTGGTCCTTTACGAAGCCTTTGAAGTAGAGGCGACGCCTTTGGAGATGGAGTGGGCAGGTCCTCATCCTCTTCAACTTGTACGAATGGTGTGGTTTGTTGTTGTTGGGGAGTACTGGGGGAGTCTTGTTGCTGTGGGTGATCAACCCACGATGCATCCTGAGCAATTGGCGTTAGAGGACGACCAATGCTGATGTTTTTGCTGTTCGTATGAACAGTCGATGATACCACATTATATTCGATCTGAGGAAGAACTTCATCATCTTCAACATTGTCATCATGACCAATGTCTTCAGCAGCGGTGGGTTCAGCTGCTGGTATATCTTCAGCTTCAGGAGCCTCTGTGGAAGCAGGCTCATGAACAGTCATGCGAAGTTGTTGGGATGCAGATGCAGGATGAACCACTGAGATGGGTTCCACAACAAGGGGCTCTGTGGGAGCAGCCCGACTCTTCTTGGTCTTGCGCTTCTTCTTGGAGGGAGCGGCATCAGAGGCCTCGGCATTCTTCCTCTTTCTGGCTTCAGCCTCGGCAGCCCTCATCTTCTTCTGTTCAGAAGCGGTTGTGGTGACCTTTGGCTTCGAGCCAGTCATGCTGCTCGGGAAGATAATGCGTGGGGCTTCTTGGCTTGAAGGTGCAGGCTGGTCAGCAGAAAGCTTCTTCTTTTTCTTTGCAGCCATCCTGGGTCAATGCCAGGACGGCCAAGTGACTTGCGCTTCTTAGCCTCATTGTAGGCAAGCACACACTTATCAGCCAAACGCTTCATGCGCTCACGAGAGCCTTGAGCTTCTTGGCGCTTCTTCAGAAAAGCTTCTTTAAGCTCATGCAGCATGACTTTGAAGTTTCGGACGTCTTGAACATTTAGCTTGGCCACATGCTTCTTGAATTGAGCCTTCTCATAATCAATCTTGTTCTTGAGCTCAACGATTTGCTGAGCGAGAGCCAGCTCAGAAGCAATGGCACCATTGAAGGCGACACTGAGGCCAATGGGAAGCTGTAAATCTTCAAAGCTGACATTGGGGGTGTCGAACCACTCATCAATGAAATTGTGGATGATGGCCACATCAAAGAGAGGCAAGTTGTTGAAGATTTCTGCTTCTTCCTTGCTCTTTATCAGCTGCTCAAGAGCATCATCAGCAAGATCTTCATCACTTGACAGATCAATGGGTTCTTCACGCAGAATGGCGGCAGGAGTCAAGGCTTGATCAGTATGCCGGACAAGTTGCTTTTTCTTCTCCGTCTTCTTAGAGATACGAGATTGATCTTCAGACTGCACACTGGCTTCAGGAGGTGCAGTGGCCAGAGGCTTCGCGCGTAAAGCTTTTGAAGGTGCTGATTTAGAAGCCTTTAGCTTCTTTTGCTTATGTGGCTTCGAAGGAGGAGCTGGGGCTTCATCAGTGTCAGCATCATTATCAGAATGATCTACCTGGGCACCTTGGACCAAGATGTAAGTGATGAGGCCATCAAGGTTTGCAAAGGGGCCAATTCTGTTTTCTTCAGCTTCACATGTGCCATCATCACGGGGAGCAGAGGGACCAGGATTGAAGTCTAATCCCCGTGACTTCTTGTTTTACTTTGCCGAAGCCTTAGCAAACTAGAAGTTGCGCTTGAAGAGATTGTCGTCACGACACCAGAGCAATGATGATGGGTCGGCTTCTTCAGGCTGTGGTCCACGGACCATGCACGGATAGAATTCTTGCGCAATGGCTTCAGCTTTGTTTTTGGGGGGAAGGCCTCGATAGAGAATATCACCCCAAGGGCTCTTGATAGCATTTTTCTCTGCGTATTCCTGGGTGACGAACTTGTACTTGTACCACTGTTCAGCCCGATAGCGTCGAATCCATTGGATTCGAGTCTTGCGCTGATTGTAATCTTCTTCAGGATCTGTTTTATACATTTCTGCCAGATCATGAGGCAGATCCCTTGATGTTCCCCCACGACGCTGTCTGCCACCCTTCCTTGCTGATTTTTCTGCAGCCATGAACTTCAAGCTGAATGGCTTCAATACGTTCAGAGGCTTCAGAGATTTACGCTTGCTGGTCAAGCAGGAACTGGCTTCAGGAGAATTGATATGATGCTGTAAGTATTCTGTAAACGAATGCAGACTATGAGAACCAAGGGATTCTTCCACAGACATGTACCTGTGACAGCATTAGAGATGCGAAGGAAGGGGAAGAGGTCATATGCATTCTCAGAAGATTTTGAAGATAAATCAGTTTGAAGATATTGACCTCATGATGCGAAGACATTCACTTATATAGGTGAGTTGGTTCCAGATTTGTACCAATCCGTGAATGAGTACAAGTGAGGAATCAAACTAGACAGGAAATCTAAGTGAATTGACTCGGCAGTATGAGATGTAGACAGAATAGATCTAACATTGAATAGGCAGAAACTACTTTTGGTAAACAGGATGAATCTTGAAGATAAAAAAGGTGGTAAAAATAGAGTTATAATTACCGCACGAAGAACTTCTAGATGGGAAGAATAGGAGACCGAGCAGTTCAGCCCACCGTGCCCTAACTTGGCGACGGAGGACACCTATGGCGACGGTGGAGAGGATGATGTCCGCGGCCGGCGTGAGGACGGCGTCGGAGAAGTCGCGGCAGCTAAGCGCTTCATCGCCGGCGTCGTCGCGAGCTAGCGGTGGCGCTAGGGTTTTGACGGAGGTGGAGAGGTGGAAGAAGGATTTCTTTACCGCAGGGGACAAGTATTTATAAGTAGGTGAGAGACACTACGCAATTACGCTGGTGCCCCTGGTGGTTCACATCTGAGGGGTACGTGGCAAGCATGCAACATACTTAGAATTGTCCCACGTTCCCACGCCCGCCAGGCATGTCGGAGAGTTGTTCCGGCTTCTCCGGATTTCAACAATAAAGATAAGTCATTTAAAACAGATTTAATGTTTGTCTCCTTGCCTTCTGCTGACTAGGACGCAGAGAAGACATTCGACAGTTTCAATAGAATGCATATGATTTGGACAGATAGAGTTTGAGATAGGAAACATAGAGAGGTTAGGGCCCGATCACATTCACTTAGTTCAAAAGATCCAATCTTGAAGACATAGCTATAAGTGAATGCTGTAGAGGACAGAACACTAGTACATATATATATCAGAAAACAATCAAATCATCATAGTGTAGAAGATCATGAAGATAAATTGAAACTGAAGACAAACCAAATGTGAAGTTATTGTAATATAACGCCATGAGTGAAACACTTCAAACAAAGAAAGTTGGTTGTGGCGTTACCCACCGTATAGGAAGTATTAGACCCAGACACGGCGCACAATTATCGTGGCGCTCCGAAGTCAAATTCCATGTTATTGTATTCACACTCAGAGTGTAAATCTTCATTGATTGAAGATATACATTACTTTGTGCGTTGCACATCTAAGTCATCAACATGCATAAGTGTTAGGATGTGTGCCTGATCACAGGACATTCAAGGATTCCAAGATATTTAGCTCACACCGTAACTTGCAAAACCTTTTCTCATCTAAGGGCTTTGTGAAGATATCTGCCAGTTGCTCTTCAGTGTTGACGTGCATGATATCTATATCTTTCTTCATAACATGATCTCTGAGAAAGTGATGACGTATTTCAATGTGCTTTGTCTTCGAGTGCTGGACTGGATTGTTGGCTATCTTGATGGCACTTTCGTTGTCGCAGAAGAGAGGTACTTGTTTCAGGTTGATGCCATAATCCTTGAGAGTTTGCTTAATCCATAGAAGCTGAGCACAACAAGATCCAGCAACAATGTATTCAGATTCAGTAGTTGAGAGTGATACACAGTTCTGCTTCTTTGAAGACCAACAGACAAGTGATCGACCAAGAAAATGACATGTGCCTGATGTAGACTTGCGATCCACCTTGTCACCAGCATAATCAGCATCCGAGAATCCAACCAAATCAAATTTTGAGCCCTTGGGCTACCATAATCCGAGTGTTGGGGTGTAAGCCAAATATTGAAGAATTCGCTTCACAGCTAAGTGATGCGATTCCTTTGGTGCCGCTTGGAATCGAGCACACATGCAAACACTAAGCATAATATCTGGCCTAGATGCACATAAATAAAGCAAAGAACCAATCATGGAGCGGTATACCTTTTGATCGAACTCTTTACCATTGTCGTCGGCACCAAGATGGTGTTTGGCTGGCATTGGCCTCGTGTAGCCTTTGCAGTCTTCCATTCCAAACTTCTTCAGAGAATCTTTGAGGTATTTTTCTTGAGATATGAAGATGCCATTTCGTTGCTGACGAATTTGAAGACCAAGGAAGAACTTCAGCTCACCCATCATGGACATTTGATATTTCTCTTGCATCATGTACCCAAACTCATCACTGTACTTCTGGTTGGTGCAGCCGAAGATTATGTCATCCACATATATTTGGCACACAAACAGTTCACCATCATATGTCTTCGTGAAGAGTGTGGGACCGAGGGATCCAGGTGTGAAGCCTTTTCTCTTCAGGAAGTCTTTGATTGTATCATACCAGGCACGAGGAGCTTGTTTGAGGCCATACAGTGCTTTGTTTAGCTTGTACACCATATCAGGATGTTTTGGATCTTCAAAGCCAGGTGGTTGTGCGACATATACTTCTTCTTCAATCTTGCCATTGAGAAATGCACTCTTTACATCCATTTCATATAGCAAGATGTTGTGATGATTAGCGTAGGCTAGCAGTATGCGAATAGCTTCAAGTCTAGCAACAGGAGCAAATGTTTCATCAAAGTCAATTCCTTCAACTTGAGTATATCCTTGAGCCACAAGACGTGCTTTGTTTCTGACGACTTGACCATGCTCATCTTGCTTGTTTCGATATATCCATTTTGTTCCAATAATGTTATGCATACGAGGATCAGGTCGCTTGAAAAGTTCCCAAACATTATTCAGCTTGAACTGTTGAAGTTCTTATTGCATGGCTTGAATCCATTCGGGTTCCATAAAAGCTTCAGCAACTTTCTTGGGTTCTGATATTGACACAAATGAAAAGTGCCCACAGAAGTTTGCTAACTGTGTTGCTCTTGAGCGAGTAAGCGGACCAGGCGCGTTGATGCTGTCAATTATCTTCTCGATTTGTACTTCATTTGCAACACGAGGATGAACAGGACGAAGATTTTGCTCTGGCTGATCATTGTCATCATTGGGAGGATTGTCTTCGGTCTGAGCAGTGTCTTCGGGTTGATTTGAAGCAGAGATGATAAGTTCCTCTTCAGGCTGTGCTTCAGAAGGCATGATTTCACCAGTTCCCATCAACTTGATAGATTCGCTTGGAGGAGCTTCATCCAGTGTACTTGGCAGAATTTCTCTTTGTGAAACCATTGGTTTCATCAAATTTCACATCCACAGTTTCAACGATCTTATAGAGAAAGAGGTTGAAGACTCTGTAAGAGTGTGAGTCCTTTCCATAGCCAAGGATGAAGCCTTCGTGAGTCTTAGGTGCAAATTTTGACTTGTGATGGGGATCCTTGATCCAGCATCTAGCTCCAAATACTCTGAAGTAACTGACATTTGGCTTCTTGCCAGTAAGGAGCTCATAGGATGTTTTGTTCAGAAGCTTGTGGATGTAAACACGGTTGATGATGTGACAGGCTATATCAATAGCTTCAGGCCAGGACTTTCTTGGTGTCTTGTATTCATCTAGCATTGTTCGAGCCATCTCAATGAGGGTTCTATTTTTGCGCTCAACGATGCCATTTTGCTGAGGTGTGTACGGAGCAGAGAACTCATGAGTGATTCCCATTGTATCCAGATACAGATCAAGTCCTATGTTCTTGAATTCAGTGCCATTGTCACTTCTGATATGCTTGATCTTCATGCCATAATTGTTCATTGCTCAATTTGCGAAGCGCCTGAAGACATCTTGCACTTTAGTCTTGTAAAGAATTATATGAACCCATGTGTATCTTGAGTAGTCATCAACAATGACGAAGCCATAGAGACAGGAAGTTGTTGTGAGGGCGGAGTAGTGAGTAGGTCCAAATAAGTCCATGTGTAACAGCTCGAAGGGTTGAGATGTTGTCATGATTGTCTTCGAGGGGTGCTTTGCCCTTGTCATCTTTCCAGCTTCACAGGCACCACACAGATGATCCTTCTTGAACTTGACATCTTCGATGCTAATGACATGCTTCTTCTTGACAAGTGAGTGTAAGTTCCTCATGCCAGCATGTCCTAGCCTTCGATGCCAGAGCCAGCACTCTGAAGCTTTTGTGAGAAGACATACGGCAAGCTGTGGACCTGCTAAGAAATCTACCACGTATAGATCATCTTTCCTATATCCTTCAAAGACTAGAGATTTGTCAGATTCCATTAGTACAAGGCAACGATATTTTCCAAATAGCACAATCATGTTTAAGTCACAAAGCATTGAGACAGACATTAAGTTGAACCCAAGGGATTCAACAAGCATCACTTTATCCATGTGTTGATCCCTAGAGATTGCAACTCTACCTAGACCCAATACTTTGCTTTTACCAGTGTTAGCAAATGTGATTTGACTTTTGTCGGATGGGCGTAAGGTTGAGTCCATGAGAAGACTTCGATCACCAGTCATATGATTAGTGCATCCGCTGTCAATAATCCATTCTGAAGCTTTTGGTGACATGCCCTACAGTGCAGTTAGGAGGATAGGCTTCACAAGGTATGTTGTGAAGCATAAGCATTTTATGCATACTAGGATTATCACAGCATAGATCAAGATTAGAACACACAGTATGACAGATAAGAGATTCATATGTGGAATACATAGTAAGTCATTTTATCATTCATCCCTTTATGTTTTAGGTCCCCAGCAATAATATCGGACGCTATTGATTGCTGGCTGGAGACCACATTCTGCAAAAGAGAGTTAATTCTTCTTCACCACCCACATTTTCAGGGGTGGCTTAGAAGAAATGAGTCTAAGTGCAGCATCTGAGAATTTCGGCTTTGAAGCCCTAGCAAATAGCCTTGCAGGAAATGAATGATACTCATGTGAATAAGCAGAAAAGTTCTTAGTTCTATGAACATAGCGATTTGAAGACACATGCTCATATTCATGAGTCTGAGTATGATTTCCCTGCAAAACATTGGCGTTAGGGTGACTCAAGTGAGTCCTGTGTTCGTGAGTAGCCGTTGGACCATATGATGCCTTTGGTCTGGGGTTTGTCTTCTTCCCCGGTGGTGTCATGATGACATTCACTGGAAGATTCTCAAGGCAGCTTTTGGGAACCCAGATCTTCTTCATAGGAGGTCCATTCCTGCAGTTAGTACCAATATACCTGGCAAACACTTCACCATTCTCATTTTTGAATAGTTTATAGTTTGCATCAAAGGATTCATCAATGATAATAGGATTAGCACAGGTAAATCCAGATAAAGTGGATGGATCCACTGAAGGTTCCTTTGCAGCAACCCATGTGGTTTTGGGATACTGCTCAGGCTTCCAATAGGAACCATCAGCATTCATTTTCCTCTCGAACCCAACACCCTCTTTCCTAGGGTTTCGGTTCAGAATCTGCTTTTTGAGGACATCGCAGAGTGTCTGATGTCCCTTCAAACTTATGTACATCCCTGTTTCAAGCAATGTCTTCAACCTAGCATTTTCATCAGCAATACTAGTGGTATCCTCCGCAGAGGGGTTAGTAACCACATCAGTAGTTGAAGACAATGAAACTGCAGGAGCAGTGGAACATTCAGCAACAGATGTAGCGTTATCACGCTCAATGCATTTTAAGCATGGTGGTTCAAATTCATCCTGAGCGGGACTGATCTGTTGAGCGCGAAGTGACTCATTCTCTGTTTGAAGGTCTTCATGAGTCGCTTTCGATTTCTCAAGCTCTTGCTTCCTTTGAAGATAATCATAGGAGAGCTTTTCATATGTGGTTGAGAGCGTCTCATGAAGACTTTCAAGTTCTTGGTACTTAGCATGAAGATTTTTATATCTTCTACTAAGGACCGTGAACGTGTCATTTCTGCGTCCAACAGGTCATCGCTTTTGTCTAACAGTTTTTGAGTATGTTCCATAGCCCTTTGTTGTTCAGTAGCAATTTTAGCAAGTGTTTTGTGGCTGGGTTTAGATTCACAATCAAAGTCATCTTCACTTGATGTTTGAAAGTAAGCATCGCGTGATTTTACCTTGGCACCGCGTGCCATGAAGCAGTAGGTGGGAGCAGGATTGTGCATGTCATCAGCTTCAGCGTTGGTGTGGAAGTCATTGCCTTCAGTGTTGAAGATGGACTTAGCAATATAGGCTGTGGCTAGAGCCAGACTCGCAACGCCAGGGTCGGACTCCTCTCCAGATTCCACCTCCGCCTCCTCAGAAGCAGACTCCTCCTCTGAATCCATTTCCTTGCCAACAAAGGCACGAGCCTTGCCTGATGAGCTCTTCTTGTGTGATGAAGACTTGGAAGAACACTTTGAGGATTTCTTCTTCTTCTTGTCATCAGAATCATATTCCTTCCTCTTCTTCTTCTTCTTCTTCTTCTCATTGTCCCACTGTGGACACTCAGATATGTAGTGACCAGGTTTCTTGCACTTGTGGCAGGTTCTCTTCTTGTGGTCATGGGTGGAAGCTTCATCAATCTTGGAGCTGGATCGTGAAGACTTTCTGAAGCCCTTCTTCTTGTTGAACCTCTGAAATTTATTCACAAGCATGGCAAGTTCCTTTCCAATGTCTTCAGGATCATCAGAACCGCAGTCAGATTCTTTTTCAGATGAGGAAATCACTTTTGCCTTCAAGGCACGAGTTCGGCCATAATTGGGACCATAGATATCTCTTGTCTCAGAAAGCTGGAACTCATGTGTGTTGAGCCTCTCAAGTATATCAGACGGATCGAGTGTCTTGAAGTCAGGACGTTCTTGAATCATGAGGGCAAGGGTGTCAAAGGAGCTGTCAAGTGATCTCAGCAGTGTCTTGATGATTTCATGCTTGGTGATCTCAGTGGCGCCAAGAGCTTGAAGCTCATTTGTGATGTCAGTCAGACGATCAAACGTGGGCTGGACATTTTCATTGTCGTTCCTCTTGAAGCGGTTGAAAAGATTGTGAAGAACACTGATCCTCTGGTCTCTCTGTGTAGAGACGCCTTCATTGACCTTGGATAGCTAGTCCCAGACTAGCTTTGACGTTTCCAGAGCACTCACACGACCATACTGTCCTTTTGTCAGATGACCACAGATGATGTTCTTTGCAGTCGAGTCCAGTTGAATGAACTTCTTGACATTAGTAGGGTTGACACCTTCACCAGTTTTGGGAACGCCATTCTTGATGACATACCAGAGGTCGACATCAATGGCTTCAAGATGCATGCGCATCTTATTCTTCCAGTAGGGATATTCAGTTCCATCGAACACGGGGCAGGCAGCGGAGACTTTGATTATCCCTGCAGTCAACATAGCTAAACTCCAGGTGGTTAAACCGAATCACACAGAACAAGGGAGTATCTTGCTCTGATATCAATTGAAAGTGCTAGTATCGACTAGAGGGGGGGTGAATAGGCGATTTTTGTGAAAGTCTTCAAAACTTGGAAGTTTAGAAGACAAACAACAGAAATAACCTAGTTGATATACAGCGGAAGATAAACTACCTTAAGCGAGCCATAGTCAAGTATGCAATGATGTGAAAGTACAGGACTAATAGCAGCTAAGTAGTAAGGATCAGGATGGAAGATAGTATGAAGCCAATCAACAGTAGTAGTCAAACAATGAAGTCAAACAGATAGACATATGGGCAGTGACTTCACGAAGACAAACTTAAGTAAAGGATGGAAAGGGATAGAACTAGTTGCTTGTTGAAGGCACAGGATTTGTTGGACCAGTTCCAGTTGCTGTGACAACTGTACGTCTGGTTAGGGAGGCTGAGATTTAACTCAGAAGACTGTGTCTTCACCTTATTCCCCTTGAGCTAAGGACACTTAGTCCTCGCCCAATCACTCTGGTAAGTCTTAAAGGTAGACTTCCAAACCTTCACAGACTTCGTTCACCCAGCAATCCACAATGACTCTTGGATGCTCAGAACGCGACGCCTAACCGGCTGGAGGATACACAGTCCTCAAGTGTAATAAGTCTTCAGGTCACACAGACAGAAAGACTTCAGTGATGCCTAACACTCTTTGGCTCTGGGTGTTTGGGCTTTGTCCTCGCAAGGATTTTTCTCTCTCTCAGATGCTTCGAGGTGGGTTGCTCTCAAACGACAAAAGCCGTGTACAAACTCTAAGCAGCCACCAATTTATGGTGTAGGGGGTGGGCTATTTATAGCCACTAGGCAACCCGACCTGATTTGTCCAAAATGACCCTGGGTCACTAAGGAACTGACACGTGTTCCAACGGTCAGATTTCAAACACACGCGGCAACTTTACTTGGGCTACAAGCAAGGCTGACTCATCCAGCTCTGGATAAGGTTTTCTCTCATTGTCTTCGCTCGAAGACATAGAATTTGAGTTGAGCATCACTTCAGTCACTCTGACTTAGTTCACTTGGACCCCACTTAACAGTACGGTGGTTCCTATGACTCAACAAAGAAGAAAAGGAAGCAACGAATCCACACAGTCTTCGCGCTCCATAGTCTTCACGCAATGTCTTCTCATGTCATAGTCTTCAATATGAATATCTTCTCATACCACCATTGTCTTCAATGTCTTCATACATTTTTAGGGGTCATCTCCGGTAGGTAAACCGAATCAATGAGGGACACTACCTGCGTTATCCTGCAATTCTCACAAACGCATTAGTCCCTCAACCAACTTTGTCGTCAATACTGCAAAACCAACTAGTGGTGGCACTAGATGCACTTACAATGGGGAGGGCTCCAGAGGATGTTGGGCAGGGTTCTCCTGGCAAGAGTCCTAGGACCGATCCCGTAGCTGCCAGGATGAGGTTCAACTTTAATTTTAGTTTTTTGCTTTGTATATTTTCTTGGAACAGACTCATCCCTTTCCTGCACTTGTTTTTTGTCAAGCGCGGCAATGAGTTTGTTGTTTGACAATTGCCACCTCCCCCCCCATCTCATACGTGCAGCGAGCCGACCGCTGGTGGACGAGCAGTTACAAAGAAACAGGCGCCAACGCCAACCCGTGTTTCTGCTCGGTTGAACAAAGGTGCCCCCATTGCCGGTGACACCCCTTCCACCAGGTCTTCTCCTCGTACGACGACGACCAACACCGGGGATCCTGTCGTGTTGCCAGACCTGAGGAAGCCAGTCAAGAAGTAGGTTTCTCCATGTGCTTTCATTGACATAGTGCTATTTCTTCTTGATTTTCCAATGCAACTGTTCAGCTTGTCACATGGTCTTCTGTCATCATCCCCCACGTGGCAACTGATGTTTTTCCAAATGATTTCTTCCTTCATTTTCAAGTGTATGGCAACTCCTATTGGTTTTTACATGGCAACTGGCATCTAGGCCAAACGGCAACTCTTACTGTACCTAATGGCAACTGCCATATTTATCGTTGGCTTGTGTGCTCACCCAATACCTAGGATTTGAAATTGCATTCATGGAAGATCAGTCATTTTTATCATTCTTCAAGTTGGCTAATATGGCAACCATTGCTGGATTTTGCATGGGAACTGCCAACTGTGTCACACGGCAACTCATGTTCCCCTTACATGGCAACTACCAGCTTTTCCACTTGTTTTGCATTTTTTTTAAGATTTCTACCATGGCAAATATATTTTGTTCATTTTTTAATACCTTTTTCATGTGCTTTCTTTTTTTTGCAGGATGAAGAAGACTACTACACGTGGGGCCAAGCATATCATCAAGGACCCACTCGAACGCCTGCATTCAAAGTTGTCAACAGGGGGAAACTCAGATGTTCATGAGGCGCCAGGCGACAATACGGCTGCTGCACCGTCAACTGCTCCCACTACCTCTGATGCAAGTGGTCGACCATCTCCGCCGGCTGCAGATGTGCAGGCTAGAACAACAGGCATCCGTACATCGGGGAGTGACGAGTCGGTATCTACCAGGACAGCTGAAATATTGCCAACTCTTCTGGCAATGAAGGATGTTGCTGTGAGCCATGCCACCCCATCAGCAAGCGTTGAAGTGGACGCTCCCGAGACCAACCTAAGCAAGGAAGATTCCCGCTCATCTGACACTGATTCCAAGCGCGTGCGTGGTGACACTCTTGTGTCCATGACAGAAGCGACTGAGGTGGCAGTTCACAATGATATGCCATCTACAGGTGAGAGTCTTGGCGCAACAGCTCCAGCTCCTGTCGGTGCAGATACTGCTAAGGCGACCGTTTCGCACGCTGGTCTTCCACCTAGGCACCGTAGCCCCCGCAAGCAATCAACAGCCATACCCAACGCACCGGCTATAGCTAGGAGCAGCAGAGACGAGTCTGGTTATGTCCCTGTGTCCACACTGTTCCCCCCACCTGCCACAAGCAATGCGATGGAGAAACCGGAAGACCGGAGCACAACTGATGCAGGTGTCAAGTCAGGAACGAGTGACGCATGTGAACGTCCGGAGCAGAGTGCGCCTTTACCCGCAGTGGAAATCCCCAGCTTAAATCTGCGCACTTCCAAGCTCCCAGTCAATGTGGGTGTCCCATACAGCCCAAACAAGAAGATTGTCAAGAAAGCTATGGCTGATACCGCTGACAAGACGCCCCGCCCTACAAATAAGCCTGATCATTCTGTAGCGGCCGATTCAGATATGTTTGTTGATCTTTCACCTTTGGATTCTATCCCGCAAGTTGTTCGTGGTCCGGCAAGTAGGCATGAGATGCACCCAATGGCCTTCACCCCACCGAGCTTCAGTCTTGGCATCAGTCAAGATGAACCAGTGGTGCCAGATCCTATGCCAGTTGCATTTGCTTTCCCGGGAGGCATGCCCGCAATGATAGCGCAGCCAATGGTTGAGGGCAGGAAGGCTGTCAGGTTTGCAGAGCCGATAGTACAAGGTACATTTATCATGTGCTTATATCATTTTCTTGTATACATCTTTGTAGTTTGACTTTTGTCGCAATCGTATTTTCTTGGGGGGGTCCTCACTCATGATGGGCAACTGATATGTGATGACATGGCAACTGGATTTGATGCACAATGTCACCTACTTTATTTTTGCTGCCATGCTGCATTTCACATGTTTGGAGAAACCACATGGCAACTGACGTTGATTCAACATGGCAACTGTAGTTGCTGTCACATGGCAAATACAGTGCATTACACATGGCAACTGGAGTTGCTGCACTATGCAACAACATGGCAACTGTAGTTGATGCAACATGGGAACTACAGTCAAACCAGATGGCAACTACAGTGCAACTACATGGCAACTACAGTTGCCACACCATGGCCACTACAGATGCACCACACATGGCAACTCCCCACTTTTTTGTTCATACATCTCACATAATGCACCCTATCTTCTCACAATGCATCTGTTTTTGATTTCTATGCATCCTAATCTACTTTTTTGATCCTTGCAGCCACCCCTGAGGAGATTTCACCGTCAATTGATGAAGCTTACCGCAGGATCGAGGAGGCAGCATTGCATAGGAGGACCTCACGAGGGCAAGGACAATCAAGTTCCAACGTGCCTGCAGATACGGTATCTAAGGATACCATCAGGAGTGCCACCCCTGGTTCTATAAGGCAGTAGAGGGTAGTTCACCCACCTCCCGTTGAAGACTACGAGCCCGAATTCAGGGCCACTAAGGAACAGACCCAACTGTACGATATAGTCAAGCGTTTTGGAAATGCGAGGTCCAGCAGCAAGCACATGAAGGAGCTGAAAGCGTAAATGACCACACCCCCATAATCTCTCATTTTGCTTTGTTCCTTTTTTCACCATTCATCTTCTTATATTTTGTACTTTCTATACATGATCCGCTTACATTTTAATTCTTTCATTTTTTTACTTAGTAGGCATGATTCTTTTATGTTATATCATTTTCATACAGCTCATGTTTGGACAGAACCAAGATCATTCAATGCGAAGCGACGTACGTCGACCTGGGTGATCTTGCCGAGTCCGTGAGGCCAAACGGTAAAATGTCGACGAACGTAGTTGCATGCGGGATTGACTTCATCAACAATCATATGGATGTGTGTGCCGACAAAACAATCATGCACTACAGTGTGACCTGCAAAATATGGGATGGTGACTTCCACCACAGAATCTTGAGGAAGAATTTTGCACAACACAGTGAATTCAAGCTCACAATGAAGAAATATGTGAGTATTCCTTCCCTGTTTGCACTTTTTTTTCACATGGTATGGTTTTTTGCCATCTTCTGCACTCTGTACATGTGGCAGATGTTTCATGTGGCAACAGCTGCCGTGCAAACTGACTTTTTGATTTCTTGCATCTCGTACAAACTGTGTGGCAACTTCATAGAAAAATACACGGCAAAAATTTTTCATACATGCATGGCAACTCTCTTTCAACTACCCCCACCCATAACCAAACAGTCTACATGATTCTACTTTTTTTGTCCCTCTGTGGTTCTTCATGTGAACTCTTCTCCTTATTTCCCTCACTTTTAAATGCAGGTCATGTTTCCCATGTTCCAGGAGCTTGCACCACATGACCAACATGACAAGTGTGGTCACCACTATGCGATCTGTCTTGACCTGAAGAACCAACGCTTTGAGGTGCTTGATTCAATGCGTTCGGCAGCTGATGCAGACCTTACTACGCATGCTGAATTCTTCATCAACAACCTCAAAGAGACATGGAACCGTCACTATGAACACTCAAAGGTCCAGATCAGACATTTCCCGGTTGAGTACGTGGCGACTACGAAGCAAGGGAACATGTAATTTCCTACCCCCATCCTCCATGTGCCATTTACATCAATCCACCCCCTCTTTTTGTTGTTACATCTGAATTGAATTCTATCACTGCTATGTCTGTCCTTTTTTGCGAGTTCACCTGACTCTTTTTATTGTGCAGTATGGACTGTGGTTTTCACACGTTGGAGTACTTTGCAAAGTGGGAAGGTAGACTTGTCCCCGCTGTCACATCTGCAACGGTCGTTGAGCTCCGAAAAATCTGCACGTGGAACTGGTTGACGAATAAAGATTTCAACAAGCGGTCTGGAGCACACGAGTTTGTGGAGGAAGTTGTCAAGAAAGTCATCAAGAGGTACAAGTGATCACGCGGCGATACACACCGGACGCATACCTTACATTTTGTTGCCAAGGAATGTAAGGTACTAGCTCTTTTGTTCTCGTCAAAAACTATGTTCGTGTGCTATGTTATGACTGCAACCCCGCGTAGGCTACTATGTAGTGGTGGTGTGTGAGCGACATTTGAATAGTTTCTATAATATATGTGTGGATGTGAACCTACTTAGGCGTGACAGCAGATATGTTTTTTATGTTTATCATTATTACTATGGTTTCATCATTTTGTATCACCCGTTTGCTGTTTCAAATGTGTCACGATGTTTTAAAACATGGCAAATGTAGTTCATCAGACATGGTTAGCGAAAGTCATCGTCGTTGTTCATTTGGACGTTTTGCTTCGTCTTCATCACTAACTTCACCGGCTAGCATGGTAGGTTGATCATGTAGCCACAACCTTCGTTGCGGTTTATGCACGTTACGCTTTTTCCAACTTGTTTCCCATATATTGCACACAACACAATATGTGTCACTAAACCGCGTCAATTTTTGTCATGTAAATATATGCAATGCAGAGTCATTACAAATACCATGGCATATTTTCAGTACATCTAACATGGCAGATCCAGTACAAACAACACGGCAGATCCAGCATAATAAACATGGCAGATCCAGCATAACTAACATGGCAAATCCAGTACAACTAACATGGCAGATCCAGTGCAACTAGCATTGCATATTTTTCAGTATAAAATAGTATGGCATATTTTTAGTACAAAATAGCATGGCATAGTTTTAGTATAAAATAGCATGGCAAATTAACTACACATAATATGGCAGATTAAGTACCCATAACATGGCAGATTAAGTACCAACAACATGGCAACTACATTTACCCATTCAATGCATTCTCCTTTAACTTCTGAAGCCCCTCTAGAGTCATTATCCCAAATCAAAAAAAGTTCACAACATATAGGGTACAAAAAACAAAATGTTCACAAGGACGATGTCACAGTGCCCCAACTTTTGCTTATGGATTGCCCATCCCTTTCTTCGTTTTCTTGTGTTTTGCTTGAATCTCCAATCCCGACTTGTACCTTATCTCTCTTGGACAACCCTTTGTGATGGAACGGGGTGGGTTCTTGACCTGAGTTTGTGTGCTTGCCGTTCCAGATCCTATCTCAGAGTTTTCAGATGATGGCCCCGTGGATGAAGGCACACTTGATGTGCGGGGGAACCGGTGTAAGGCTTCCTCAGCTTTCCTCTTCTTGATCTCATCAAGCTCTCTTTTTAGGGCCTTCCTGTGTTTTTCTGTGACTCTCGCTGTCTCATCACTCTTGCACGCTTCATCAATTAGCTCAACATAGTTCTTTGTCAGCACAACGTGCCTCACAGCTTCCATGGTTGCCTCAGGCCTCTCGTCATGCACAGCTAGAACTGTGTTTGTTGTCTGCGGAGCAAACGCGTCGTCAACGTCCCAAGTCCATCGCCGCCTTATGAAATGGCGGGGCATGCATGTCACAGCATTCATGTCCATTACTTTCAGTATGTGACAGCACACAATGCCGTCCCGTTCAAACTTGCAGCATTGGCAGTAGTATTCGCCTTGTTCGATCGAGGCTTTCATGAAGTAGTTCCTTCCTTTGTCCGGGTCTTTAGGTTCTGAATCCGACATGCCCAAAATAGAACACACCTTGAACGTATGTTCATCTACCTGGAAAGCCGTGAACATGCTGGCACGCTTTATTTCTTCCTGGAATCTGCAAGTTTTGTGTGTTTTCTGTTAAACTATCATGTGATCTTTTTTTGTAGCACCTTATGTTGTCATGGAAATAGAAATAGATTTTTGTTTGAACATTGCAAACATAGTATATTGAACATGGCAAACATAGTACACTGAACATGGCAACTGCAGTAAACTATGCAAGGCAATTGTATTGCATTTTTGACTGACCATTGTCATTTCCACACCAACACTCCTCACTGGAAGCCCTTTACATAAAACATGGCAACTGAATTTTTATTGAACATGGCATCTACAGTTGAGTAAACATGGCAACTGCATTTTTCAACAAACATGGAAGTTTTGCATTTTTAGTAAACATGGCAACTACATTTCATCAAATGTGTCTATAATATAACGTTTTTCAGTTGTCATTACCATTTGCATACCAACATGCCCCAGTGGTAATACAGTGCATTAAACATGGCAACTGCACTTCATTGAACATGACAAACAAATTTTTCATTAAACATGGCAACTGTAGTTGAGTAAGCATGGCAAACAATATTTCATTACACATGGCAACTGCGTATCATGGCAACTGCATTGCACCCTATAAGGCACCTACTGCCTTAGTGCTTTTTGTGCAAATAAGACTGTAACGCAACTGACTTACTTGTTAAAGATCTTGTTTGTGTATATCTTGCTCAATTCCCTCTCAATCGGTAAATACGTTAGCAATTTCGGCGGCTTTAGCGCGGTGGTAGCTTCTTGCTGCAGCTCAGATCCCAGAATTTTTTGTTGCGAAGTTGTGTACTGCTTGGCAAACTGTAGCAATGAGTTGCCAGGGCTCACCTACCGCTTCAAAACAGCATTGAACCCCTCGCTGCGCTGCGTAGTCTGCAGAAAGGGAAAGAAGCACTGCATGAAGTAGGCTGGCACCCAGTACATTCGCTTCTCCCACAGGTTAGCAAGCGTCTCATTGTCTTGGACTTGATATGTTTCAATCATGGCCATCCATCTCCTTTCAAACTCCTCCACCATCAAGCTGTGGTCCACGCACAGCTCGAACGCCTTGTGGAGCTCTGGACGGTCAGCAAAGAACGGTCCTAGTGTCTCTTCAGCCTTCTTTATAATGTGCCACCTGCAGTGCCTGTGCACTGCCAACGGAAATACCTCCTCTATGCCTGCACGCATACTGAAATCCTGGTCTATTATTATGTTCATCGGAGCAAGTCCATCCATGCACTCCAAGAAGGTTTTGAACAGCCAAACGTACCCATCTGTGTCTTCGTTCCGAACGAGCCTGCAACCGAACTGCAACGACTGATTGTGGTTATTTATTCCTATGAACGGAGCACATGGCATCTTGTACATATTAGTCAGATATGTCACATTGAATGAAATGCAATCTCGGAAATGTTTGTAGGCTCTCCTTGCAGCACAATCCACCCAATACATGTTCCTGACACGGTCCTCATCGTCCAATCTTATCCTGTAGAAGAAATCTGGATCTTTCTTCGCTTTCTCATCGAAGTAGGCCATTGTGGCCTCTATGTCAGCAAGCTTGCTCTCTCTACGGTACTTGGCCTGTAGGTTTGTGACATCAGCTGGTATGTACGGCATGCTACTCAGTTTTCCCTTTTTGTTGTGGATGAGTGATAGTATCTGGATCATTCTTGATGGACCGACGTTACAATCATGCAGCAGCTTTACGAATTGCCTTTCGACTGGGGTGAACCCTCTGTGGGCGGTCAGAAATTTGACCAGATCGAACTTCTTTATGAGTTTGTGGTTGTGCTCGTCAAAATACTCAGTGACCACATACTGTGTTCCATCTATGTTTAGCTTACACCGGACACGGCAACCCGTCTTGAGAATGACCCCTCTCTTTCGTTCCGGAACGACAGGCGCAACACCTTTCCCTTTCTTGTTCCTTCGTGCCTTGTGGCACCTCATCTCACCTCTGCTGTACTCATTAGTTTTCTTAATTTTTCTATGGTATTCGGAGTTGACGGCAAACCCATGGAACTTTGCATATGTCTGATAGAATTCCTTTGCTTCTTCAAACGATTCAAATCTTTGCCCAACGTACGCTGGCTAAGGTACCATGATATATGGTTGCCCATCATCTTCATCCCCTTGTGCCTCGTCGTCAGTTTCATCATTCACTTCAGTATCGGCAGCAGTTTCATCGATTTGAGTGTTGCCAGTGCTTGCGTTCAAAGGGGTGGCTGTGGGAATTGCTGGAATGATTGCCATTTCTGACACTGACTCGGCATTATTTGCGGCATGATTGTCTGCTGGCTGGGGGAACGCGTCTTCTGTGCGCTCAGAGCTTCCCGCAGTAGATGTGCCCGCGCCGCTGTTCACTGTAGTTGTAGGCCCTGTAATGGAAAAAACAGGTACGGGAGTAAGATTTTTTGTTTGAATAACATGTTTATCGCAACGGATGACATTAACGTCGAGTGATTTGGCATTACATCATTCGAACAGCAAGATGTCAGTTTGCGCGTGGACATGTGTGGCAAATGTAGCTGTCCATTCATGGCAGCTACAGTTCAACAAACATGGCAACCAATGTTTGCCAATGCACGACAACAAGCTCCTTTTTTAGTAGGAAAACTTGGGTTCTATATGCATGGCAGCTGCAGTCCTACATTCATGGCAAACACTGCAACCAACAAATGGCAACCACTGTGTTCTAGCAACAAAACTACTGCATTATAAGATTGATCTCACTAGGCGAAACGTGTTCAACCATCAGTGATGCATACATGCTTTTAGCAGTTGGCAATTTTTCAAAGACAATACATGACTCATTTGCACGCAACCACTTTTCAGTGTTTTATGCTTCGTTCTTGTCCACCATCACTGTTTAATTCTTTTTTTTCGGGACGTGCTTTTTTGCCACCAAAACAAATGTAGTGCTATTTTGTGGTTCAGTTTTTTTCTTTACCTTGTTGTGCTGCATGTGACCATCTTGTGTGGTCTGTGACACCAAAATGACGTGCTCCACCTGCAATTTGTGAATCTTGCCACGAGACATTTGCCCGGTTACCACCACCGTAATAACCTGTAAGCATAGTAGTGGTTGGTCAATTCATGGCAAATGCAGTTTGTGCTAGCATGGAAACTGTAGTTGCCCCTGATGTGGCAACTACAGTTTTCCTGGCTTAGCAACTGTAGTTGCACTGGTATGGCAACTGCAGTTGTTCCTCCATGGCAACTGCAGTTGTCATGGCATGGCAACTGTAGTTACACTGGCATGGCAACTATAGTTCTTCCTCCATGGCAACTGTAGTTGTCCATGGATGGCAACAACATTTGTCCAAGGATGACAACTGCAGTTATTTCACCATGGCAATTGTAGATGTCTAGTCATGGCAAGTGCATTGTCAACCATGTTCCTTCTGCTAATTGAGCATCCGCAACTTCACTTTTTTATGGACTCACCTGTGTATGACGTCGATGGCAGGTACATGTGCGCTGCCTGATGCCACGTGCTGCATGAAGGCTCTGCATTTTTCACCCGTGATAACTCGTGAGTCCTTTTGCCATTTTTTTGCATGTTCATTTTTCATGTCCACACCAGTATGTGCTATTTTTTCGTATGCATTACCTTGATTAGCCACATTAGCTAGTTGAAGTTGGCTGCCTGTACATTTGTCAGTGTTAGCACCTTGTGACTGAACTTGCCATGGGGCCCCCCTGAGAGTGTTTTGGTCATAAGAACCCGCGAAAAAATGACAGTGCATGACATAAGTAGAACGTCATCTTCATCGTTACGAAAATGGCAACTATTCTCTTCTTTTTGTTATCACGCATCATACCAATGCCTGCATATTGTTCTAGTAGTGGCAGCAACGGCCCTGCAGAGACGAGTTGGCTGTACTCTGATGCATCCCAAGGGGGCGTTTCTGGCCTTTGAGAACCCCAAGTATCAGCGCCATATTCGTGATTCATTCTTTCCGTGTCTCGCTTCTTTCCAATATGTTCTCAATCACTGCATGATCAAGAACGCATCAACAATCCACAAGAATTGTATTCTTCTGCTGCTTGCACAGAGAAGATAGGGACGGCAAGCAACATGTCAATTAGGTGGCAGCTACTGACAATGAGAGGTGGCAACTGTCGTTGTACACAAGTGGCAATTAATTTTTCCCACTCCCTTTATTCCAAAATTGTCCTTCCTCTCCTTTTTTCAGGGATTCCTACTCATCCATTTGCCTACCCAACTACTTGCGTCAATCAAACTAGGAACTTAAGTTAATCTCAACATGTAGATCACAAAACTACTGGATCTCAGAACTACTGGTGTTGCCACCCCCCTATAGCATGGATCCAGTACAAGATCGGGGAGATTTTTAGCCTGAAGGATGAGAAGGATGAGATCGGGACATTTTCACCTGATTTTAGCTGATCGTCTCCGAAGGGCTGGGTTGGAGTGGGGGCTGGGGGTGGGGAGGGTTGGGGTGTGGTTTGCGGTGGGTTTGCCCTACGGATCTTCTCTGGTTGCCATGGCAACCAGAGAAGGCCGGCGACGGAGGTAGGGGTTCAAGAGGTGGGGGACGATGGTGGCAGTCGAGAGAGGCGATCGAGCTGAGGACGGGAACGGCTGGGTCGTGCGGGCAGCGGGTCGCGTGGACCGGACGGGGCAGTGCAGGCGGGGTTGCCACACACCGGACGTGCGGGCTGTGCAATTGCGCGCCCGGACACGGTCGTGCGGGCGGGTTCCTGTCCATGCCACACGAGGCGTGTGGGCGGGTTCGTATCCATGCCACACGTGCGGCAGTTATCGCGACCCTTTTATTATCCCTGTTCCCACATATATGACTTTTTCGCAGTTTAATTTGACAAACGGAGGGAGCAATATTGTACTTTCATAAGTAGTTAATCCACATGTATACTCCGTCAAACGCCCAGACGGACCGCTCGGTCACTGACCGACCAAAAAATGTCACCTCGACATGCGCCTCAAACCGGCATCAAACACCCAGGCTGACCGGCACTCTTCATATCCAGTCCAAATATGAGGCGGATATGGGGATGCCCGGGCATGTCCACCACGTCGGAGTCGGCTCAACTGATCCCACATATAATGATCCTCATCCGCTCTCCGAATCAAACCCTAACCGCTCCACTCCACTCCACTCTGCCACCCAAGTTCGCATACAGCGATCCTCGGCCTTCTCCGACATGGCGGGCAATGGATTCGAGTCCTCCGTCAGTTGATCCGTGAACTCGAACCTCATCCCAGTCGGCCCTGAGGAGGAGATGGTCGTCTGCGTTGCGCTCCACCACGCCCGCGAGGAGAATGCCCGATAGCGGCCGGACTCGATCCGCCGCGAATCCATCGCGTCCGCCCAAATGATGCATGGATCCGGCGCGAGGTAGGTCGCTGCTGCCTCGCCGGAGGTGGCGCGCTCCGTCTGGAGTCCGAACGCTGTGGCGGACGCGCAGTCACTTTTTGGCCGCGTGAACGATGAGGCCATCCATGGTCCGTTCACTGAGTGTATGGCGCGGCATGCCCAGCATGTGAGGCAGAGGACGTGGGAGGCCGCGGCAGCTCTTGCAACGGACGTCGGCGAGGCAGAGTCGCACTCTTCGACGCCTAATGGATGGCCTGCAACCCCGAGCGTAGCCGCCGCGTTGTGGTGGACATGGACTCTGACCACGACGGATCCGTCTTAGACCTCACATCGACTGGCACCATCAAGGCTCCGGACTCCGACAAAAAAGAGTAGGGTATGGGAAACGGCGACTCCTTGAGTCCAGTGAGCTGATGCATGACTCACCACGGCGGCTTCGATTGTATTGTGTTAAAAAACAACATTATGCCTTCAAACGAGAGGTGTGTCTAGGGCACATCTAGACATGCTTTACTTATTGCACATCTAAGTGAGTGAATCAAGTATAAAGGGGAAAAGAAAGAAGAAGAAAAGAAAATATCCACACGAATCTCGATGTAAGATCAATGACATAGGATTTAGATGTGCAATACTTATGGCACATCTAAATGTGCTTTAGCAAAACTGTTTTCTATTTTCATTGGTAAAAAACAAATGCCACCATTATATCACATCGTTTGGCCACTCAAAAAATAAAAAGAAAAGCGTTTGGTCTGGGGCATCTTAATCTTCTCTCCCCGAGCAAACCGCATCTCCACTACTATAAAACAATCAAACAAAAACTTTCTTACGTGCACCTCATAAAACGTACACGGAATTACTATCACCGCATGATTAGAACCCCTAAACTCAATCTAATGGCTAGCCTTAATTTAATCAATTCTTTGTGTGCACTTAACAATTTATATTGACTGGCCGTGTTCCACCATAGAAGGTAAATCCACGCCCGATCAACTAGGAAACTATAATCACCATCGCGTCTTATTAGGAAACTAATCATAATCACGTCTTATTGGGAAACTAATCAGATATTGGCACAGATTGACACGTCCATCACCTCACCTCTTGGACCCGATCCATATCTCTATCTCTACTACTTAAAAGAAAAGGAGTGTTCCGTTTCCCCTCTTACGTCGCCCGCTCTTCGTCCAACCTCTCGTATGTCCCCCTCTCCCCTATAGCGATTTTCTTTCCCCCTCCACCGGTTTTCTCCGTGCCGGTTCTGCCGGTTTTATCCTCATCACGTAAGGTAACCACATGCAATCAATCCAAACGCAATCAATTCATGCATGGCAATCAATTCATTCATGACGGTCATCAAACTCCTTCCTTATTTCAATAAAACGGTCATCAAACTCCTTCCTTATTTCAATAAAACGGCCATCAATCTCCTTCCTTCTTTCAATCAATTTTCTCCCCTCTCCGGTAGATCGCAGAGCATGGATGGAAATTACGAGAGAGGAGGGAGGGCCATTAGCATACGTGAAATTATTGCGTGATTTGCATTACCAAAGAAGAGATTGATTACCACAGGTAAATTGATTGTGTTACCAAAGATTAGGTTTGTCCGGCCAGATATTTTTTTTTAATGGAAAACCAAGAGGGGAGAAAATTAGTGGAAGGGTGGGAGATATCGTGAGGGGAGGGATGGACGAAGTGGGACGACGTAATACGGGATCTTACCACGGACGCAGGTCGGTCCTGCCGTGGAGGCGGACAATGAGCGACGTCTCTGGAACGTCATGCTCGAGCGTGTCATGAACATCCTAGAAGCAAACCACGCGTAAAGGGAGTGCGGTTGAAGGCCTCAAGGAGGCGGCCGGCACTGCGCGTAAAGGGAGTCTGGATGAAGGCCTCAAAGAGGCGGCCGGCGTTGGCGCTAGAGCAGATCGCCGCCACTTTTCCACAGATCGAGGAGGTTGCCAACTTCATCAAGTACGTCGAAGTGCACTAGGCTGTCATTACGAAGAATTCAGTCTGATCCTGTTGACTTTGGTGTGTGTGTGTGTGCTTCCTTTAGACTGTGAGTTATCTTTTTTCCTTTTTTTGTGGTTGGTGCCTTGGCATGGACAAACTACCAACTCTTGTGGATCAAATTGTGAATGGTCGGTGCCTTTTCCGCCTAGAGGTCTCCCGTGGCCGGCAGTCTGAGGTCGTGACGCGGCGAAACCGTGAAAGCTTTGTGATGTTTACCAGGATCTCACGCGGACACAGCCAAGGAAATCGTGCAGCTCCTGCAGTAAAAATCTTCTCCCTGACTACTCCGGATCTCCCTCCTAACGCTGGGGCACTGCAGAACATGTCGTCCATTGTGCCACAATCAATAGAAAATGGATCGCTATGCTTCATATTTTCCGTAGCAGGGAACGTGCCATGACTCTGCACCACAACTAGAGCATTAGTTCAGTGAAGAATCTCATGTTGTTTCATGCAATTGTATGCAACTCCTCCGGGATGGCAATCAGCAGGAAACAAGGATTCAGCTCCGGCAACAAGATAGGTTTTGTGTTTTTAATTGAGAAACATTTGCATGTATGATTCATGCATATTAGACAGAGAAATTTCACTTTTTCGTGCATCTAGCATGGTTAAATCCAAGACTTGGACATTTCTTTACAAAATCTCATTCTAATTAGTGCATGCATTTGAAGAAGCTAAGCATGATCTCTATGTAATTATGTTTATGAAATATGGATAGAGGGGTAGTAACCTTTGAATCATCGGCAGCGAGCCCAAAAGTGGAGGAGCTTGGCCGGCACAACAGCTTTGCGATCAGCGGGAACTTTTCAGTGTACTTGTAAATCTGTAAGAAATGTCTAATTAAATATTTCCTTGTACTATAAGATGAGTATGCATTTATTTGGTTCACAAAAAAAAATTAACAAGCTTTGTTCAATTTTTGGTAAAAAAATCATTGTTAAATTGCATAATATTGTATTTGGATAAAGTGTACCACAAAGAATATGACAATTAAATGAAGCTGAAAGAAAAAGAAAAAGAAAAAGAAGGAGATAAGATTGGTCTTGGTATTCAACTATTAGAACAGATATACCCCGTTGCAACGCACGGGCAATTACCTAGTCTCCCAACAAAACTCAACACCACCGGCCTCCACTTGGCATGGCGACGAGGAGCCGAGGACTCTACCTCTCGCTTTCTCGCCCGCCGCCTACCACACGCTTCCCCGCCCAGTGCGATCTGCCCCGCGTTCCTGCTTCGTTCCCATCGTCGACTGAGCCATAGGAGGGCCGCCACCTCCCACACCTTCAGGGGACGCCGCTGGAGTGCCGGTGATTCGTGAACCGCCGAGGGTGCCGCACCGATCGCCACTTCCGATCAGTAAATTAAGTTACATTGCAGGAACTTGGAACCGAAGGAAGACGCAAACTCCGAGCACCACATTCTCTGAAGGCCCTTCTACGTGAAATACTTATGCAGAAGTATGACTTCATTGCTTTTGTACTGTATGTGACTTTTTATTTGAAATACACTTATGCAGAAGTGTGACTTAAGTGTTACTGTACTCTTCTATCTTTATGCACTTCTGAAGATCATTTATATGTCTTGCATGTCGCATAATTGTTGTACCTAATCTCGACTCTATTTGCACACTATTTTGTAATGCAAATAAAACACATCCATGGCAGTGAGTTACAGAAGGAACTAGCGGAAGCTAATTTATCATTTCAACTCATCGTTAAGCCACGAGTAGTATCTAGCATGTGGTGTTGTTGATGTACAAAATATAGTAGCTTGTTGTTATAGTCCTGTATCAACTGAATGGTAGGATGACTTACTTCCTTTCCAGTTTGTAGTGTCATTTTTCTGTTATTTTGATCTAAATAAAACTGTTGTCTGCAGGCATTAATTTTCCAAATTGAAGAGTTTAGAAACCTTGGTGTGCCTCTTGCAGCTATTCTACAACTACAATTTTCCACTTTACTCTCCCTCTTAAGGATGTCTCGGAAGAAAATATACATCTTTTACTCTTGATGCATTTTATATCCTGATGATTAATCACACCTTGCATGTTCCCTTGCAATTTTGACACTATGAGGTATTGCATGTTGACAGTTTGAACTCTTGCAGTGGCTGCTAACAACTGCTGCTGCTGCTGCTACAAAGAGTTCACCCATCCTTGAAGTTGTACCCCTTCCTCTGGTTTACTCATTGTACTAACTTATGATAATTGATGTGCTTGTTTACGTACGGTACTATGCTTCCACTATTTGCTTTGGCAAGTCTGTAAACTGAAATCATTGTGTTTCCATAAGATTGCAATATTGTTATTATTTTTTATTTAGCTGTTTTTATTTTACCAGGTGTGTATGCAGTTCGAAATTCTATGATATTATCATGTTGCGACATAGACGCTTAGGAAATTCTGATTATAACCAGAATGTAATAATTATTTGCAGGGTCATTTAAATTACCACGATTTCTATGTCATGAGAATTTGGAATGTGATAATTATACGTGCGTTGCACGTGCACACTTACTAGTGAAAAAAACAGAGCATCTTCTCTCCCCGTCTCCCTCCGCCGCCGGTCTCCCTCTCCGCCCGCCCCTATCCAGGTGATCGTCCGCGGCGCAGCTCGTGATCGACCTCTGCGACCCGGAGCAGCCGCGAGAACGCTCTCCTCGACCTCTCCAAGGTTTGCTTCTCCCCCCTCCCGCCGTGGGCGCTTCTCTCTAGCCCTTCCCGTGGTTGTTAAGCGTTGGATCTGTGGCGCATATCGGGGGATCTGTATGTATGTATGTATGTCTCATGTGGTGGTTGGTAAAGTTGAAACCTTGGTGATGTAACTGTTGATGCTTGCTATTGCTCGTGTTCAGTTCCGTGAAAATTATAGGTCCTGTTGCTCATGTTGAATTCCTCAAACTAATTCTGCAGAAACTAAATCTTGAGTGGCCTAATTAGGAGCCTAACTTAATTTCTGCAGTACGAAGGAAGAAGATGAAAAGATAACAGATGCGGCATTTCAGGAAGAAGATCTCCCACTTCCTCTTATGTACTGAAGAATGTGCTATAGCATCTTGAGGAACATTCTCTTGGTTCTGTTTTACCGTTGAGATTAACAGGGAGTTCGCTGCTGACGCGCGCGTCTCCACAAACGGCCGAGCGACCGATCGGGAGGTGATCCCCTTTCTCTCCCTGCCCACCACTCCCATTTTCTTTTCTTCCACTATCAGATTAAATCCTTCATTTTCTTCTTGTGCTAGGACTGAATGCTGTGAGCGGGAGCTGAGACGTGTAGATGGATCCTGCTGACACCCCGGGAGGGTACGTGAGATTCAGTTCATTCAGTTTCTTTGAGTTCCTCCTATTGATTTCACGCAATCAGCATGTCCACTTCGATTGTACAGTACTGATTACAGATGCTGCAAATTTCAGGGTCGATCCCTTTCCCAAGACAACATCTATGGATGGCGAGATGCGGAGGCATTCCCAATCCCCACTCGAGTTGCAGGCAGCGGACGCCGTATCCAAGGTGCTCGATGACGACGACCTCCTCATCGAGATCATTGTCCGACTCGGCCTGCCCACCACCCTCATCCTTGTCTGCAAGCGCTGGTTCTTCATCGTATCCGACAAGGCCTTTCTCCGCCGCTTCCGCAGCCTCCACCCGCCCCGTCTCCTCGGCTTCTATCTCTCCACCAGGTCCACTGATGAGCTCTTACCGGTCCTGCTCCGCCCGCGCTTTGTCCCGATGCTGCCTCAGCCCCGGGAGCTTGCCACTGCTGTCCGCCTGGCCGAGAACTACAGTCTGGAGGCGTACGACGAAGAACTTGCATGCGTTTGTGAGTGCCAGAACGACACCATCCTTCTCCATGGCTTCCAAGACAAGAGCATCTTGTTTGGAGTGCACTGGCCGCTGTGCCCGGAGAGAGGCGTTGTTGCACCGCCAATCACCCCATGTGACGAATTTGATGGCACTGCAGCCACTTGTGCATGTGAGATGAATTGGAAAGCGTAGAACCCTTTGTCTGGGCCACATTGTATTATATAGGAATCATGCCGTGGCTTACAAGGGAGAGATCGATCAGAAGAAAAGGAGATCGATCAGACTCGGTACAGGAGGTTAACAGAAGTAGAGATAAAAGGAGATAAGATTACAAACAGATTTAAACTACTCTCCTATCTCTATACAACATATTCTAACATTCCCCCTCAATCTGAACCGAGTGAACTTTACCAAGGTTAAGATTGTTCTTGAAATCATTCAATCTTCCTGTAGTAAGAGGTTTTGTGAAGCCATCAGCAAGTTGATCACCAGTTGGTACAAATCGAATATCAAGTAGCTTGCGAGCTACTCTTTCTGTGACAAAGTGAAAATCAACTTCAATATGTTTAGTTCGTGCATGGAAAACAGGATTAGCTGAGAGATAGGTTGCACCAATATTATCACACCATAACCTCGCAGCTTGTGGAGCCTTGATCCCAAGCTCATATAACAGAGTCTGTATCCACATCACCTCAGCTGTAGCATTGGCCAAAGCTTTATACTCAGCTTCTGTACTGGACCTAGAAACAGTGGCCTGTTTTCTTGCACTCCACGATATAAGATTTGTTCCCAGAAACAAAGCAAAACCACCTGTGGACCTTCTGTCATCGGCACACCCTGCCCAGTCTGCATCAGAATAGGCAGTAACAAGCAAAGACATGGACTTGACAATCTGAAGTCCAAGACCTGTTGAGTATTTGAGATACCTCAAAATCCTTTTGACTGCAGTCCAGTGTGTTGTTCTAGGTGCATGCAGAAATTGACAAACTTTATTGACAGAATAAGATATATCAGGACGTGTAAGTGTCAAATACTGTAAAGCACCAACAACACTTCTGTATTTTGTTGCATCATCTGATCCAAGTGCTTCTCCACTATTAATTGTAAGTTTCTCTAAAGTTGAAATTGAGGTACTCACAGGTTTGCAATGTTCCAATCCTACTCTCTTGAGTATATCAGTGGTGTATTTTTCCTGTGTAAGAAGTATCCCATCCTTTATCTGTTTAACTTCTATACCAAGAAAATAATGAAGATCACCTAAGTCTTTGAGAGCAAATTCCAACTTCAAATCCTTAAGCAAACAGGTTGTAGCATGTGCACTTGAACTGGCAACAATTATATCATCAACATAGACTAGCACAAAAATAGTGATCTTATCTTTATGATAAAAGAACAATGAGGTATCTGCTTTAGATGGTGTAAATCCAAGTTGTTGTAACTGCATATTTAACCTGGAATACCAAGCTCTTGGGGCCTGTTTTAAACCATATATAGCTTTGTCCAACTTACAGACATGGTGTGGTGCACTTTGATCTCATATCCTGGTGGTTGCCGCATAAACACTTCTTCCTCAAGAACACCATGAAGAAACGCGTTCTGAACATCTAGCTGACGTAAGCTCCAACCTCTGGAAACAGCAATAGACAGTACAAGTCGAATGGTAGCTGAATTAATAACAGGACTAAAAGTATGTTCATAATCAATACCAAATCTCTGTTTGAAACCTTTGGCAACTAGTCTAGCTTTGTATCTGTCTATACTTCCATCAGATTTTCTCTTTATCTTGTATACCCACTTACAATCTATGACATTATGACCCTGCCTTGGTGGTACTAAATGCCATGTTTTATTTTTCATGAGCGCATCATATTCATGATCCATAGCATCTTTCCAATCTTTATGAGTAAGAGCATCATGCAAACAGGCTGGTTCTCCAATATGACTGAGAAACGCACGTTTAACAGTGTCATACCTGACCGTACCATCATTATATTCCTTTTTCTTGAAAATACCTGACTGGGATCTGGTTTGCCGGCGCGGAAGTGTTGGTGATGCTGGCACAGGCGCAGAAGATCCCGGTTCGGAAATTGGCGTAGGAGATCCTGTGGCGGACGGAGACGCAGAAGATGGCGCAGAAGATCCCGGCTCCTGATCCGAGGACGATATCCGCGCAGACCCTGTCATATCCAGCAGCGCGCGATCCAAGGAGGATCCGGACTGCATCGGCGCGTCGCATTCGTCGGCTGGATCGAGGCGCGGGCTCCTGTAGTCCAGTGCGCCACGTGGAGACGCGGTTTCCCCCGCGCGGAGGCAGGCGCGTGGGCTGGCGGGGTCCACCAGGCGTAGCATGTCGGCCACATCCGCCGCGGGAGAGTTGGAGGCCTCCTGATTGGCTGCATGAAGATCTGGCTCGGGGCGAGGACCAGACGCAGTCCTGACGCGCGGATTAGCATGGGATCGCGCGCCGCTGCTATCGCTGCTGCCAGGGAAATCAGCCTCATGCTCTGCGCCAAGTTCGTCCTGTTCTGGACACATAAAATCATAGCCTATTTTTGCACAAACATCATTAGTAGCACTATTTTGAGTGGAATTTTGCACATGATCAGCCTTATGTAATTCACCCCCGTGATCAGAAAGAAGTTCTATCTCAGCACGAAGTAGGGCTCCGGCGTTTGGACGAAGTTTGGCAAAAGGAAAAAGAGTTTCATCAAACACAACATCCCGAGAAATATAGATTCGTCCAGTTGAAACTTCTAGGCACTTATAACCTTTGTGAAGATTACTATAGCCAATAAAGACACATTGAGTAGAACGAAACTCAAGTTTATGGCGATTGTATGGACGTAGGTTGTGATAGCAAGCACACCCGAATATTTTGAGAAAATTGTAGTCGGGTGTTTGATGGTAGAGACGCGCTAATGGAGTGATATTGCCAATAACTTTGCTAGGAAGACGATTTATAAGATAGGTGGCAGTGATAAAAGCTTCATCCCAATATTTGAGAGGCATAGATGCATGGGCAAGAAGAGATAAACCAACTTTAACAATGTGACGGTGTTTCCGTTCAGTGGAGCCATTCTGTTGGTGAGCATGAGGACAAGAAACATGATGTTCAATGCCTATGCTACGGAAGAACGAGTTGAGTTTTTCATACTCCCCTCCGTGACTGTCAAAAAATTTCGATCAAAGTGTCGTTCAACAAGTTTTTGAAACTCTTGAAAAACAGAGAAAACCTCAGATTTGTACTTAAGCAAATAAATCCATGTGAATTTGCTATAATCATCAATGAAACTGACATAGTATTTCTTTCTACCAAAGGAGTCTCTTCCATGTCCCCACACATCACTGAAAATAAGTTCTAAAGGAGCATGAGATACACTATTCGACTTGGGATAAGGTAGTTGGTGACTCTTGGCATATTGACAAGCTTCGCAAACAGACTCACTATTTGAACTATGTGACAACAAGAGATTGCCTTTATTAACTACTTGTTTAACAATGATCGAAGATGGATGTCCTAATCTTTGATGCCACCTTGCCAAAGAGGGCTTGATGACGGAGAAAACTTGAAGACGCTTGCGACTAAAAGCTCCGGATGTGATGGGGTAGAGACCTCCAATGCATCTACCGTGATGAAGGAGTTCCCTCGTTGCCCGATCCTTGATAAAAAAATAACGAGGGTGAGTTTCAAAGAAGACATTATTGTCATGAGCTAAACGAGACATGGATGCAAGATTTTTATCAACTTGAGGTACATGAAGGACATCTTTGAGGACGAGATCACGTTTGAGTGTAGGGGAATTATTAATAAGGGTTTGACCAATGTGTTGAATATCCATACCTCCACCACTTGCGGTGTGAATTTGATCGCCGCCGTGGTACTGTTCACGAAGAGCAGTTGTTCTAGCTCGCTTTTGACATGATCCGTGGCACCAGAATCAATGTACCACACCCCTTCTCCTCCTTGTTCACGCATGGCCGCGGCAACGTGCTTGACATCAGGGACGAAGTTCTCGTCATAGCAATGCCAGCAGTCCATTACCTCATGGCCCGGTTTCTTGCAGAGTTGGCAGCGAGGGCGTGCTCGGGAAGAAGGAGGAGGGCAGCGGCTGTTGTTGTTGTGGAAGCCACCACCCCGGCCCTGTTGTTGTAGTTGTTGCCGCCGCTGCCGCCGGTGTTGGTGTAGCCAGCACTGCCATTGTTGGAGTAGTCGGCGGTGCTGCGCCCACGGCCGCCGTTGCGTTGCCCCTGGTGACCGCGCCCCCGGCCGCGGCCACGAGAGACGGAGTTGGCAGACGATTGCCGGATGTTGGCACCGTGAAGAAGGCTGAAACGGGCGTCGAAGTTGAGGAGCTGACTGTACAACTCCTGTACTGTGATCGGCTCCACCCGGGCGGCAAGGGCAACTCCCTTCAGGGCCCGCGCCTGCTCAGGGGGAACCTCCTTCTATCGCATAGGGAGGCGCGCCCAGCGCCCCCTTCAGGCAGGGCTCGGGGGCTCTCCCTTGGAGGGCCGCCGACCTCGCCAAGGTCACGAGGGAGGCGCTTGGGCACCACGTGGAGGCGTGTTTCGAAGCACGTTTCCTTGAAGAAGGAGCAAGGCAAGGAGGGCCAAACCCTCAGGAGTTCGTCAGCAAGGCCATTCAGGAGCTACAGGAGTCAAGAGTCATGAGAGGCAGCCGCCGCTTACCTGCTGTGGCCCCCCATCCAGGCGAGGATGGTGGGCTGCGCGTCTGTATTGACATACCAGGGCTCAACCAAGCCACATCTCAGGAGCGCCTCTGGCCTTCGCAAGTGGGACGCTGTGAGGGTCCGCCCCACAGCTACGTTCGCATGCCTTATGGCTTGCGGAACGCGGCTGCCGCGTACCAGCGCCTCATGAGGGCCATCCTGGAGGCTCAAGAGGTCAGGCGTTCCGCAGCCCTGGTGGAGATGGAGATGGTCCGCGAGGAGCCACCAGCGCCTCTGGAGCCTCCTGAGGCCCCAGGGCCTGGGGGCTCGTGAGGATCGGCTCCCGCAGCCCGCCGAGTCTGCTACATCAACACCCCTTCGTCTTCAGCATCATCAGGTGACATCTTTCAAGTTTCATTTCCAGCTGGGAGCGCCCTCAGGGCCGCATTATTCCCAGGCCGCGTGGGTCCGTCCCTGCGGTGTGTATCCCTTTTATTTCATGTTCTTAGCTTACTTCATTGGGGGCGCCCCTCGGGCTGCATCATCCCCAAGCCACTCGGGTCAGACCCAATGGCATGTACCCCTTTTGCACTTATCTTAGGGCCATGCTTTCGACCCATCACGCTTGTTATTTGGTGCATGTTCACGGCACCTTTTCTTCTTGGATGTCGTGAGCTTGCGCATTAAAGGGGGGTGCCTGAGCATCGCGACTCAAGGCTCCTACCGGCTCTCCGGCCCTCACCCTCTGGTCTGTCCACGGAATCGCGACTTGGCATGCCAGCGACAGCTGAGACCAGCCTGAGAGCCGGGACCCGAGGACGTAGAGTTTCGACATCTAACCCAGCTTGCGCGTTAAAGGGGTGTGTGACTGAGCATCGCGACTCAGGGCTCCTACCGGCTCTCCGGCCCTCACCCTCTGGTCTTGCCCACGGCATCGCGACCTGGCATACCAGCGACGGCTGAGACCAGCTCGAGAGCCGGGACCCGAGGACGTAGAGCACCGACATCTAACCAAATTTACAGGAACCCGCTCCAAGATAGGGCCCAGTGCCAGGCACAACCCGCCTTGGGGTCAGGCCCCGTGAGTCCCGCGCTGTTTCACGAGTGCCCCAATGCACCCCGCCAGGCCTTTCGCGCCTCATCGCCTCTCCAAGGCAGCTAACGGCTAACTGTCGATTGTCACGGCGAACTCTTGTTCCTTTTATGTTAAGCCTGCAGGGTCCTCTCCAGGGAGGGACTGCATAAGCTCTCTCCCATGTGGGAGGGCCCGTTCAAGGTTGTTCATGTTTCCAGGCCCGGTTCCGCGCGCTTGGAGACGCAGGAGGGAGTACCTATCCAGAACATGTGGAACATCCAGCACCTCCGGAGGTTTTACCCCTGAAAAGGCCCAGAGCCTGTGAAGAAGGCGAATGCCTGTGAAGCTCATCTCTTTTGGAAAAGGCCTAGAGCCTGTGAAGAAGGCGAATGCCTGTGAAGCTCATCTCTTTTGGAAAAGGCCCAGAGCCTGTGAAGAAGGCGAATGCCTGTGAAGCTCATCTCTTTTGGAAAAGGCCCAGAGCCTGTGAAGAAGGCCAATCCCTGTGAAGCTCATCTCTTCTGGAAAAGGCCCAGAGCCTGTGAAGAAGGCGAACGCCTGTGAAGCTGCCGTGTTTTGGAAAAGGCCCAGCGCCTGTGAAGAAGGTGAATGCCTGTGAAGCTCATCCTTTTTGGAAAAGGCCCAGCGCCTGTGAAGAAGGCGAATGCCTGTGAAGCTCATCCTTTTTGGAAAACGCCCAGAGCCGGTGAAGAAGGCGAACGCCTGTGAAGCTGCCGCATTTTGGAAAAGGCCCTGAGCCTGTGAAGAGGGCCAATGCCCGTGAAGCTTGCCTCCCCGAAGAAAGGCCCGGAGCCTGTGAAGAAGGCCAATGCCTGTGAAGCTCATCGCCCGTGACACTCTCACGTAATAATGAGTTGGCGCTGTACACGCCCCGGAGTCTCAGGGGTGCCGGCCTCAGGCCTTGGGGCTCCCTCCCACGCCCAGTGGCAGCACTTACCTCTGCACTGGGAGAAGACGTCGAAGACTAGACTATGTGCCGGAAGCGGCTTTTTCGTTTGCTTTCTGCAGTTGGCTAGTTCATTCTTATTTGGAGTTTTATCGAAACTATCGCCGCCTTTCGACTTGTGGTTCTCCAACTTTTTCGCTCTCCTGCCTTGATTTCTCTTGCGCAAGGGCTCGCGAGGTGGAAGCCTCGGGAGCCCTCGCGAGTGTTCATGTCTCAATCGCTCAAGGTTTCACGGCCCGGGTCCGCTACAGGAGCGCCCCTCCAGTCCGTGACTCACGGGCACCACGACTCGAATACGGGGCCTGGGCCGGTCGCCCCCACGGGTGAGGCTGGGGATTACCTACGCGCGGGCATGCGACAGAAAGGAACAATACCGAAATAACAGAAGCAGTACGATGATTGACGACAATAACCCAAACATGCCCCCACGGGGCCCCACATAGTTGTCTTTTTCTTGCGTAGGAGAAAAGAAAGAAAAGAACAAAGCAGGGGAAGCTTGCCCCACGCCGGCCCTCAGGGAAGACTCAAGCCGCCTCCGGAGCTCAGGCGGACTCCCTCTCACGCTTCACCGGGGCACGATGGCGGGCAGACCCGCTGCCGCCCTCCAAGCGGGCGCGACGGCATGGGGGCTGGCCGCGGCCGCTGCTAGAAGAGTCGCTACCCGAAGAAGAGCTGGTGAAGCTTGAGGAGTCTCGGGTGCCGCCAACCACGCGCGCGTTGTCCTCTCCGTCCTCGCCGGGGCTGAGTCCCTGGCCGCGGTCGTCGTCTTCAGGGCAGCACCCTGTGCGGCGACCATCTTCCCCAAACACCCTCACATAGAGGGTGGCGTCGCCGTCGAACTTGAAGTGTAGAGTGCACCGGCGGCTTAGGCCACGCGCGCGGGCAAACGTCTGCCAGCCGTGGGTCAAGGCCAGGCTCCCGACGGCGGAGACCTCCAGCGAAGCCCACGAGGCCCGACTACAGCAGCCATCTGCCTGGAGCCAGAGACCATCCAAGGCGCCGGCTGGGAGGTCACCTAGGAAGAAGCGAGGGAGCTGAAGCCGGGCGCTGGCTGGCTCCGCCGCCCACACAATGAACTCCGGCAGCACTTCCGTAGTATGAAGGCGCGGCCTCGGGGGTCGCACGGCCGGAGCACGCCCCCCGACCATGGCCAGCCGCTCATCGCCGCGCAGAGAGCCACCTCCGCGACTGTGGGGGGACGCCGTGGAGGCCACAGGATGTTTGCGAGGGCGGCCTCGACCGTGCTTGGGCGGGGGAGAGGTAGACTCGACCTGGCGAGCCTTCCCCTTCTCTGCGGCCGAGAGCTTCCATGGCGGAGCCATGAAGGAGAAAGAGAAGCAAGAGGGGTGGGCCGGAAAGGCGCACGCCATTCCGTACTTATAGCCGGCGAAGGCCAACCGTCGACCGCCACGATCGCAGGTAATCATTACCCGTTTTGCATGTAGGGACTTGTCGCATCCGTGCAGTTGCCGAGGCGCCGTGGGGAAGCGGAGGCGCCCACGTCCAATCAACCGCCACGCGGCGCCCAAGGCCGTAGGCTGTTAGGGCCCGCGACACTTCGCACTTGCCCTTTCGCCTCTCTGCTCGGACAAGTCCGGGCGCGCCGTGGGCCCGAGGGCTACTATCGGTGTTCTGGGAACGGGGGTCCCCAGACTTGCCTGCCTGCGGCCTGCGGCGTGGCTCAAAGGGGGCCCAGCGCAACCCATCTTCATCAACACAAGCTCAAGACCCTCGTGAGGGGCCAAGCCTCGTGGGGCGGACGACAGGGAGCTTCCTCAGACACGGCCTCATCAGGCTGGCTCACGAGGAGGCGGAGAGTTTAAGGCGGGGTACCTCGTGAGGTGCCCATGACGCAAGCCATGACGACCAAGGGCGCCAGTCGGGCGCCAGCCCGCGCAGTGTCCTCCTTTCCTCTTTGGTGCAAGGGGAGCAAGCACAGGCGAGAGCATCAAGCAAAGGCATCCATTTCGGTGCAACGAGACCAAGACCAGTCCAACGGCAGGATGGAGGTCACCGTGGAGCCCAAGCCGGCGTCACCACCAGAGCCTTTGACAGGCGAGGACCAACTTTAGTCAGGATAGGTGTATCCGCTGTTCCCCTTCAAAATGACCAATTGTTGGCGCCCTTCCCGCTCAATATTTGGGAAGAGGCCCAGGGCCTTTGCCTATAAATAGGACTAGCCACCCCCAGGGTAGGGGCAGCTGGTATCTGGTATCTGGCATACATCTAGGATAGAAAGAGAGAGAGATAGGGCGACTGAACTCCTCCTAGCAGTTCATCGCACCACCCAAGAACAGACCCTTGCGAGGCTGTTCTTCCTTGTATTGTTCGTCATCAGCCCAAGAGGCAATCCACCACATCACACACTGGAGCAGGGTATTACACCACAATGGTGGCCTGAACCAGTATAAACCCTGCGTCTCTTGTGTTGATCTTTTCGTAGTTTAGATCCTAGCGATTCGGTGAGGAACAGGTAGACAGAGGGCGTAATCTCCGCGCGCACCCCAGTGTTCGAACCTCAAGGGTCTGCCGGCACCCGAAATCCGACAAAAGGGACTAAACGGTGGCGGCTGATTTCGCCCGCAGATATGGCCGGAATCGCCGGGGGCGGGCGGGCGAAAGCAAAGGGCGGGCGGCGGCGGAAGGAGGGGGAATGTGCGGGGGCTGAAATGTCCCTCCCGTCAACTGCATCTCTCCGATGCAGGGCACCGTAGCCGCGAGGGGGAAACCCGCGTTTTCCCGGGTTGGGGCGGAGAATTTGCCGCGTCCCCCAAAATTTTTTGTGGGATGCGGGGTCTGGTCGGGCAGGCTTTCCGCCCCGTACCCGCATTTTGGCGGTTATTTTGCGGGTCGGGGGCGGATGCGGGTCTGCTAGAGCTGCTCTTAGTCCGTGTTGCGAAGGTCCTTTAGTGCTTGGTCACCAATCGGGACAAATAAATCGGGACTAAAGGTCCCCACCCTTTAGTCCCGGTTGACCACGACCCGGGAATAAATATCCCTTCCACGTGCCCGGTAGCGCGCGCCAACCGAGACTAAAGGTTTAGGGTTTATGGTTTATTTTTTTCTTTTCGTTTTGTGTTTTTATTTAATTCTTTTTTATATCAAACACATTTTACGCTACTACATACTGTACATGTCATGTATATATAATGGAATTTCTCGTACGACCAACCATATATCATAGAATTTCTCGTACAACCACACACACATATATAGGCCACTCTATAGAGGGTTGAGCCAGTTCCCTCAAAACCTATGTTTTATAAGTGACAACTACTACTCTATGCTTAGCATGGAATCAAACCCGCGAGATGCTATTGATGGATGTTGGCCGGCCGTCGGCCTAGGCTATCAAAGAGAGACGTCCGGTTAAATATGGGTGAGGACCGACAAGTGAGTGTGTGCACTACAGTAGCTAGCTGCAACACAACTCGACGTGGTCGTTGTTCTTCAGAACCAAGCATCGTCGGTGACTGCCGTCCTTTGTTTTACTTTTTTGAATAAAGTGTCACTCGCACCAATAAATCGTGCAACACTTGTCACGACTACGAAATTGGGGAAGTGGGTGAGCAATCAGAGTCACACCGGCTAGTTAGCTCAAAGGGTCTAGCCCCCTTTTATCTTCAGTGCCCTGTAGTTTCATGGTTATCTTGTGTGTACTGTAGTTTCATGCTTTTTTGTGATCCGATGTGTCTACCTGATGGATGGATGATTGTGAGAACTAAATTTTGCATGAGACCTAACAAAAGCCGGTGACTCAAGGGCGCGAAAAATAGAAGGGAAGGGCGGGAACGAGAGAAGGGCAATGTTTTAAATAGCGGGCTATGAAAAATAGCGGCGGGCCTTCAAATCATCTATAACGGGTTACTTGTGAAGACGACCATTTAGCGGCGGGAGCTATAGCCGGCTATTTAAAACTATGAAAGGGAAGCGTGTAAACCAGGGCAGTGGAGGCGCGAACCAGTGGCAGACTTCAATCACCATCAATCACTATTCCTTTGTCTCCTCCGAAGCCAAGAACTGTCAGTGAAGAGCCCTTTATTGGTACCCAAGTGTGCTTTAGCAACCCACTGTGACGCGTGATCTAGCCTCAATGCGTCTTCTTTTTCGCGAGAGCGTGTTTCTGTGCTGGCCGAACGATTTTGTTGTGTGCATAGAGAGTGGCTACGGTGAAGATTTTGCGCGTTGATACTTTCCGGCCGCGACCACGATGGACGACGATGGAACGAAGATGGCTCCTTTTTTTTTTGAAAAAACGGAGCTGGCTCTATTTCCCGACCACGCATGCACAGGCGTTCGCTCTTTTCGGTTTGTTCGGTTCGATCTTTTCAGTCTTCCAAAAATTCGGTCTTCCGGAATTGAAGACCAAATTAATTTCGGTCTTTTCGGTTCTTCACTATTCGGTCTTCGGTCTTTACTATTCGGTCTTCGGTCCCGACCAAACAGACCAAATTAATTGCTACAACGAGTTACTCCCAGTAGCAATACATGTTTATATTTGACAGCAAGTAAACAAAATACCAATACATGTTTATACTTGACAGCAAGTGACAAGATTCATAAGTAAGAAGATTCGTAATTCATGGTCCAACAATAAGATTTCATGACGCCATTTGCTTCCGTTCTTTTGGCTTGTCATCTTGAGCAGATTCTAGATTGGCACCTTTTGCTTCGGCATCTTTCTCATTCAACTCATCATATTTAGAATCCGGTATAGGGAACATCTACAAAAAAGAGGACATTGGTCTGTCAAACAACATTGACATGAGCAAATCAGAACATAAAGTGCATATAACCCATCTTTGTGTATCTCGTATCAGCTACCAAAATGATATATACCATGTATATATCTAGTTTTAGGAAACAAGCACAAATGCTTTACTATGTACATAAGAATTCTGTACTCAGGATTTAACTTGCAATAACAAAGTGGATTATAGATATATATTCTCTACTCCTACTAGTAGTACTAAAGTATTGAAGCTGCTAAAGTGTGTGATTCTTCTCAGTTATCTTGCCCAAATCCGCACTCTGAATGTTCCATTTTAAAGTGTTGCTTTACAAGGCTGCATGGATAGAAGTTGAAAGTGCAGAAATAAGTAGAAAACAAATTACTATGTTTGCAAAACAACCCAATTGACCACACAAATAACCTTGTGGTAACATTTGACACTCCTCTAGTTAAGTGTAGTACAGAGTTCTATTTGTTGTCTGCAAGTGCTAACATTTGACACAAAGAAAGGCATGTATTGCCTACAAAATACCAGCTGGAGTGCTGATTTCATGGGAATCATATATATGTACATAGAGAGATGAAGTAAGTCACCATCAGCTGCAATGTGGAGAACCGAAAGATGGCAGGAGGCGGCGAGCCAGCGAATAGTGTGGAAGAGGACGGGTGGTGGTGATGGACTGCATCTGTTGAACCGGCCGTCAAGAGGTGCAGCACCGGTGGCGGACGGCCGCGTCGCGGGAAGTGGAGCGACCGACGGGGAGTCGGGGTTGTCGACGCGGGGCGCCGGTCTTCCCTGGTCAGGACTGCCGCTCGGGGCACCGCTCTTCACCGGTCAGGGTCGCCGCTGTGGGCGCCAGTCTTCATCAGTCAGGGCGCGCGGCGCGCGGCGCGCCTCGGTGCCGCAGTCGTGAATCGTCACGGGCTCACGTCTCATGGGGCATCGGGCGGCGGCTAGGGTTAGTAGTGGGAGAGAAAAAGAGGAACGGAAGTGAATCAGGTGCCGGCTGGTTCGTGTGAATCGTGAAGTTTTTGTTTTGAGCATCTGTAAACCTTTATTATAGTTGGATGTTCATAGGGATACAGATGATGTCGGGTGTAGAAACAAGCCACACGTGGCGCCCGCTAGACAAAGAAACAGCAGCTTTCGCAAGCAAATGTGCTTCAAAATTAAACTTCCTATTTTCATGAACAAAGCGGATATTATGAAAACCAGCAGACCGATGGGTAATCTCCCGGAGTATCGCTGTGTAGTGGCAAGGAGCTTCCGTCCCGATCTTGGAGATCAACTCCGCGCAGTCCGATGCCACACAAACAGAATTCAAGTTTAGGTCCTCAGCCAATGAAAGAGCCTCATTGCAGGCTTGCGCCTCTAACGAGGATGGGTCCGTAAGGCCGTCAAAAACTCTCGCTGATGCTCCCAAGAAAGTTCCTGCCTTGTCACGGCAAACGACCGCCGCGGCCCCTCTTCTGCCACATCTTGACACCCCCCGTCAGCATTTATTTTCACGTCGAAATCGGTTGGGGGGATCCATGACGATCGAACGCTTGCATTATGAGCTGTTGCATGCAGGTCCTTGTGTATCGCAGGCCGGTCCTTGGCCGGGCACCGCTTGCTGTCCACCGCCAAATCAAGATCTTCCAAGAACTTTTTGACAAAAACTGAGGTGCTGAGGGGGCTTTGGTATTGGTCGTCATGGATAGCCCGTCATCTCGCCCACCATATTGCCCACATCGTAACCAGAACTTGAACTACCTCCTCCTCTGGTAAAGTATCAAGCAGCCAAAACAGCCATAATCTTGCATCTTCCGTTTGTTTGAGATAGCAACTTCTGTCAGTTCCTCGTCGGCTAAGGCCCACACACAACGGGACATATGGCAATCAAATAAGGAGTGTCTCCAGGAATCGGTAGCCGCGTTGCATATCGAACACGCCGGCGTATTTGTTATTTTCCTGTCACACCGGACATCTCCAGGTGGGAGCGAAGTCCTGGCTAAACGCCAAGCAAACACCTTAATCTTGGACGGGATACTCAGGTTCCACAGTTTTCCCCAAGATTTCTTGTCCTCGTCGCCATGAGAGTGGTTCGGGTTATGCTCCAGCCAATCCGTTCTCTGCTGTTTCGTCGAGGCTAGAAGTCGATAAGCAGACCGAACTGAAAAAACTCCCCTCCTATCATAGTGCCAGGCCCAGAAGTCATCTTGAACTCGAGTACTCCAAGGAATGTTCAGAATCGCCTCAATGTCCATCGCATAAAAGTATTTATTAAGTTCAGCAATATTCCAGCAAGCATTGCTCTGGTCAATCAGATCCAATACAAGCTGCGGAGGGTCTGAGGTCTTTGGACACACCGGCCTCAACTTGTGATCCCTGGGTATCCAATTGTCATGCCAAATGTTCGTTGCACTTCCTATACCGATCCTCTTAATTATGCCCAACTAGAGAATATCCCGACCTTCATGTATAGAGCGCCAGACCTGGGATGGTTTGCTCCCCAGCTCGGCTTCCAGAAAGTTGCGATCATGATAGTAAACTGCCTTGAGTATACCTGCACTGAGGGAATCAGGTTCTTGCAGCAAGCGCCATGCTTGACGAGCGAGTAAGGCTAAATTGAAAAGCTCAATGTCACGGAACCCCATACCCCCCATAAACTTGGGCTGAGTCATCACCTCCCAAGAGACCCATGCAGTCTTCCTCTCTCCCTTCTTGGAGCCCCACCAAAACTTACGGAGCAGGCCATTGATGTGTAGGCACAAACCCCTCGGAAGCTTGAAACATGCCATAGAATATGTGGGTATTGCTTGTGCAACAGACTTAATAAGAACCTCTTTTCCTCCGACTGACAGTGTCTTTTCCATCCAGCCTTGAACTTGTTTCCAGATCCTATCCTTCAAGTACTTGAACGAGCCCTCCTTAGCTCTCCCAACAACTGATGGGAGGCCTAGATATTCTGACAGCTTTTCATTTTGAACATCAAGAACTTGCATGACATTCTTCCTCAAGACATCCGAACATCCCTTGCTAAAGAAAATAGAAGACTTCTCTTTATTAATTCGTTGTCCCGATGCTGCACAATATTTCTGAAGCAGCACATTTACTCGCTCCGCCATTTCAGGTGTAGCATCAAAAAAGAGCAAGCTATCATCTGCAAAAAGAAGGTGATTAACACACGGTGCTCCCGGTGCCACCTGGATCCCATGAATACTCTCCCCTGAGGTCGTGGATTTAAGCAGCGAAGAAAGACCTTCCGCCGCTAACAGGAAAAGGTAAGGTGATAGGGTCTCCCTGCCTTAACCCTCGAGTTGGTTTGAACTCATCAAGCTTGCCTCCGTTAAACATGACAAAAAAAGACACCGAGATTACGCACCTCATAATAGCATCAGTAAACCGAGTACTGATACCCAACTTAAGCATCACCGCCTTCAAATATGGCCATTCGAGCCTGTCGTAGGCCTTCATCATGTCTAGTTTTAGTGCACAAAACCGGTTACCCATCACCTTCTTGGTTTTCATATAGTGTAAGCACTCATAAGCAGAGATAAAATTATCAGTGATTAGGCGGCCAGGTACGAATGCAGATTGTTCCTCAGAAATGATCTCGGGGAGAATAAGCTTGAGCCGGTTAGCCGATACCGTTGATGCGATCTTAAAAATCACATTGCAGAGACTAATCGGTCAAAACTGAGCTAAATTTTTTGGACTAGCAATCTTGGGAATAAGAACGATGAAAGTTTTGTTTATCTCCTCCGGTGAATCATCACCACTCAAAACACGCAGCACCATCTCTGTTACCTCATCACCACACAGGTCCCAGTGCCTCTGAAAAAAGTTAGTAGGGAAGCCATCTGGCCCGGGGGACTTCGTAGGAAACATTTGGAAGAGTGCAGACTTAACCTCTTCAATTGTATACGGTGAGTCCAGCCTACTGTTCATTTGATGATCAACTTTCACCGGGATGTGGGAGAGAACCTCTTCCATCCCAATGGCGTTTTCCGAAGCATACAAATTCTTATAAAAGCTCATCACCATGGACGCCATCTCATCAAAATCCGACGTCATAGAGCCATCACCTTTCTGGAGCTCCACGATGTTGTTCTTGGCCCTTCGTGCACTTGCTTTTTTATGGAAATTTTTTGTATTACTATCACCTTCAGCCAGCCACTGGATGCAGGCCCCTTGCCACCACATGATCTCCTCTCGAAAACATAGCTCGACCATCCTGGCTTCCACTTCCTTCTCTTTTGTGCTCGGTCCAACTCGCAGTTGATCCGCTCGCAAGTCTCCTAACTTTCGGCGTAAATTTCTGAGTTCAGACTGGACTGACCCAAAGGTAGCCCGCCCCCACTTTTGTAATTCTGTGGCCATATGAGCTAGTTTTGCAGAAATAGCCGAGACAGATTGTGCCCTCCCAGTAGCTTTCCATGCGTTCTCGACTGCAGCGCCAAAGCGACCATCACGTTCCCACATACATTCATATCGAAAGGGCCTCTTGAAGGAAATATGCCCTAGAGACAATAATAAAGTTATTATTTATTTCCTTATATCATGATAAATGTTTATTATTCATGCTAGAATTGTATTAACCGGAAACATAATACATGTGTGAATACATAGACAAACATAGTGTCACTAGTATGCCTCTACTTGACTAGCTCGTTTATCAAAGATGGTTATGTTTCCTAACCATGGACAAAAGAGTTGTCATTTGATTAACGGGATCACATCATTAGGAGAACGATGTGATTGACTTGACCCATTCAATTAGCCTTAGCACTTGATCGTTTAGTATGTTGCTACTGCTTTCTTCATGACTTATACATGTTCCTATAACTATGAGATTATGCAACTCCCGTTTACCGGAGGAACACTTTGGGTACTACCAAACGTCACAACGTAACTGGGTGATTATAAAGGAGTACTACAGGTGTCTCCGAAGGTACATGTTGAGTTGGCGTATTTCGAGATTAGGTTTTGTCACTCCGATTGTCGGAGAGGTATCTCTGGGCCCTCTCGGTAATGCACATCATTATAAGCCTTGCAAGCAATGTGACCAAATGAGTTGGTTACGGGATGATGCATTACGGAACGAGTAAAGAGACTTGCCGGTAACGAGATTGAACTAGGTATTGGATACCGACGATCAAATCTCGGGCAAGTAACATACCGATGACAAAGGGAACAACGTATGTTGTTATGCGGTTTGACCAATAAAGATCTTCGTAGAATATGTAGGAGCCAATATGGGCATCCAGGTTCCGCTATTGGTTATTGACCAAGAATAGTTCTAGGTCATGTCTACATAGTTCTCGACCCCGTAGGGTCCGCATGCTTAAGGTTTCGATGAAGGTTATATTATGAGTTTATGAGTTTTGATGTACCGAAGGAGTTCGGAGTCGCGGATGAGATCGGGGACATGACCAGAAGTCTCGAAATGGTCGAGACGTAAAGATCGATATATTGGACGACTATATTCGGAGTTCGGAAAGGTTCCGAGTGATTCGGGTATTTTTCGGAGTACCGGAGAGTTACGGGAATTCGCCGGGGAGTATATGGGCCTTATTGGGCCATACGGGAATTGAGGAGAGAGGCCGAAAGGAAGGAGGCGCGCAGCCCCCCTCTGGTCCGAATTGGACAAGGGGTGCAGCCCCTCTTTCCTTCCTCCTCTCCCCCTCTTTCCCCCTTCTCGGAGTAGGACTCCCCTTGGTGCGCCTCTCCCTGGCCGGCCGCCTCCTCCCCTTGCTCCTTTATATACGGGGGCAAGGCGGCACCCCATGGAACACAAGTTGATCTACGGATCATTCCTTAGCCGTGTGCGGTGCCCCCTCCACCATATTCCACCTCGGTCATATCGTCGCGGAGTTTAGGCGAAGCCTTGCGCCGGTAGAACATCATCATCGTCACCATGCCGTCGTGCTGACGGAACTCATCCCCGAAGCTTTGCTGGATCGGAGCCCGGGGATCGTCATCGAGCTGAACGTGTGCTGAACTCGGAGGTGCCGTACGTTCGGTGCTTGGATCGGTCGGATCGTGAAGACGTACGACTACATCAACCGCGTTGTCATAACGCTTCCGCTTACGGTCTACGAGGGTACGTGGACGAACACTCTCCCCTCTCGTTGCTATGCATCACCATGATCTTGCGTGTGCGTAGGAATTTTTTTGAAATTACTACGTTCCCTATCAGTGGCATCCGAGCCTGGTTTTATGCATAGATGTCATATGCACGAGTAGAACACAAGTGAGTTGTGGGCGATACAAGTCATACTGCTTACCAGCATGTCATACTTTGGTTCGGCGGTATTGTGAGATGAAGCGGCCCTGACCGACATTACGCGTACGCTTACGCGAGACTGGTTTCACCGTTGCGAGCATTCGTGCTTAAAGGTGGCTGGCGGGTGTCTGTCTCTCTCACTTTAGCTGAATCGAGTGTGGCTACGCCCGGTCCTTGCGAAGGTTAAAACAACACCAACTTGACAAACTATCGTTGTGGTTTTTATGCGTAGGTAAGAATGGTTCTTGCTAAAAGCCCGTAGCAGCCACGTAAAATTTGCAACAACAAAGTAGAGGACGTCTAACTTGTTTTTGCAGGGCATGTTGTGATGTGATATGGTCAAGATGTGATGCTATATTTTATTGTATGAGATGATCATGTTTTGTAACCGAAGTTATCGGCAACTGGCAGGAGCCATATGGTTGTCGCTTTATTGTATGAAATGCAAACGCCCTGTAATTGCTTTACTTTATCACTAAGCGGTAGCGATAGTCGTAGAAGCAATAGTTGGCGAGACGACAACGATGCTACGATGAAGATCAAGGTGTCGCGCCGGTGACGATGGTGATCATGAAGATGCTTCGGAGATGGAGATCACAAGCACAAGATGATGATGTGTGACGCCCCCGATTCAATCGTACACTAATCATGCACGCAAATGTGTACGATCAAGATCAGGGACTCACGGAAAGATATCACAACACAACTCTAAAACATAAATAAGTCATACAAGCATCATAATACAAGCCAGGGGCCTCGAGGGCTCGAATACAAGTGCTCGATCACAGACGAGTCAGCGGAAGCAACAATATCTGAGTACAGACATAAGTTAAACAAGTTTGCCTTAAGAAGGCTAGCACAAACTGGGATACAGATCGAAAGAGGCGCAGGCCTCCTGCCTGGGATCCTCCTAAACTACTCCAGGTCGTCGTCAGCGGGCAGCACATAGTAGTAGGCACCTCCGGTGTAGTAGGGGTCGTCGTCGACGGTGGCGTCTGGCTCCTGGACTCCAGCATCTGGTTGCGACAACCAGAAAGAAGGGAAAGGGGGAAAAAAGGGGGGAGAAAGCAACCGTGAGTACTCATCCAAAGTACTCGCAAGCAAGGAACTACACTACATATGCATGGGTATATGTGTAAAGGGCCATATCAGTGGACTGAACTGCAGAATGCCAGAATAAGGGGGGGTAGCTAGTCTTATCAAAGACTACGCTTCTGGTCACCTTCGTCTTGCAACAGGCAGAAGAGGGTAGGTCGAAGTCCTCCAAGTAGCATCGCATAGCATATCCTACCCGGCGATCCTCCCCTTGTATCCCTGAGGGAGAGCGACCACCGGTTGTATCTGGCACTTGGAAGGGTGTGTTTTATTAAGTATCCGGTTCTAGTTGTCATAAGGTCAAGGTACAACTCCAAGTCGTCCTGTTACCGAAGATCACGGCTATTCGAATAGATTAACTTCCCTGCAGGGGTGCACCAACTTACCCAGCACGCTTGATCCCATTTGGCCGGACACACTTTCCTGGGTCATGCCCGGCCGCGGAAGATCAACACGTCGCAGCCCCACCTAGGCACAACAGAGAGGCCAACACGCCGGTCTAAACCTAAGCGCACAGGGGTCTGGGCCCATCGCCCATAGCACACCTGCACGTTGCGAGGGCGGCTGAAGGCAGACCTAGCCTAGTGGCGTTCTAGTCCAATTCGGCGCGCGCCGCTCCGTCGCTGACGTCTGAAGTGCTTCGGCTGATACCACGACGTCGGGATACCCATAACTACTCCCGCGTAGATGGTTAGTGCGTATAAGCTCGTAGCCAACTCAGATCAAATACCAAGATCTCGTTAAGCGTGTTAAGTATCCGCGAACATCGAACAGGGCCAGGCCCACCTCTCTCCTAGGCGGTCTCAACCTGCCCTGTCGCTCCGCCACAAAGATCCACACAGAGGGCCGTCGGGACAAAGGTCCTTTCAGCCCCCAATCCGTGAATCACTCGCGGGTACTCTTCGAGCTGACCCGACTTTAGTCACCATCTGTATAGTATGTATGTATGTATAGTATATACCCGTGATCACCTCCTGAGTGATCACGGCCCAATAGTATAGCAAGGCAGACTGACAAGAGTGTAGGGCCAATGATGATAAACTAGCATCCTATACTAAGCATTTAGGATTGCAGGTAAGGTATCAACAGATGTAGCAACAATGTCAGGCTATGCATCAGAATAGGATCAACAGAAAGCAGTAACAGGCTACACTACTCTAATGCAAGCAGTATAGAGAAGAGTAGGCGATATCTGGTGATCAAAGGGGGGGCTTGCCTGGTTGCTCTGGCAAGAGAGAGGGGTCGTCAACTCCGTAGTCGAACTGGGCCGCAGCAGCGTCGGTCTCGTAGTCTACCGGAGAGAAGAGGGGGAAGAAACAATGAATACCATGTAAACATAAGCATATCGATGCATGACATGACAAGTAACGATGCTAGGCGGGCCCTAACGTGGTATGAGGTGGTACCGGTTAAGGGGGGAAACATCCGGGAAAATATCCCCGGGGTTTCGTGTTTTTGGGCAGAGGAGCCGGAGGGGGAAAGTTGCGGGTTCGATAGGTTAGGGGTGTGTGGCGGACGAACGGACTGCGTATCCGGATTCATCTCGTCGTTCTGAGCAACTTTCATGTTGAAAATATTTTAATCCGAGTTACTGATTAAAAGATATAATTTTCTAAAGATTTTATTAATTTCTGGAATTTAATTAATTATTTAATCCAACATTATCCAGAATAGTAAATGCTGACACCAGCATGACATCAGGGTGATGTCAGCAGTCAATGTTGACCATTGACCTGGTCAACCTGACGTGTGGGTCCAGTGGGACCCATCTGTCATTCTCTGTTTAGTTTAATTACAAATTAGTTAATTTAGTTAGTGATTAGGTTAATCTAATCAGGATTAATTAACTTAATTACTTAATTAATTAATTAATTAATATTTTAATTATTTTAGTTATTGTTTATTTATTTATTTAATATATTTATTTATTTTAATTCCTTTTTCTTTTCCTTTTTTTTAAAAAACGTTCTGGGGTGGGGCCCCAAGGTCAGTGGCTCGGGGGGGGGCTTGCGGGTCGGGCGTTGCGGCGCCCGACTGCGCGTTCGCCCCAAATTGGCGGCGAGGAGGTCCGGGGCATGGCCGGGCGGCCACCGGAGGGGAAATGCCGAGGGGGGGGGGAAGCAGCAGGGCGCGACGGCGGGGCGCTCGGGTGGAGTCGGCGAGGGGGCAGGTCAGGGAGCAAGGGGGTTCCGCCGGCGCGGTTCGATAGCCGTGGACACCGGTCGACGAGCAACGGCAGGCGGTGGGCGAGGTCATGGCCTCTCAGGCCGATGGCCTCGGCGAGTAGCACCACCAGGGACGCGCGGGGCGTGGCCAGTGCGAGCGCGCGCCCGATGGCGCGGGATGCGGCCGGGACAGACGGGGGGGGGGGGGCGGCGCGGCGACCGCGGTTCGAGTGCGCCCCGGGCGTGGTGGCCACGGGCGAGCGACGCCGAGGGAAGGGGAGGAGGAGGGTCGAGGGCGCGGTCGGCGGTGCCGGTGCACGTGGCTGAGGCGACCAGGGGGGAAAAGGCGCGGCAGCCGCGGCAGGGGAGCCGCACGGGGAAGCGGGGAGGGAAGGGGAGGCGCTCACGGGGGGTAGATGTAGGGCACGGGCAATGGGCTCGGGGGAGGTCGGGGAAGACCGGCGAGGAGGAGGGCGAGGAGGCGGCGTTCGGCGGCGACGAGGCCTGGCGGCGGCGAGGCGAGGTAGTCGGGGTCGACGGGATCGGGGCCGATCCCGATCCAGATCGGTGGGGGAGAGGAGAAGGGGATCATGGGGGAAGTGGGGGGTGTCGGGCTAGGGTTCGGTTGCCCAGGGGGTTATGGGGGGGGACCGGGGTGGGCCGGCCTGGCCGGCCTGGTGGCCAGCTGGGCCGCGGTCCAGGAGGGGGGGCTTCTCTTTCTCTCTTTTGTTTTTTTTTCTTTTATTTATTTACTTTTATTGTTTTAATTCAACTTAGGGCACATAAGTATTTTATAAATTTGTGTTTTCTTTATTATAATTACCTATGTAATATTTGGCACTAACCGAACATTTTTGTTTTGATGTTTGAAAATTTTTGATGTTTGACAATATTTAAATTTTTAATTTAAAAAGTTTCGAACCGTCGCGAGATTAGCAACAGTAAACGAGGTGACGTGGCATCATTAGCAGAGGCTCACTGTAGCTTAAATACCCGGGCGTCACAATTCTCCTCCACTACAAGAAATCTCGTCCCGAGATTTAAGAGGGGTGTAAGGGGGGAAGTTTGGTAACGAATCTAGCGGGTCTTCTCATCCTGGCTTGCTCTTCTCGAAGAGGCCGGTCCAATACATTGATGTCTTCATTTCGCTGCTTTAGGTCATCAAGATGAAGTCGGCGTCCTTTCTTCCGGAACTCCATCGTACTTACGAAGGAATAAAGGGTGGGCATACAGGGAGAACGAACCTCTGCAAGGTTAACTATCTGGTCGATAAAATCGGGGAAGGTGGCAGAAAGTAACTCTCGAATTGAAACTTAACGAATTATCGAGATCAAAGTAAGAAAGTACCAAGAGAAGTTCCAAGCGGGTAGGCAATCGTTCGATGCCTGTTACAAGGCGTGAAAGGGGTTCAGAGCAACGGGAATAAGCATTGCGTCTGATGCCAGAATAGATCACTAGGAAGGTGGCTCGTGATATTTCATACAAAGCCAAGCGTGAGGATTAGCTTTAGGAACAGGGGTGCAGGAGAGTCAGGTTTCGATCCTGTGGAACTGTGGGTTATGGGCCCACCATGTGGTTGAAAGTAGGAAGGGGGCCGACATTTTGCACTGTCATGATAGTAAGGTGTGTCAAAGGGTAGCCTGTCAGATATGTCGGCAACAACATCGATACCAAGGGCGAGGGACGAAGAGAACCATTTTCCTGCTCGTTGAACGAGGCGGGCCAATAGGCAAAGTTCTCGTCCATCAGTGGTTACCGGAATGTTTTCAACAATAGTAACAGGGTCTTGCTGACAGAGTAGTACACCGAGGTGTTTACATAAGCAGGAGAATATTACTGCTTAGATCATATAGATCACAAGAAAGGTTAAACAAAACAATGGAAAGGAAAAGGTGATCATCAGATCAAATAGAACAATGGAATGGAAAATGTGTTTATACACATATTTCAGGGGTATATCCTTCCCAAGGACAAGAAGAACATGATAACCATGACATGATATTAAGTAGAAAAGCCTCTAGGTGAGGGGAGAGAAATTTTCATGACATTATCCATACAACGGTGTATGGATAATTGAGCAAGAAACGTTTAGCATTGGGCTTCAAATGTTCTTGTTGAAACATCGGAGTACCATAGACATGCTTCGAGATAGAATTGACATGGTCTTCAGGTGAAGATCAAACTTTGGAAACACGAAGGATCCATCAGGAATAACTTGTAGAATAAGTCTTACAATTTCCCCATGGATGAACGGATAACCTTGCTGAAAAGGAATCTATAGTGATAGGTCCTCCAGCCGAGGGGGGGGGGGGGCTAGGCATGACATCATGTTACCGGGTCATCAAAGGATCAACATCATAACTCTTGGAAAATGTCCCAACCATCATATCTGACCGAGATTCAGATCCGATTGGTGTCAGGATACCTCAGACTCAGGATGTCCGAGAAGAAAAGCTGCGGCACATATCGACGAAATGACATTGTAAGATTCTCGGGAAATGAACTATGGGAGCGGGTTCCTGAAACAATAGTTCATCATTAAACCAAGGAGAGGACAAGGAGGTGTCTGGTGAACTCAATGGCAATTCACCGAGATTCCCAAAAGATGGATTTCCACCATTAGGTGAACAAGGAGATAACATTTGTCAGATCAAATGATATAAGGAAGTATGCTCGAGGAAAACATACACAATTAAACATTGGTTGAAAGGTGCGCCCGAAATGTGGATTGGGTTGCACGACCAATGTCAGAATGGTGATTCAATTAGCGAAGGACTTAGAATGAACTATCGATCATTAACTTCAAAGCAATAGGGTTGCTAGAAGTGCATAATCCAAACAACACCGTGCACTTGTGGGTACCCCGGTTGGAATCAACACGAGGACCAAGAAAGAATGGTGATGGTGAGAAGTATCATTATAGCAAGAATTCTTAAGAGGTGGAGCAATCCTCACAACATTCTTAGCATCAAAGATGGTAATACTCCGCGGTAGAATATAACATAAGTTGGATAGCAAGGAACTCAAGGTACAACACCATACAGGAACAAGTTTTGTGTTGGAGGGAATGCAATAATGTTGTCGCTGATAACACCAATCATCGAGGGCAAGGATGGTATTTCTCATCATGATTTCAATAGATCTCTTGGTAGAGCTCAGAATGTTGATGATATTCACGACACATTTGTCGCGAGAGTTCATGAAGATGTAATCGATCGGTGATGACATCAAGTCAAAGTAATGATAAAGTGAAAGGTTATTGGAACCAAGGGTACGACACAAACTCGAAACCAAGCTTGTTGTTCAAGGCGAAATGATATGACGATGATGATCGACGTAAGGTTAGTTCCTCGTCGAAAATTGTGCTCCGGGAAGAAGGACCGGGTAGCACAGTTAAAATTAGCTCGATAATGATATAGCCGATCAGGCTAGGAATGACTTGAAGGATTAATAAATTTGTAAGCAGTGATGGGTTCAAATACTTGTTGAATCGCAATGCGAACTCGATTCAATTATCGGTGTCTTTGAGTGTATAATAACTCAGAGCCCGTGAAAAATTGGAATCAGTGGACATGTAGCACTTGATGAAGAACTCATAAGAAGTTATGCAGTTCCATGATAATCTTGAGATACCAGGGGGTAATACTCGACACAAGATCAAAGTAAAGATTGGACGGGTGTATTAATCCATAGAAGACAATTGTTTTAACTTGTCCGAGAAATGGAATCAAGGAAGAACAATCATGGTCGGAACCACGGTTGCAAGGGATCAATTCACAGATACCATATGTTAGTTATCAAGGAAATAGTTATTATTACAAGAAGCTTCCATGATAGGATATACATCGTGTCCATGGGCATGAACACAAGGTTCGAGGTCGACTCCCACTTCTCCAAAGCATAACCTTACATTCACTTCTCGTTTCGATAATGGCATTAGTGTTGAAAGTTATACCTGGTGAAATACCAGATGAGTATGACCCGTGAAAACTTCCGAGTTCACACATAGTAAGGAAGGCATAGGTTCAACCCATCAGGGCGTCTTACGAACATATACCACAAACTTCGGGGTAAATAATACAAGCTCGAAAGTAGAGCATTGTTCAAAAGCAGATGATACAATTTACCAAGGCATTATATACCCATGGAAAGGCTCTCAAGGTTATTCAATATGAAGGACACTGTCGGATAAAATCCAACAAAGGAACTGATGGTCCACAAGGGATCTGAGGTGAGCACCGGTACTCAACCAGAGGAAGAAGAATGCACGGGCATCATATTATAGAACATCAGAATGATTCGATGCTTAGATAATAAAGGAATTTCGATTTCCAAAACAAAGGATCAGAAGCAGTTGCTCTGATCAAGGATGGATAAGTTGGATATACCAGAGGCACAATTGACGACAAATAGTTTGGTCGAGAACCAGCTCATGTTCAAAAATGATGTCTGAGCCGGAAGGATAATTTAGAAGGGTTGATAGATGATTGTGTGCATTCGCACACATGCTGAATCAATAGGATCAAAATGACGATGCCTAAGGATACTAACGAATATTGCCAGACATATGGAAAGCATCCATAATGCAAGCAGACAAGTATTGCAGAGCAATAAGCTATTAAGGATTTTTGGAGGATCAAATAGTATTTCGAAGACCATTGTGAAACACATGAACAACTGGGGGATGAGCGTATACTCGATAAGTGCGAGAATTATCCATAGGGGTATTCAGGTGACAAGGAACAGCAAGGCGATAAGCTCAAAGGATTATCGAGAAACCGACGGGTGTTTCGAGGTATCTGGTAATAACAAGACCAACTGGGGATGAATGTAAGAATAACAACTGCAAGTAGTTATCCATAAGGGTTGACGGTGGAAGGGGAATTGCAAATGCGATGAACATAAGTTCTCGGGTTAACAACGAAGAGTATCTTCAGGGCCTTCACGTGCCGCAGACGATTATCATTAATAAGGGGCTCTCCGGGTGAAAGTGATAACAAGATCCTAATGTTAGATTTAGCAAAAATCATTTAACCCAAATAGAAGAGAAATAAGAGTCCCAGAGTATAGGTCGAGGAATAAAAGATCCTAATACCACCCAATGGCGACGTGGGCCCGTAAGGCACACAGCCAAGTTAGTAAAAGTTTTGCAATGGCTAGACTCAACTTCGGCCAAGGAGTTGGAAAGGGGATTCCTACAGGCAGTCGGCTCTGATACCAACTTGTGACGCCCCCGATTCAATCGTACACTAATCATGCACGCAAATGTGTACGATCAAGATCAGGGACTCACGGAAAGGTATCACAACACAACTCTAAAACATAAATAAGTCATACAAGCATCATAATACAAGCCAGGGGCCTCGAGGGCTCGAATACAAGTGCTCGATCACAGACGAGTCAGCGGAAGCAACAATATCTGAGTACAGACATAAGTTAAACAAGTTTGCCTTAACAAGGCTAGCACAAACTGGGATACAGATCGAAAGAGGCGCAGGCCTCCTGCCTGGGATCCTCCTAAACTACTCCAGGTCGTCGTCAGCGGGCAGCACGTAGTAGTAGGCACCTCCGGTGTAGTAGGGGTCGTCGTCGACGGTGGCGTCTGGCTCCTGGACTCCAGCATCTGGTTGCGACAACCAGAAAGAAGGGAAAGAGGGAAAAAAGGGGGGAGAAAGCAACCGTGAGTACTCATCCAAAGTACTCGCAAGCAAGGAACTACACTACATATGCATGGGTATATGTGTAAAGGGCCATATTAGTGGACTGAACTGCAGAATGCCAGAATAAGGGGGGGTAGCTAGTCTTATCGAAGACTACGCTTCTGGTCACCTTCGTCTTGCAACAGGCAGAAGAGGGTAGGTCGAAGTCCTCCAAGTAGCATCGCATAGCATATCCTACCCTGAGGGAGAGCGACCACCGGTTGTATCTGGCACTTGGAAGGGTGTGTTTTATTAAGTATCCGGTTCTAGTTGTCATAAGGTCAAGGTACAACTCCAAGTCGTCCTGTTACCGAAGATCACGGCTATTCGAATAGATTAACTTCCCTGCAGGGGTGCACCAACTTACCCAGCACGCTTGATCCCATTTGGCCGGACACACTTTCCTGGGTCATGCCCGGCCGCGGAAGATCAACACGTCGCAGCCCCACCTAGGCACAACAGAGAGGCCAACACGCCGGTCTAAACCTAAGCGCACAGGGGTCTGGGCCCATCGCCCATAGCACACCTGCACGTTGCGAGGGCGGCTGAAAGCAGACCTAGCCTAGTGGCGTTCTAGTCCAATTCGGCGCGCGCCGCTCCGTCGCTGACGTCTGAAGTGCTTCGGCTGATACCACGACGTCGGGATACCCATAACTACTCCCGCGTAGATGGTTAGTGCGTATAAGCTCGTAGCCAACTCAGATCAAATACCAAGATCTCGTTAAGCGTGTTAAGTATCCGCGAACATCGAACAGGGCCAGGCCCACCTCTCTCCTAGGCGGTCTCAACCTGCCCTGTCGCTCCGCCACAAAGATCCACACAGAGGGCCGTCGGGACAAAGGTCCTTTCAGCCCCCAATCCGTGAATCACTCGCGGGTACTCTTCGAGCTGACCCGACTTTAGTCACCATCTGTATAGTATGTATGTATGTATAGTATATACCCGTGATCACCTCCCGAGTGATCACGGCCCAATAGTATAGCAAGGCAGACTGACAAGAATGTAGGGCCAATGATGATAAACTAGCATCCTATACTAAGCATTTAGGATTGCAGGTAAGGTGTCAACAGATGTAGCAACAATGTCAGGCTATGCATCAGAATAGGATCAACGGAAAGCAGTAACAGGCTACACTACTCTAATGCAAGCAGTATAGAGAAGAGTAGGCGATATCTGGTGATCAAAGGGGGGGCTTGCCTGGTTGCTCTGGCAAGAGAGAGGGGTCGTCAACTCCGTAGTCGAACTGGGCCGCAGCAGCGTCGGTCTCGTAGTCTACCAGAGAGAAGAGGGGGAAGAAACAATGAATACCATGTAAACATAAGCATATCGATGCATGACATGACAAGTAACGATGCTAGGCGGGCCCTAACGTGGTATGAGGTGGTACCGGTTAAGGGGGGAAACATCCGGGAAAATATCCCCAGGGTTTCGTGTTTTTGGGCAGAGGAGCCGGAGGGGGAAAGTTGCGGGTTCGATAGGTTAGGGGTGTGTGGCGGACGAACGGACTGCGTATCCGGATTCATCTCGTCGTTCTGAGCAACTTTCATGTTGAAATTTTTTTAATCCGAGTTACTGATTAAAAGATATAATTTTCTAAAGATTTTATTAATTTCTAGAATTTAATTAATTATTTAATCCAACATTATCCAGAATAGTAAATGCTGACATCAGCATGACATCAGGGTGATGTCAGCAGTCAATGTTGACCATTGACCTGGTCAACCTGACGTGTGGGTCCAGTGGGACCCATCTGTCATTCTCTGTTTAGTTTAATTACAAATTAGTTAATTTATTTAGTGATTAGGTTAATCTAATCAGGATTAATTAACTTAATTAATTAATTAATTAGATAATTAATATTTTAATTATTTTAGTTATTGTTTATTTATTTATTTAATATATTTATTTATTTTAATTCCTTTTTCTTTTCCTTTTTTTTAAAAAAAACGTTCTGGGGTGGGGCCCCAAGGTCAATGGCTCGGGGGGGGCTTGCGGGTCGGGCGTTGCGGCGCCCGACTGGGCGTTCGCCCCAAATTGGCGGCGAGGAGGTCCGGGGCATGGCCGGGCGGCCACCGGAGGGGAAATGCCGAGGGGGGGGGGAAGCAGCAGGGCGCGACGGCGGGGCGCTCGGGTGGAGTCGGCGAGGGGGCAGGTCAGGGAGCAAGGGGGTTCCGCCGGCGCGGTCCGGTAGCCGTGGACACCGGTCGACGAGCAACGGCAGGCGGTGGGCGAGGTCATGGCCTCTCAGGCCGATGGCCTCGGCGAGTAGCACCACCAGGGACGCGCGGGGCGTGGCCAGTGCGAGCGCGCGCCCGATGGCGCGGGATGCGGCCGGGACAGATGGGGGGGGCGGCGCGGCGACCGCGGTTCGAGTGCGCCCCGGGCGTGGTGGCCACGGGCGAGCGACGCCGAGGGAAGGGAGGAGGGGGGTCGAGGGCGCGGTCGGCGGTGCCGGTGCACGTGGCTGAGGCGACCAGGGGGGAAAAGGCGCGGCAGCCGCGGCAGGGGAGCCGCACGGGGAACCGGGGAGGGAAGGGGAGGCGCTCACGGGGGTAGATGTAGGGCACGGGCAATGGGCTCGGGGCGGTCGGGGAAGACCGGCGAGGAGGAGGGCGAGGAGGCGGCGTTCGGCGGCGACGAGGCCTGGCGGCGGCGAGGCGAGGTGGTCGGGGTCGACGGGATCGGGGCCGATCCCGATCCAGATCGGTGGGGGAGAGGAGAAGGGGATCGTGGGGGAAGTGGGGGGTGTCGGGCTAGGGTTCGGTCGCCCAGGGGGTTATGGGGGGGGACCGGGGTGGGCCGGCCTGGCCGGCCTGGTAGCCAGCTGGGCCGCGGTCCAGGAGGGGGGGGGCTTCTCTTTCTCTCTTTTGTTTTTTTTCTTTTCTTTTATTTATTTACTTTTATTGTTTTAATTCAACTTAGGGCACATAAGTATTTTATAAATTTGTGTTTTCTTTATTATAATTACCTATGTAATATTTGGCACTAACCGAACATTTTTGTTTTGATGTTTGAAATTTTTTGATGTTTGACAATATTTAAATTTTTAATTTAAAAAGTTTCGAACCGTCGCGAGATTAGCAACAGTAAACGAGGTGACGTGGCATCATTAGTAGAGGCTCACTGTAGCTTAAATACCCGGGCGTCACATGATGGCCATATCATATCACTTATATTGATTGCATGTGATGTTTATCCTTTATGCATCTTATCTTGCTTTGTTTGACGGTAGCATTTTAAGATGATCTCTCACTAAAATTATCAAGAAGTGTTCTCCCTGAGTATGCACCGTTGCCAAAGTTCGTCGTGCCCAGACACCACGTGATGATCGGGTGTGATAAGCTCTACGTCCATCTACAACGGGTGCAAGACAGTTTTGCACACGCGGAATACTCAGGTTAAACTTGATGAGCCTAGCATATGCAGATATGGCCTCGGAACACGGAGACCGAAAGGTCGAGCGTGAATCATATAGTAGATATGATCAACATAGTGATGTTCACCATTGAAAACTACTCCATCTCACGTGATGATCGGTTATGGTTTAGTTGATATGGATCACGTAATCACTTAGAGGATTAGAGGGATGTCTATCTAAGTGGGAGTTCTTAAGTAATATGATTAATTGAACTTAAATTTATCATGAACTTAGTCCTGGTAGTATTTTGCAAATTATGTTGTAGATCAATAGCTTGCGTTGTTGCTTTCATATGTTTATTTTCATATGTTCCTAGAGAAAATTGTGTTGAAAGATGTTAGTAGCAATGATGCAGATTGGATCCGTGATCTGAGGTTTATCCTCCTTGCTGCACAGAAGAATTATGTCCTTGATGCACCGCTAGGTGACAAACCTATTGCAGGAGCAGATGCAGACGTTATGAACGTTTGACTAGCTCAAAATGATGACTACTTGATAGTTTAGTGCACCATGCTTAAACGGCTTAGAATCGGGACTTCAAAGACGTTTTGAACGTCATGGACCATATGAGATGTTCTAGAAGTTGAAGTTAATATTTCAAGCAAATATCCGAGTTGAGAGATATGAAGTCTCCAACAAGTTCTATAGCTAAAAGATGGAGGAGAATCGCTCAACTAGTGAGCATGTGCTCAGATTGTCTGGGTACTACAATCGCTTGAATCAAGTGGGAGTTAATCTTCCAGATAAGATAGTGATTGACAGAATTCTCTAGTCACCATCACCAAGTTAGTAGAACTTTGTGATGAACTATAGTATGCAAGGGATGACGAAAACAATTCCCGAGCTCTTCGTGATGTTGAAATCGACGAAGGTAGAAATCAAGAAAGAGCATCAAGTGTTGATGATTGACAAGACCACTAGTTTCAAGAAAAGGGCAAAGGGATAGAAAGAGAACTTCAAGTAGAATGACAAGCAAGTTGTCACTCCCGTGAAGAAGCCCACAGCTGGACCAAAGCCTGAAACTGAGTGCTTACACTGCAAAGGAAATGGTCACTGGAAGCGGAAATGCCCTAAATATTTGGTGGATAAGAAGGATGGCGAAGTGAACAATGGTATATTTGATATACAGGTTATTGATGTGTGCCTTACTAGTGTTTATAGTAGCCCCTGAGTATTTGATACTTGTTCGGTTGCTAAGATTAGTAACTCGAAACAGGAGTTACAGAATAAACAGAGACTAGTTGAAGGGGAAGTGACGATGAGTGTTGGAAGTAGTTCCAAGATTGATATGATCATCATCGCAAACTCCCTATACTTTCGGGATTAGTGTTAAACCTAAATAAGTGTTATTTGGCGTTTGCGTTGAGCATGAATATGATTTGATCATGTTTATTGCGATACAGTTATTCATTTAAAGTTAGAGAATAAATTGTTATTCTGTTTACATGAATATGACCTTCGATGGTCATACACCCAATGAACATAGTTTATTGGATCTCGATCATAGTGATACACATATTCATAATATTGATGCCAAAAGATGAAAAGTTAATAATGATAGTGCAAATTATTTGTGGCTCTGCCGTTTGGGTCATATCGGTGTAAAGCGCATGAAGAAACTCCATAAAGATGGATTTTTGGAATCACTTGGTTATGAATCATTTGATGCTTGCGAACCGTGCCTTTTGGGCAAGATGACTAAAACTCCGTTCTCCGGAACAATGGAACAAGCTACTGACTTATTGGATATAATACATACCGATGTATGCGATCCAATGAGTGTTGATGCTCGTGGCAAGTATCGTTATTTTCTGACCTTCACAAGATGATTTGAGCAGATATGGGTATATCTACTTGATGAAACATAAGTCTGAAATAGTTGAAAGGTTCAAATAATTTCAGAGTGAAGTGGAAAAATCATCATAACAAGAAAAATAAAGTTTCTACGATCTGATCGTGAAGACGAATATTTGAGTTATGAGTTTGGTCTTCATTTGAAAGAATATGGAATAGTTTCACAGCTCACGCCACCTGGAACACCACAACGTTATGGTGTATCCGAACGTTGTAACCGCACTTTATTGGATATGGTGCGATCTATGATGTCTCTTACTGATTTACCATTATTGTTTTGGGGTTACGCATTAGAGACAGCTGCATTCACGTTAAAAGGGCACCATCTGAATCCGTTGAGACGACATCGTATAAACTATGGTTTAGCAGTAAATCTAAGCTGTCGTTTCTTAAAGTTTGGAGTTGCGATGCTTATATGAAAAAGGTTTTCAACCTGATAAGCTCGAACCCAAATCGGAGAAGTGTGTCTTCATAGAATACCCAAAGGTAACTATTGGATACACCTTCTATCATAGATCCGAAGGCAAGTTATTCGTTGCTAAGATGGATCCTTTCTAGAGAAGAAGTTTCTCTCGAAAGAAGTGAGTGGGAGGAAAGTAGAACTTGATGAGGTAATTGTACCTTCTCCCTTATTGGAAAGTAGTTCATCACAGAAATAAGTTCCAGTGACTACTACACCAATTAGTGAGGAAGTTAATGATTATGATCATGAAACTTCAGATCAAGTTGCTGCCAAACCTTGTAGGTCTTCCAGAGTAAGATCCGCACCAGAGTGGTACGGTAATCATGTTCTGAAAGTCATGTTACTAGACCATGATGAACCTACGAACTATGAGGAAGCGATGATGAGCCCAGATTCCACGAAATGGCTTGAGGCCATAAAATCTGAGATATGATCCATGTATGAGAACAAAGTATGGACTTTGATTGACTTGCTCAATGATTAGCAAGCCATGTTAAATAAATGGATCTCCAAGAGGAAGACGGACACTGATAGTAGTGTTACTATCTACTAAGCTCGACTTGTTGCGAAATGTTTTCAACAAGTTCAAAGTGTTGACTACAATGAGATTTTCTCAACTGTAGCGATGCTTAAGTCTGTCCGAATCCTGTTAGCAATTGTCACATGTTATGAAATATGGCAAATGGATGTCAAAACTACATTCTTTAATGGATTTATTAAAGAAGAGTTGTATATGATGCAACCAGAAGGTTTTGTTAATCCTGAAGGTACTAACAAAATGTGCAAGCTCCAATGATCCATCAATGGACTGGTGCAAGCATCTCGGAGTTGGAATATACGCTTTGATGAGTTTATCAAAACATATGGTTTTATACAGACTTTTGAAGAAGTCTGTATCTACAAGAAAGTGAGTGGGAGCTCTGTAGCATTTCTAATATTATATGTGGATGACATATTATTAATTGGAAATGATATAGAATTTCTGGATAGCATAAAAGGATACTTGAATAAAAGGTTTTTCAATGAAAGACCTCGGTGAAGCTGCTTACATATTGAGCATCAAGATCTATTGAGATAGATCAAGACGCTTGATAAGATTTTCAATGAGTACATACCTTGGCAAGATTTTGAAATAGTTCAAAATGGAACAGTCAAAGAAGGAGTTCTTGCCTGTGATGCAAAGGTGTGAAGTTGAGTAAGACTCAAGACCCGACCATGGCAGAAAATAGAAAGAGAATGAAAAGTCATTCCCTATGCCTCAGTCATAGGTTCTATAAAGTATGCTATGCTGTGAACCAGACCTATTGTATACCTTGCTCTGAGTTTGACAAAGGAATACAATTTTGATCTAAGAGTAGATCACTGGACAGCGGTCAAGAATATCCTTAGTGAGGACTAAGGAGATGTTTCTCGATTATGGAGGTGATAAAAGAGCCCGTCGTAAAAGTTACAACGATGCAAGCTTTTACACCGATCCAGATGACTCTAAGTCTCAATCTGGATACATATTGAAAGTGGGAGCAATTAAGCTAGAGTAGCTCCATGCAGAGCATTGTAGACATATAATATTTGCAAAATACATACGGCTCTGAATGTGACAGACCCGTAGGCTAAACTTCTCTCACGAGCAAAACCTGATCAAACCTTAGTACTCTTTGGGTATTAACCACATAGCTATGTGAACTAGATTATTGACTCTAGTAAACCCTTTTGGTGTTGGTCACATGAAGATCTGAACTATGGGTGTTAATCACATACAGATGTGAATATTGGTGTTGAATCACATGATGATGTGAACTAGATTATTGACTCTAGTGCAAGTGGGAGACTGAAGGAAATATGCCCTAGAGACAATAATAAAGTTATTATTTATTTCCTTATATCATGGTAAATGTTTATTATTCATGCTAGAATTGTATTAACCGAAAACATAATACATGTGTGAATACATAGACAAACATAGTGTCACTAGTATGCCTCTACTTGACTAGCTCGTTTATCAAAGATGGTTATGTTTCCTAATCATGGACAAAAGAGTTGTCATTTGATTAACGGGATCACATCATTAGGAGAACGATGTGATTGACTTGACCCATTCAATTAGCCTTAGCACTTGATCGTTTAGTATGTTGCTACTGCTTTCTTCATGACTTATACATGTTCCTATAACTATGAGATTATGCAACTCCCGTTTACCGGAGGAACACTTTGGGTACTACCAAACGTCACAACGTAACTGGGTGATTATAAAGGAGTACTACAGGTGTCTCCGAAGGTACATGTTGAGTTGGCGTATTTCGAGATTAGGTTTTGTCACTCCGATTGTCGGAGAGGTATCTCTGGGCCCTCTCGGTAATGCACATCATTATAAGCCTTGCAAGCAATGTGACCAAATGAGTTGGTTACGGGATGATGCATTACGGAACGAGTAAAGAGACTTGCCGGTAACGAGATTGAACTAGGTATTGGATACCGACGATCAAATCTCGGGCAAGTAACATACCGATGACAAAGGGAACAACATATGTTGTTATGCGGTTTGACCGATAAAGATCTTCGTAGAATATGTAGGAGCCAATATGGGCATCCAGGTTCCGCTATTGGTTATTGACCAAGAATAGTTCTAGGTCATGTCTACATAGTTCTCGAACCCGTAGGGTCCGCACGCTTAAGGTTTCGATGACAGTTATATTATGAGTTTATGAGTTTTGATGTACCGAAGGAGTTCGGAGTCCCGGATGAGATCGGGGACATGACGAGGAGTCTCGAAATGGTCGAGACGTAAAGATCGATATATTGAACGACTATATTCGGAGTTCGGAAAGGTTCCGAGTGATTCGGGTATTTTTCGGAGTACCGGAGAGTTACGGGAATTCGCCGGGGAGTATATGGGCCTTATTGGGCCATACGGGAATTGAGGAGAGAGGCCGAAAGGAAGGAGGCGCGCAGCCCCCCTCTGGTTCGAATTGGACAAGGGGTGCAGCCCCTCTTTCCTTCCTCCTCTCCCCCTCTTTCCCCCTTCTCCTACTCCAACAAGGAAGGAGGGAGTCCAACTCCCGGTGGGAGTCCACCGGGAGTAGGACTCCCCTTGGCGCGCCTCTCCCTAGCCGGCCGCCTCCTCCCCTTGCTCCTTTATATACGGGGGCAAGGGGGCACCCCATGGAACACAAGTTGATCTACGGATCGTTCCTTAGCCGTGTGCGGTGCCCCCCTCCACCATATTCCACCTCGGTCATATCGTCGCGGAGTTTAGGCGAAGCCCTGCGCCGGTAGAACATCATCATCGTCACCACGCCGTCGTGCTAACGGAACTCATCCCCGAAGCTTTGCTGGATCGGAGCCCGGGGATCGTCATCGAGCTGAACGTGTGCTGAACTCGGAGGTGCCGTACGTTCGGTGCTTGGATCGGTCGGATCGTGAAGACGCACGACTACATCAACCGCGTTGTCATAATGCTTCCGCTTACAGTCTACGAGGGTATGTGGACGAACACTCTCCCCTCTCGTTGCTATGCATCACCATGATCTTGCGTGTGCGTAGGAATTTTTTTAAAATTACTACGTTCGCCAACACCTCTGTGTTGCCCGTATACTATCATTATCCAGTTCAGTTTCCAAAAGGATAGGAGAGTGGTCCGACTTGACTGCCGTCAGATGCTCTAAGCTAGCATAAGGAAAAAGCTCAGACTAGGACGCAGTTGCCAAGGCTCTATCAAGCCGAACTCGACAGTAGTGGCCACCAGCCACCTTCTTCTCCCACGTCCAATTCAGCCCTCTATAGCCCAAATCTGCTAGGGCACATACATCAACTGCTTCACGAAAAGCCTCCATCTGTGCATTGTCTCGCTCATTTGGGCCAACTTGCTCTTCCTTCCTTAGAATCTCATTAAAATCTCCAATGCATAACCAAGGCAAAGTGCTCTCGCCTCTAAGACGTTTCATCATATCCCATGTTTTTTACCGCAGGCTTCTGTTTGCTTCACCATAAAAACACGACAAACGACAATGATCCTTCTGCGGCTCCTTGACCCATGCATCCACATGATACTGCGAAAAATTCTTTATTGAAATATCCAGAGAGTTTTTCCAAAAGATACAAATACCGCCGCTGCGGCCAGAGCTACTCACACCAAAACTGAAATCAAAACCTAACGAAAAACGAAGACCTTCAACTCGGTTCTTCGACAGTTGAGTTTCAACTAGACAAAGAATTGACGGCGCACTTTTCTCCACGAGATCGCGGAGTTCTTGAACCGTCGTAGGATCGCCAATCCCGCGACAGTTCCAGCATAATGTTTTCATTGGGCCTGGCGCGCCCCATGTCGGAGCCCGCTATTAATGCCAACTTGTTCTTATTCTGCTTCCCTGGTGACTCTGAATTTTTTTCCTTCTTTGCTTCCCTTGGAGAGATGTAAGCTTGAGGGAGTGGCGGAACAGTCATTGAAAGTTGATTGTTCTGCGACATGTTGCTTGCTTCCTCTTGCACCGAGCCAAACACATGATCAGATGGGTTTCCGGACAAAGCCAAATTCAGATTTCTGCGCGCCGATGGTGCTACTGCTCCTTGGGCTTCCTCCATAGTAACTCCTGGTTTTAATGGGCTCGTAACATCATCTCCACCTTCTACTTCCTCATCCAAACCTGCATCTTGTGAAGACCGTTTCCTCGGTGATCCTGTCCGAGCCGGGGGAGCCCCCCTGCCTGTCCGTCCTCTACCTCTGCCACCTGAGCGGCCACCAGGAAAGCCACGGCCACCATCTTGCTATTCCGGTGGTATCTCCCTCCTCTTCGCAAGCATCCATCCACCCCATTGCTTATCTTTGTCCTCCCAGACTCCATCGCCGCACTCCTCATGGTTATGACCCATGAGACCACATATCTGACAGAAATAAGGGATCTTCTCGTATTTCACCGGGAGGATCTTCCGCCCTTCCCCCGCCACGTTCAGCGATGTCACCCTAGTTAGAGGCTTATTCACCAGAACCCTTGCATGCACTCTGACATAGTCTCCTTCGTAAAATAGCCTCGGGGAGAGCTGAGTTTCCTTGACCCGACCAATGCGTCTTGCTAATTGATCCACTACCTCCGCCTTCCTGTATAGCTCTGGTATGTTGTGAATCTGAGCCCAAACGTATAGGCCGTCAAACACATAGGACGTTGGCTCCTGTTTGCCATCATAGTCTTCAATAAGCATCCCCATCCCTCTAAACAACCAAGGTCCTCCATGAACAACCTTCTTCCAATCCCCTAAGCAAAACATCTGGAAGATGTAGAGGTTCTCACCAGCCTCTCTGTACTTGGGGACATGCGCTAGCCCCCATATTGACTCCATAGTTTCAAACATCGACGATGAGCTAAATTGCCTGGTCGTGTTCACCTTCCCAATTGCTAGCCACCTTGCATCTGCCTCGTACTTTCTCAAATCCTCCTCTCCAACAACCACGTCATCCAACTCATCATCCTGAAGATCCAGATGTTGCAGCATCTCTTCCAAATCCTTCCCCTTCCATCCCGCAGAAGAGGAACTCACTTCAGCCGCCATCTAGGGTTTTACTCCTGGAGTCGGCGCGGTAACAGCTGATGATGAAGAAAAACCCGACCGATCCTGTCCCCCGAGTCCCTCCCACAGGCCAGGGCGAGCAGATTTGGCAGGAGCGGATCGGCGGCCAGCAAGACTCTCTAGGCGGAGGTAGATCGCTGCCAGAGCCGTAAACCCTAAACACGAGGGTTATGAATCGTGAAGTGAGGACGTGAGGAAGTGTAGTTGTGTGTGACCGTTGGGCTGGCTAGATGGGCCTTAGGAATTAGGATGGGCTTTTAGTAATTCGGTCTATACGGGCTATTCGGTCCTCAGAACAACATGACCGAACAGACTATACATAGTTCGGTCTTCTATTTTTGCAGACCGTTTTTGATTCGGTCTTTTCTAGTTCGGTCTTTTCGGGTCCGGTCTCGGTCTTTTCGGTTTCGGTCTTCGGTCTTCGGTTTTTATGCCCGGGGTGTCCGGCTGATGGATCCGCCTGGTCGGTTCCCCCGGACGGAGACGTGCGTGTGCAAGCAGTACGTACGTATACGTGCGCTTTGAAAAGGACTTTTGATCTTAGAATCAATCGAGCCAAGAACGATATACAGCATGAAACACACCGGATGGATTTCCTTTTTTTTTTGAAAAACACCCGTTCATATATTAATTAATTAAAACATCATTACAATCGTTCATAACAGCAGGCGCCACACCGGGCGGAAAATTATTGAAAAGAAAACCATCACATCTATTATCAAAACTAAATTTAGCAATCTCATGCGCTACTGAATTGGCCCTTCTATTTATTTTTGACAACTTGAAGTTTTCCAGAAGCCTGATGATGCTAAGTGCTTCCTTCTTGAGGTCTATGAGGGAGGATCTGTCACGACTTTTATTTGCTAGAAAAAAGCCACGAACGCACAATTAGTTTCCAAAATAATAGGCATGTTAAGAGAAATACTGATATAAAGCCCAGCTAGGCATGCTCGAAGCTCCACTTCATCCACACAAGAAGCCTAACCCAACGAAGTCCCAAGATGAGACAATGATATCATCCGTACACCTCCAGGCCACCACCCCAACGCTCGCGGCACTTAAACTCTCCACCAAAACTTGCATCGACATTGATCTTGATGTGGCCAAAAGGACACGGCTGCCACACCTCTCTGGACCTCACAACAGTATTACTTGCACCACAACCAGCCACCACCTCTTTTCCTTTGTAATTGGTGATTACCTCATTTGTAGGTTGGCACGACGAAAATGCTAACCAGTAACTTTCCAGAAACATGGCGGATCCTATAACAGTTTCTTTTCCTTTCCCAAAAATCAAATCATTTTTAAGTGCCAAACTCGTCAGAAAAGAAATAAGATGTGCCCCCTTTGCGAACAACTTAACTGGTCTAATAAAATAAGTAACCAGTCAGGCCCAGTATAATTGAAAGCCTCTTCCCCTGGCAAATTCCACAATTTCCTCAACGCCAAACGAAGTGCACGAGTCTTTGGGCAAGAAACAAGAGCGTGGAAAGTACTCTCATCCTCAACCCCACAGATAGAGCAAGTCCGAATGGTAGCTTGATGATGTAAAACTCTATTAACCTGAACCGCCAGGCTATCAGATGTTGCACGCCACCCAAAAATTCTAATCTTTTGTGGGATGTTGGCCTTCCAGATAATATCTCACAATTTACTTTCTCCGTTAATAGCAGTACTGGATTGCCCACCATTCTCTTTCCGATCCTTAAGCTTTAGCGCCAGATTGTACGCACTTTTCACTAAAAATAATCCATTCTTTTCAAAATGTGAAGCAATGAAATCACCATCCCCTGGGGATTGAATTCGCAACTTCAATATCTCTTCCGCGTCGTGATGATAAAAAAAATGTCTAATGATATGTGCAACCGAGCTTCTTGCCTCCTTCCACACCGGATGGATTTCAACCTGGTTATTCTCTATTGATGCTCACTTATGATCATTGTTGAGGAAATCGTTAACTGGTAGCTGCTCGGTCGGCTGGCGAGTTGGGATTAATAGGCTAATCGGCAAGTTAATCGGCCATTTAATCAATTCATTGGACGATTTATCGGTTTATCGGCTACTCGGTAAACCTACGAGTAGGGATTAATCGGCAAGTTAACCAATTAATCGGACGAATTCTTGAACAGGGCTTATGATTCTTTTTCAACCATCCTAACGATCATTTCAGTGATTTGCGAAAAGATCAGTGGCAGCAACAATACCCATACGGAAGGTTCTAAATTGTAAAAGATCAGGCAGGCTCCCAAACTAATACGTAACAGTTTAGGAGAGAGATGTCATTGTAGACGGTGGATTCATTCACAACAACAACAACGGCAACAAAAAGGTAGACAATAGACTTGTCGCTCGCAAGAGTCACCTGATCGACCAGGAAGCAGTGGCATGCACCTTCGGGGCCTTGTGGCCGTCAGGGTCACCCAACTCAGCTGTGTAGATTGATGATATCCGTTGGGTACATCTATCAACTGTCTCACCCGTTTACCTGTCGCTCGAACGAGTGGTTAAGAAAGCGCTAAGCTGATTGGCTTGACGCCACTATGTATGAGGCTGGTACAGTGGCCAATTGGCGATTAGACATTCAGGCAGCCCATCATTGTACAATCGGATCACTTCACCAGTTTGTGATATGCAAGGCTATGGACGTCACCAAGACTTTGTGACTCCACACAACCTACGATGTGATATGTTGCAACTAGTTTTCTTAGGTCCAGATCAGTCATTTCGTTAGGGTAGTTCGTGTACTCCAAATCAGTAGGATTCATTGTCTCGTCTTTCTCTCTAGTTGTCTCTAAATCAGTTGTGGTCTCTATGGTTCACCAGCATGGAGGATGTACAACCAAGGGCTCCATACATTCCACCAGCGGCATAACTTTGCATGCATGCTTGGCCAAGTGACAACTACTCACTCCGTTCCTAAATATAAGTCTTTTTAGACATTTTAAATGGACTACAACATATTGTTGTATGTAGACATACTTTAGAGTGTAGATTCACTCATTTTGCTCCGTATGTAGTCACTTATTAAAATATTTAAAAAGACTTATATTTGGGAACGGAGGGAGTACTACTGTGTGCATGGAATCCCAACCCACCGGGATACGATTGACGGATGCTGGCCAGCCGTCGGCCAAGGCTATCAAAGAGAGATGTCCGGTTGAGTTTACTGCAGCTAGGTGACGATCGACGAGTGAGCTTGTGGACTACGGTAAATGCAACACGACGATCGACGAGTGAGCGTGTGGACTACGGTAAATGCAACACGACCCGACGAGCAGTCGTCGATCTTCAAAACCAAAGCATCGTCGATGACCGTCCTTTGTTTTTACTTTTCTGAAAGAAATGCCACTCACACCAATAAAGCGTAGCAAGTGCCACAGGACGTAGGTTCGTAGCCGTGACGGGTGTCGACTGGGTGTGGCGGCTAATCGAGTGTCCATTTACACGAATAAAAGTCACCGGGATCGATCTTATAACTTCCCTCTGGTATAAGGCTACAACAACCAACTGTGATTTGTCCCACATTAATTGCTCCCTTAACCAGGTTGCAATATTTCAGAAAGCCTCGTCATCCTGACACAACCACTAAACGAAAACAACAAGGCATCTAAAAAGGAAGCTGGAGCCCTCCCGCCGGCAAGGATCAAGATCTAAGGCCATGGAAGACAGGGTAAACCTGCGGTGGCGCCGGCAAGAGGCGAGCAAACCTATCCGCCTTCAAAAGCGCAGCTTGGCCATCCGATGAATGCATACCGATGTCTGCCAACACCCAGAAAGGTGGCGACGATGCCGGTGCAGCACATGTCGGCGGAGGAGCTGCCGAGCCGGTACGTGCTGCGGGAGCAAGACCGCCATGGCGACATCCTAGCCGTGGAGGAGATGCCGGAGCCCCTTCCCTTGGTCAACGTCAGTCAGCTGCGTGCGGCCGACGAGGCCAGCAAGCTCCAGGCGGCACTTGACAGCTGGGGACTCTTCCTGGTGAGCTTGAACCGAGCCGAGCTTCTTCTCGCACTTTAGTTATGTTTTACTTGATGTCAAGAAGTTGTGTTTGTTGGGGAATGTAGTAATTTCAAAAAATTCCTACGCACACGCAAGATCATGGTGATGCATAGCAACAAGAAGGGAGAGTGTTGTCCACATATCCTCGTAGACCGTAAGCGGAAGCGTTATGACAACGTGGTTGATGTAGTCGTACGTCTTCACGATCCGACCGATCCAAGCACCGAACGTACGGCACCTCCGAGTTCAGCACACGTTCAGCTCGATGACAATCCCCGGACTCCGATCCAGCAGGGTGTCGGGGATGAGTTCCGTCAGCACGACGGCGTGGTGACGATGATGATGTTCTACCGACACAGGGCTTCGCCTAAGCACAGCAACGATATGACCGAGGTGGAATATGGTGGAGGGGGGCACCGCACATGGCTAAGGAACGATCATGATGATCAACTTGTGTGTCTAGAGGTGCCCCCCTGCCCCCATATATAAAGGAGGGAGGGGGAGGTGCGGCCGGCCCCCTAGGGGTGCGCTTGGAGGAGTCCTACTCCCACCGGGAGTAGGACTCCCCCCTCTTGCCTTGGTGGAGAAGGAAAGGTGGGAGGGGAAAGAGGAAAGGGCCCCCCCCTTCCTTGTCCTATTCGGACTAGGGTGGGAGGGGGCGCGCCGCCTGCCCTGGCCGGCCCTCCTCTTCTCCCTCATGGCCCATGTAGGCCCATTAACCCTCGGGGGGGGGGGGAGGGGTGCCGGTAACCCCCGGTACTCCGGTAAAATCCCAATTTCACCCGGAACGTTTCCGATATCCAAATATAGGCTTCCAATATATCAATCTTTATGTCTCGACCATTTCGAGACTCCTCGTCATATCCGTGATCACATACGGGACTCCGAACAACCTTCGGTACATCAAAACTTATAAACTCATATTAAAACTGTCATCGTAAGTTTAAGCGTGCGGACCCTACGGGTTCGAGAACTATGTAGACATGACCTAGAAATGTTTCCGGTCAATAACCAATAGCGGAACCTGGATGCTCATATTGGCTCCTACATATTCTACGAAGATCTTTATCGGTCACACCGCATAACAACATACGTTGTTCCCTTTATCATCAGTATGTTACTTGCCCGAGATTTGATCATCGGTATCTCAATACCTAGTTCAATCTCATTACTGGCAAGTCTCTTTACTCGTTCCGTAATACATCATCTCACAACTAACTCATTAGTTGCAATGCTTGCAAGGCTTAAGTGATGTGCATTACCGAGAGGGTCCAGAGATACCTCTCCGACAATCGGAGTGACAAATCCTAATCTCGAAATACGCCAACCCAACAAGTACCTTCGGAGACACCTGTAGAGCACCTTTATAATCACCTAGTTACGTTGTGACGTTTGGTAGCACACAAAGTGTTCCTCCGGTAAACGGGAGTTGCATAATCTCATAGTCATAGGAACATGTATAAGTCATGAAGAAAGCAATAGCAACATACTAAACGATCAAGTGCTAAGCTAACGGAATGGGTCAAGTCAATCACATCATTCTCCTAATGATGTGACCCCGTTAATCAAATGACAACACATGTCTATGGTCAGGAAACATAACCATCTTTGATCAACGAGCTAGTCAAGTAGAGGCATACTAGTGACACTCTGTTTTTTTATGTATTCACACAAGTATTATGTTTCCGGTTAATACAATTCTAGCATGAATAATAAACATTTATCATGATATAAGGAAATAAATAATAACTTTATTATTGCCTCTAGGGCATATTTCCTTCAGTCTCCCACTTGCAGTAGAGTCAATAATCTAGATTACACAATAATGATTCTAACACCCATGGAGTCTTGGTGTTGATCATGTTTTGCTCGTGGAAGAGGCTTAGTCAACGGGTCTGCAACATTGAGATCCGTATGTATCTTGCAAATTTTTATGTCTCCCACCTGGACTAGATCCCGTATGGAATTGAAGCGTCTCTTGATGTGCTTGGTTCTCTTGTGAAATCTGGATTCCTTTGCTAAGGCAATTGCTCCAGCATTGTCACAAAAGATTTTCATTAGACCCGATGCACTAGGTATGACACCTAGATCGGATATGAACTCCTTCATCCAGACTTTTTCATTTGCTGCTTCCGAAGCAACTATGTACTCTGCTTCACACGTAGATCCCGCCACGACGCTTTGTTTAGAACTGCACTAACTGACAGCTCCACCGTTTAATGTAAACACGTATCCGGTTTGCGATTTATAATCGTCTGGATCAGTGTCAAAGCTTGCATCAACATAACCATTTACTATGAGCTCTTTGTCACCTCCATATATGAGAAACATATCCTTAGTCCTTTTCAGGTATTTCAGGATGCTCTTGACCGCTGTCCAGTGATCCACTCCTGGATTACTTTGGTACCTCCCTGCTAGACTTATACCAAGGCACACATCAGGTCTGATACACAGCATTGCATACATGATAGAGCCTATGGCTGAAGCATAGGGAACATCTTTCATCTTCTCTCTATCTTCTGCAGTGGTCGGGCTTTGAGTCTTACTCAACTTCACACCTTGTAACACAGGCAAGAACCCTTTCTTTGCTTGATCCATTTTGAACTTCTTCAAAACTTTGTCAAGGTATGTGCTTTGTGAAAGTCCAATTAAGCGTCTTGATCTATCTCTATAGATCTTAACGCCCAATATGTAAGCAGCTTCACCGAGGTCTTTCATTGAAAAACTCTTATTCAAGTATCCCTTTATGCTATCCAGAAATTCTATATCATTTCCGATCAGTAATATATCATCCACATATAATATCAGAAATGCTACAGAGCTCCCACTCACTTTCTTGTAAATACAGGCTTCTCCAAAAGTCTGTACAAAACCAAATGATTTGATCACACTATCAAAGCGTTTATTCCAACTCCGAGAGGCTTGCACCAGTCCATAAATGGATCGCTGGAGCTTGCACACTTTGTTAGTTCCCTTTGGATCGACAAAACCTTCTGGTTGCATCATATACAACTCTTCTTCCAGAAACCCGTTCAGGATTGCAGTTTTGACATCCATCTGCAATATTTCATAATCATAAAATGCGGCAATCGCTAACATGATTCGGACAGACTTAAGCATCGCTACGGGTGAGAAAGTCTCATCGTAGTCAATCCCTTGAACTTGTCAAAAACCTTTTGCGACAAGTCGAGCTTTGTAGACAGTAACATTACCGTCAGCGTCAGTCTTCTTCTTGAAGATCCATTTATTTTCAATTGCTTGCCGATCATTGGGCAAGTCAACCAAAGTCCACACTTTGTTCTCATATATGGATCTCATCTTAGATTTCATGACCTCAAGCCATTTTGCGGAATCTGGGCTCACCATCGCTTCTTCATAGTTCGTAGGTTCATCATGGTATAGTAACATGACTTCCAGAACAGGATTACCGTACCACTCTGGTGCAGATTTTATTCTGGTTGATCTACGAGGTTCAGTAACAACTTGATCTGAAGTTCCATGATCATCATCATTAACTTCCTCACTGATTGGTGTAGGTGTCACAGGAACCGATTTCTGTGATGAGCTACTTTCTAATAAGGGAGAAGGTACAGTTACCTCATCAAGTTCTACTTTCCTCCCACTCACTTCCTTCGAGAGAAACTCCTTTTCTAGAAAGGATCCATTCTTAGCAACGAATGTCTTGCCTTCGGATCTGTGATAGAAGGTGTACCCAACAGTTTCCTTTGGGTATCCTATGAAGACACATTTCTCCGATTTGGGTTCGAGCTTATCAGGTTGAAGTTTTTTTTCATATAAGCATCGCAGACCCAAACTTTTAGAAACGACAACTCTGGTTTCTTGCCAAACCACAGTTTGTAAGGCGTCGTATCAACAGATTTTGATGGTGCCCTATTTAACGTGAATGCGACCGTCTCTAAAGCGTAACCCCAAAACGATAGCGGTAAATCAGTAAGAGACATCATAGATTGCACCATATCAAGTAAAGTACGATTACGATGTTCGGACACACCATTACGTTGTGGTGTTCCGGGTGGCGTGAGTTGCGAAACTATTCCGCTTTGTTTCAAATGTAGACCAAACTCGTAACTCAAATATTCTCCTCCACGATCAGATTGTAAAAACTTTATTTTCTTGTTACGATGATTTTCAACTTCACTCTGAAATTCTTGAACTTTTCAAACGTTTTAGACTTATGTTTCATTAAGTAGATATATCCATATCTGCTTAAATCATTTGTGAAGGGCAAAAAATAACGATATCCGCCACGAGCCTCAACATTCATTGGACCACATACATCTGTATGTATGATTTCCAATAAATCTGTTGCTCTCTCCATTGTACCGGAGAACGGCGTTTTAGTCATCTTGCCCATAAGGCATGGTTCGCAAGTACCAAATGATTCATAATCAAGTGGATCCAAAAGTCCATCAGTATGGAGTTTCTTCATGCGCTTTACACCGATATGACCCAAACGACAGTGCCACAAGTAAGTTGCACTATCATTATCAACTCTGCATATTTTAGTTTCAACATTATGAATATGTGTATCACTACTATCAAGATTCATCAAAAATAGACCACTCTTCAAGGGTGCATGACCATAAAAGATATTACTCATATAAATAGAACAACCATTATTCTCTGATTTAAATGAATAACTGTCTCGCATCAAACAAGATCCAGATATAATGTTCATGCTCAACGCTGGCACCAAATAACAATTATTTAGGTCTAATACTAATCCTGAAGGTAGATGTAGAGGTAGCATGCCGACCGCGATCACATCGACTTTGGAACCATTTCCTACGCGCATTGTCACCTCGTCCTTGGCCAGTGTTCGCTTAATCTGTAGTCCCTATTTCGAGTTGCAAATATTAGCAACAGAACCAGTATCAAATACCCAGGTGCTACTGCGAGCTCTAGTAAGGTACACATCAATAACATGTATATCACATATACCTTTGTTCACCTTGCCATCCTTCTTATCCACCAAATACTTGGGGCAGTTCCGCTTCTAGTGACCAGTCTGCTTGCAATAGAAGCACTCAGTTTCAGGCTTAGGTCCAGACTTGGGTTTCTTCTCCTGAGCAGCAACTTGCTTGCTGTTCTTATTGAAGTTCCCCTTTTTTTCCCTTTGCCCTTTTTCTTGAAACTAGTGGTCTTGTTTACCATCAACACTTGATGCTCCTTCTTGATTTCTACCTCCGCAACTTTTAGCATCGCGAAGAGCTCGGGAATTGTCTTTTCCATCCCTTGCATATTATAGTTCATCACAAAGCTTTCATAGCTTGGTGGCAGTGATTGGAGAATTCTGTCAATGACGCTATCATCCGGAAGATTAACTCCCAGTTGAATCAAGTGATTATTATACCGAGACATCTTGAGTATATGCTCACTGACAGAACTGTTCTCCTCCATCTTGCAGCTATAGAACTTATTGGAGACTTCATATCACTCAATCCGGGCATTTGCTTGAAATATTAACTTCAACTCTTGGAACATCTCATATGCTCGATGACGTTCAAAATGTCGTTGAAGTCCCGGTTCTAAGCCGTAAAGCATGGCACACTGAACTATCGAGTAGTCATCAGCTTTGCTCTGCCAGACGTTCACAACATCTGGTGTTGCTCCTGCAGCAGGCCTGGCACCCAGCAGTGCTTCCAGGACGTAATCCTTGTATGCAGCAATGAGGATAATCCTCAAGTTACGGACCCAGTCCGTATAATTGCTACCATCATCTTTCAACTTTGTTTTCTCAAGGAACGCATTAAAATTCAACGGAACAACAACACAGGCCATCTATCTATAATCAACATAGACAAGCAAGATACTATCAGGTACTAAGTTCATGGTAAATTTAAGTTCAATTAATCATATTACTTAAGAACTCCCACTTAGAAAGACATCTCTCTAATCCTTTAAGTGATCACGTGATCCAAATCAACTAAACCATAACCGATCATCACGTGAAATGTACTAGTTTACAATGGTGAACATTATTATGTTGATCATATCTACTATATGATTCACGCTCGACCTTTCGGTCTCAGTGTTCCGAGGCAATATCTACATATGCTAGGCTTGTCATGTTTAACCTAAGTATTCTGCGTGTGCAAAACTAGCTTGCACCCGTTGCAGATGGACGTAGAGCTTATCACACCCGATCATCACGTGGTGTCTGGGCATGATGAACTTTGGCAACGGTGCATACTCAGGGAGAACACTTTTATCTTGAAATTTAGTGAGATCTCATCTTATAATGCTACCGTCAATCAAAGCAAGATAAGATGCATAAAAGATAAACATCACATGCAATCAATATAAGTGATATGATATGGCCATCATCATCTTGTGCTTGTGATCTCCATCTCCGAAGCACCGTCGTGATCACCATCGTCACCGGCGCAACACCTTGATCTCCATCGTAGCATCATTGTCGTTACGCCATCTATTGCTTCTACGACTGTCGCTATCGCTTAGTGATAAAGTAAAGCAATTACAGGGCATTTGCATTTCATACAATAAAGCGACAACCATATGGCTCCTGCCAGTTACCGATAACTTCGGTTACAAAACATGATCATCTCATACAATAAAATATAGCATCACGTCTTGACCATATCACATCACAACATGCCATGCAAAAACAAGTTAGATGTCCTCTACTTTGTTGTTGCAAATTTTACGTGGCTGCTACGGGCTTAGCAAGAACCATTCTTACCTACGCATCAAAACCACAACGATAGTTTGTCAAGTTGGTGCTGTTTTAACCTTCGTAAGGACCGGGCGTAGCCACACTCGATTCAGCTAAAGTGAGAGAGACAGACACCCGCCAGTCACCTTTAAGCACGAGTGCTCGTAACGGTGAAACCAGTCTCGCGTAAGCGTACGTGTAATGTCTGTCCGGGCCGCTTCATCTCACAATACCGCTGAACCAAAGTATGACATGCTGGTAAGCAGTATGACTTATATCGCCCACAACTCAGTTGTGTTCTACTCGTGCATATGACATCTATGCATAAAACCGGGCTCGGATGCCACTGTTGGGGAATGTAGTAATTTCAAAAAAATTCCTACGCACACGCAAGATCATGGTGATGCATAGCAACGAGAGGGGAGAGTGTTGTCCACGTACCCTCATAGACCGTAAGCGGAAGCATTATGACAATGCGGTTGATGTAGTCGTACGTCTTCACGATCCGACCGATCCAAGCACCGAACGTACGGCACCTCCGAGTTCAGCACACGTTCAGCTCGATAACGATCCCTGGACTCCGATCCAGCAGGGTGTCGGGGATGAGTTCCGTCAGCACGACGGCGTGGTGACAATGATGATGTTCTACTGACACAAGGCTTCGCCTAAGCACCGCAACGATATGACCGAGGTGGAATATGGTGGAGGGGGGCACCGCACACGGCTAAGGAACGATCACGATGATCAACTTACTTGCAACGTTTTCTATCTTTCTTCTTATTAACAGCAACCAAAACAACGGAAACAATGAAAGGAGGGGATCGTGCCCGAGCTATCCGGCCGTGCCATCCCATGACCAACTCACCACGCCCATGATGCCACCATGCACGTTTGATTCGTGCCATCCCACGAAACGCGCATGGATACCTAAACTACCTATCTGCTACTGAAAGTTCGGTCAAGGCACAAACAGGCTCATGCACTTGCCGTTTTATTTGCTAAGCCTAAAACTGAAACTAAAACACTAACAGGTGACAGGATTACAAAGTCAACAATTCTCCCCTTAATCCTGGCGCCCTGAAGAGACCTCCATGACACCAAGCTTGAGTCTCATCTCCAGGAACTAGACACGGCCCAGTGACTTGGTTAAAACATCGGCAAGCTGGCCATCTGTGCTTATGTGCTCGATGTCCACCCTGCCCTCCTCAATGCATTCACGAATGAAGTGAAAACGAAGATCAATATGCTTACTCCGCTCGTGGTGCACTGGGTTTTTGGCTAGCTCGATTGCAGATCTGTTGTCCATGAAAAGTTTCACAACTGCAGGTGGCTGTCCAAGCAACTCACCCAGCAATCAGCTTAGCCAGACTCCCTGACAGGCAGCGTTGCAGGCTGCGATATACTCTGCCTCGCATGACGAGAGAGCAACCACAGCTTGTTTATGTGAAGTCCATGTGATGATGCTGGAGTCGAGGAAGAAAGCTACCCCAGTGGTGCTCTTCTTGTCGTCGACGTCCACGGCTAGATCATTGTCGCTGAAACCCACCAGTTTGGGCTCGCCACCAGAGCTCTCTTTGTATCTGCAGCCGTACCCAGTTGTGCCTCTGATGTAGCGCAGAATCTGCCTCACTGCCGCCCAATGCGATGCCGTGGGTGCCTGCATATACCTGCTCACCATCCCGACTGCGTGGGTGATGTCAGGACGAGTGTTGCACAGGTAACGCAAACTTCCGACGATGCTCCGATAGCCCGTGGCATCCACCACATTGCCAGCTTCCCCCTTGCGCAGCTTGAGTCGATTCTCCATTGGCGTGTGGCAGGGATTGCACTCCTTCAGCCCTGCCGCCTCCAAGATCTTGTGGGCGTATGCGCTCTGACAGATGGTGATCGCGCCCGCCTCCTGCTTGACCTCGACTCCCAGGTAGTAACTTAGGAGTCCAAGATCGCTCATAGCAAACAGACTATGCATCTGGTGTCTGAACGCGGCGATGTCGTTGGCGTCCGTGCCCGTGATGATCAGGTCGTCCACATAGACGCCGACGAGCAGCCTCTTCTTGCCCGTGCTCCTTCTGAACACAGCATGCTCCAGAGGGCTTCGCTCGAAGCCCAGGGATGTCAAGGACGCGTCCAGCTTGGCATACCATGCCCGTGGAGCTTGATGCAGTCCGTACAGGGCCTTGCACAGTCGGAGCACCTTGTGTTCCTCGCTAGAGACGATGTAGCCGGGTGGTTGGTGCACATAGACCTCCTCCTTGAGATCGCCGTTAAGGAACGCCGATTTGACGTCCATGTGGTGCACTTGCCACCCACAGTGAGCGGCGAGTGCGAGCAGCAACCGCACGGTCTCCATGCGTGCCACCGGCGCGAAGACCTCGTCGAACTCCACCCCTTGACGCTACGCGTATCCCTTCGGAACTAGCCGCGCCTTATGCTTGATCACCTATCCAGCAGGGTCCTTCTTCACCTTGAAGACCCACTTCAGTCCAATGGCCTTGTGCCCGGCAGGGAGCGTGGTGAGCTCCCATGTTTCATTGCTGCAGATGGAGGCAAGCTCTACGTCCATGTCCTCCTTCCAGCTTGGCTCGTTCAGAGCCGTGTCCGGGGATGCAGGCTCCTCTACAGCCACCAGGCACAGCTCATCGTCGACAAATTCCTCCGCGTCAGCCGTCAACACGTAGTCGTTGTAGATGGGGTTCAGCTTGACAATGCCGCCGCGTGCACGTGTGATCATCGGGTGTTGTGGCTAGGGTGGTGGGGCAGCATCCTCCTCGTCCACGCCTACAGGTGTGGGGGAGAAGATTGGTGCAGAGCGTGGCGTTGTTCCTCCTGAATGTTGGAGTTGCAAGTGCACGCCACCGCTCCTGGGCGTGGCCATGACATCTTGGGGCGTCTGCGTCGCTCCAGCAGCACTTTCAGGCGTCGAGTGCCGCCCAGCAGGACTTTTTGCCGCACGCGTCGTGGTGTGGACGAACACCTCGACTTGGAACGACCCCGCCTCCCTTTCTTCTCCAGCCTTGTCCCAGTCCCACGGTGCACCTTCATCGAACACGATGTCGCGCGACACATGCACACGGTTCCTGACGGGGTCGTAGACACGGTACGCCGCTGAGCCCGGCTCGTAGCCGAGCAGCACCATGGGGATGCTCCGGTCCTCAAGTTTGGCCAGGTTCGGCTTCGTCACCTTGACATGAGCTACACAGCCAAACACACGCAGGTGACTCACGTTGGGCTTGTATCCGTGCCATACCTCAAAAGGAGTCTGCCCATCGACGCTCTTTGTGGGCGACCGAATTAGCAGGTACACCGCCATGGTCACCGCTTCTCCCCAGAATCTCACAGGGACTCCCATCGACTTCATCAGGCTGCGCACGGTGGAGATGATCGTCTGGTTCTGATGCTCCACAACGCCATTCTGCTGCGGCGAGTACGGCGCCGTCAATTGACGTCCGATGCCCTCGTGGGTGCAGTACGTGGCGAAAGTGGCCACGGTGAACTCCCCACCGCGGTCTGTCCGGAGCAGGCGCAGTTTGCGCCCGCTCTCCACCTCGGCTCCCGCCTTGAAGTTCTTGATCGCATCCATGGCCTGGTCCTTTGTTCACAGCAGTGTGATCCACATGTATTTGCTCTTGTCGTCGACCAATAACAGGAAGTAGCGCTTCCCTGCTGGTGTCCAGCAATATGGGGCCGCAGAGGTCACCATGCACCAGATCAAGCACTCCCTCTGCCCGCCACTTTGCCTGCAGCGGGAAGGACGCACAGCGCTGCTTCCCGACCAAGCAGCCGTCGCAAAGCTGCTCGACATGCTCGATGCACGGGAGACCGCGTACCATACCGAGACGCCCAAGCTTACGCAGTGCATCAAAGTTCAGGTGACCGTACCGTGCGTGCCACCTCCAGGAGTCGTCCATGTGCACTGCTACTAGGCACGCTGGCTTTGCGATGTCGAGGTCGACGATGTACAACCGGTTACGCGCCCGTGGCACCCTTGCAAGAAGACACTGATGTCTGTCGAACAGCCTCAGGATGCCACGGCCGATGTCGATCCGACAACCATTCTCGTCGAGCTGCCCCAGGCTCACGATGTTGCTGCAGAGACGGGGAATGTAGTACGCGTCGGTGAGCGCACGGTGATCACTGTTGTGGCAGGCAAAAAGGATGGTGCCTCTCCCCTTGATCTCCACGACGGATCCATCCCCGAATTTCACCGTGCCTCCGATGCTGGTGTCCAGGTCAGCGAAGACATCACGCCGCTCGGTCATATGGTTGCTGGCGCCCGTGTCCAGAAACCAGGTGTCGTCGTCGTGGTCGGAGGAGGTGAGGAAGAAACGTTCTTCCACGAGGTCGACGTGCGTCCCCGCCTGCGTGCCGGTGCTGGCGATGGTAGCCATCATGAGCGCTGGCCCATCGTCATCGCTGAGGGTGCACACGCGCGCCAGGTGCAGCGCGGGTTGTTCTTCCTCCGCCATGGCCAGATGCGCATGCTGCTCCTTCTGCTTGCGTTCGCGGCGAGGGCTCGGGGCAGTCACGGGATATGTGTCCTGCCTATTTGTTGCAGTTGTAACACTTGATCCCGGACATGTCACATTTGCCGTTGCCGCCGTTGGAGCCGCGCCCATGGTTTGCACGAGTCTCCTGCTTGCCGCGGCCGTTTCCCTTGCCACTGCCGCCGTTGGAGCCGGATCCTTGTCCCTGCTCCTTCTTCTTTGCCCGTGCCAGCCACTGCTCCTCCGTGAACAGCAGCTGGGAGCCGGAACCGTCAGTGGTCCCGATCACACACCTCTCTATATCCGACCGCAGCCGATCGATCAGCTCTTCGACGGACATGCCGTTGAGGTCGAGGAGCATTTCGATCGAACAAGCAATCTGCGAGTACTGCGGTGGTACTTCACGTAGAAACTTCTGGACGATTTTTACCTCGGCAATCACGTCCTCAAGAGACCGCAGGGTGTTGGCGAGGTTGGTGATGCGCATGCCGAACGCGTCGAGCGTTTCGCCGTCCTTGAACGCGATCTGCTCGAACTCCTTGCACAGCCATTGTGCTGTCGCCTTGCATGCATGGCGCACACCCATCCTCATCATCTTGATCGCCTCCCACGCATCCGCTGATGTGTCCTTGACAGCTAAGACCGGCACCATCTCTGGTGGCACCCCACAAAGCAGCGCCGAGAGCGCCGCCATGTCCTCGCGATCGCCCGGCTTGCCCATGCCGGAGACGGCCTCCTAGAGACATTGCGCGCGCAGGTTAATCTTCATGGCCAACGCCCACTCGATGTAGTTCGTGGACGTGAGCGTGGGGTACACAATGTTGCCGCCGCCGCGGCTCTCCTGGATGACGCGCTCGTGGACGACGATCTCATTGCCACCCCTGCGCAACAGGCTTCGTCCGCGCTCCCGCAGAGGCGGGGGCGCACGTGATGGCGTGCGCGTCGGGGATCTTGACGTGGCTCCCCTTGGCACCTTGTCGCTGTTCTCTCCAGCCCTCTCGCCGCCGGTCATGGCGGCCTTGCCGGATCCTAAAAACGAGGCTCTAATGCCACTGTTAGTCAGGAACTAGAGAGGGACTCGAGAGAGTTTTGTGCTGCGTACTTACTTGCAGCGTTTTCTGTCTTTCTTCTTATTAACAGCAACCAAAACAACAGAAACAATGAAAGGAGGGGATCGTGCCCGAGCTATCCGGCCGTGCCATCCCATGACCAACTCACCACGCCCTCGATGCCACCATGCACGTTTGATTCGTGCCATCCCACGAAATGCGCATGGATGCCTAAACTACCTATCTGCTACTGAAAGGTCGGTCAAGGCACAAACAGGCTCATGCACTTGCCGTTTTATTTGCTAAGCCTGAAACTAAAACTAAAACACTAACAGGCGACAGGATTACAAAGTCAACACAATATATATGAATAAACCGAAGTGATTCCATTACCCTGGACAGATTTCAGGATATCATCTATGGGGAGCTTGCTATTTCCATGCTCTACTTCCGCTGAACCCGATTCATGGCGGCTAAGCATTTTGTTTTGATTTTACCGCTCAGTTCGCATTGCATCCGATTAATTAATGTCCTTTGCTTTGCTTCTCCTACTCAACTTGCTCATCATGTCATGATGGGACTTATCAACGGAAGAATTGTTTCATTTCTCAACAAACTAAATCATGCATGGTAGACCATATTAGTTAGTTCGTTTATGCTCTGAATTGATCGAAACGCTTATATAATTTCCATCGGGCCAATAGCTCCTGTGCAACGTTTTCATGCGAATTGGAAGGAGTGCGATGTTGTTGGAATGAATGGCTGTGATGTGATGTCTTCGAAGCCAACAATAGCTCCAATGCGGCATGGCTCTGTTTAACCGTGAAATGAAAAATACGAGGGGTTAGCGATTTGAGTTATGACACGCGGGACCCACCAGTTACTCGCATGTGAGTGGGACCCACAACTTATCCACACAAGCATGCCCATGCTCATCAGCGTGCCCCGACCCGAGCCAGCCATGAGCCCGAGCCAGCTCGCCCCCTCCATTGCTTGCCCTGCCCCTTTCCTTTCCCACCTTCTTCTTCCTCTGCTCCGGCAACGAAGCGCGCCGCCGGCGAGTGATGTCTAGCTTGACTTCGGCCACCCGCCAATCATGGACGCAGTATGGTCCACTGCCGTTGACAAGATGCCCCGATTTCCCGCGCATGGAGCCTCTCAAGCGCTTTACTTGTGTGAGGGAAGAAAATGGCAACCGTGGGCGCGAGTTTGTGAAATGTTTGAGCAAGCCACAGCCGGGGCAGGTTAGATCTATGTTCTTGGCCAATCCTATGGTCTAATTTCTCCCAATTTCTTTCTTTTTTCCTCGAATTAGGGCAGTGGATCTAGGTGGTGGATCTAGGATTCATGCGCTGCCGCCCCCCTGTTTTTCAGGTTCTGAAGAAATGTGGCCATTTTGAGTGGCTCGATGACTATGTTGAAAGGTTGAAATTGGAGGGATCAACCCCAACCTAAGAGCTCAATTTTGGGGGGCGGCTTGCCGTGGAACAAGCCCCCAATTTGGCGGACAGAGCCGATCCGATGATGCACAGTGCAGAACTGAAGTGTGAATTGAAGAAAATCGGCAAGCAACTAAAGCATCTGATCGATTTGAAGCAGCAAGAAAATATGATGGCTGGAGCATTTTATGGTTGTTTCATTGCTATGGGTTTAGTTTACTTGATGTTCATCAATCGCTAGAATTTGTTAGAGTTTCAGTTAGTTAGTCAGCTAGTTTCAGGGGTGCCCAGTAGTTTGAGTTAGCCAGGGATCATTTGTTAGATGAATTTGAATTCGTGTGATGCAAAACTTGCTTGAATTATTGTAATGATATTCAGGGGCCCTATTCAGTGTTCATGCTCTGTTTCCTCTGTTTTTGTTCTTTAGTTAACAGAGTACACACCCAAATTCAGCTTCTTGTAAAAAACAATACTGGGCCGCCGAATAGATGTTGGGCCATGAGAAAATGGGCCCTGAGAAAATAACCATGCCCAAAATAGAGACCCACCCGCATAGGGGAACCAGCCCACCCGCGTAGGGGCACCAGCCCACCTCTAACTTTGGCAAATAAAATGTTACTTGTTTTTACTTTGGCCTTTTTCTTGCACTAAATTTTGTGATGGATCATTTTTTGATGCACTAAAACTAAATGTTACTTGTTTTTATGCATGTCTACGGTTCCATGGACTAAATGGGTTGCATGCTTGCATGAAGTAAATTAGTTTGCATTTCCTAGTTGCATGTCCATAGTGGGTTTGCATGGGGCTCCTAGTTGCATGTCTATGGTTTGGGTCATGACCCATTATTTGGCCAATATTTTGAAGATGGTGTGTGTGGTGATTGGAGTGTAGCAACCCGGGCCCGTAGCAACCCATAGCAATACACAAATAATGGAACAACCCATAGCAATCTACAAATAATAGCACGAAACACACAATATATATAGTAGCATAACGATTATATAGAAGCATAACGATTGCAACCCATAGTTCCACGATAGCCTTACAACTTCACGATAGCCTTACAACTTAAAATACTAATACAACTAAATAATAGTAGCATAACGATTACAACATAAAAACTAATACGATACGATACGATAGATCGGGGGGCACCAAACGCGGGTTCTTCTTCAGGTTCTTCTCTCCTCCTCCTCCGGGTGAACGCCGAGCCACCTCGCTCCTCCGGGCGCCCTTCACTCGTCGTTGTTGATTGGGTACGGGAGCGTGTGCATAACACCGTTGTTGGGGAAGATGGAGTTGAAGTAGGTGAAAATGTTATGGGTGGTGAAAGCTATGAACTCACAACCAACCCAATACACTCGCCCGAGGAGGTAGAAAGCGTCGAATGGGTTAGTGAACGTAGCAAGGATCCCAACCACAACGCCGTTGTGGGTGACCTCCTCAACATGGTACATCCTCGGAGAGCCGCGGGGGAGGTGGCGGAAGCCGGCCGCAAGGAAGAACTCCGTCAACTCCCTTGCGCCCCTCCACCTTGAGATGGCCCAAACCCTAAGGGTACTCTCCACGTACACTCCGTTCGGGTAGAGCCTTTCCGGCATGGTTGGGGGGAGTTGGTAAGTGGGGGCGTTGTACTGCATGGTGGCTCGAGGGCTCGATCGGGTTTGATGGAGAAGAAGGAAGAAGGAGGGCAGAGGAGGAAGAGGATGGGGTATGGATGAGGAGGGAGAGGAAGACAATAGTGCCTGACTTAAATAGCCCAAGAGCGATGTGGTTTTTGATTTCTTTGAGTGGTTTCACTGGGTAGAATTAATGGGCGGGCGGCGTTTGGTGGCGCCGCATGAAAGTGTGTACACGAGCGTGGGAAACGGGCTGCGACGGTTCTGTGCCACCGGTCGCGGGTCAAGGGGGACGGGATCACGCACGCGTCTGTGCCGTCGTGGGTCAAGGGGACACGCCTGCCCTAGGTTCTCTGCGTGTGCCGCCCGTGCTTTCATGTCGTAGCCCATCTTGCTAGGGCCTGGCTAGAGGGCAACGTTCGGTCGATGGGAGACGTGACAATAATGGACGCGGAAGCCTTCATTTGCCCATCTTGTAACGGGAAGCACGCCGTTTGAACTGCATCGACACCCACATCGATACTCCATGCCAGTATTGCGTCCTGAAAGAGGAGCACGCCATGCACGGCACGCCATGCAGCGTTGGCTTTTTGGTTGTCTTCATCGGGCTGGCTACCAACATTGTGGCCGGGTGCTTGCTTTGATGCGACGCTGCATCGGTTGTAATGGTAGGCATGCGACAGCTTACTGCTTCGAGGTGGCGGAGCAGGGCTACGTCGAGGGCGGGCATGCATGCAATGCATGGGCGTAGTTCTGTGGGTGGGCATGCATGCTGCGGGCGGGCAGGCGGGGTAGGCACGGGCACGCATGCAACGATGGAAAGGGCACTGCATAGGCTTGGTCCATGCACCGCGTCAACTCTTGCCGTTGGATTCAAATGAACGGTCCTGATGCCCCAACGAGAGAGGCTGATCCAAACCCCACCGATCCAACCAATTAGCGCGTCTCATGCGGATCGATGCACACTGTAGCTAACCCTAGCGCCTGATCTCAACCGTCCACACACAACGATCGATGACCAGGAAGTGTGCGGGGTTTTGAGGGGTTTTGAGAGGGGTTTTGAGGGGTTTTGACTGATTAGGGTTGAGCATAACTAATTCAAAAAAATCAAAAAAATATGGAACTTTCGCACATAGTCTTATTATGTCGTATAGTAACGAGAAAAAAATATAAATTGTGTTTACATACATTTTTACGAAAAACCCTTCACAAAATTGCCATTCCTCGGACAATGTAGTATGGAGTTCAAGGGAGAGAGTAGTGCGCACCCGAGAGTAGGTGGGGGTTTTGAAAATGAAAAGTGTGAAAACCTCACCAAAACTTCATTTTGGATTGACTAAGAAAGATCTTAACTTACTTTTCTCATTTTTCATGTTTTAAACTTGTTTTATATATAATTTTCTATTAAACCTTGTTTTTCAAAAAGAAAAGAAAAAATAGAAATTTAATTCAATAAATAGTAAGACTTTATATTTACACTATATAGGTAGAATAGATGTGTAGAAAAATTATTTGGCTGGTTTAGAGAAGGTGCCAAAAAACTTGCTTAAATATGAGGCCGTTTACCCTACCTTTGGAGGTCATTTGAGACACACTTTTCATGACTATGAGTTCAACTTACCAAAAGGGCTCGGAATGATCAGCAAGCAAACATATTTCAGTTGAGGTACTTTAGATAGCACTAAAACATCAATACCCCATCCCTAATTCAAATTTGAGCCCAATTTGAATTTAAATTTGAATTTTATTTGGCTGTTTTAGACAAGGTACCAAATATTATTACATGCCCCAAATTTTCAAACTGTTCTCTGTTCTACCAGTACGAATAGAATAGTGACTACCAGTATGCACCAAGTTACAAATATTATTACATGCCCCAAATTTTCAAACTGTTCTCTGTTCTACCTCTTCCTACCACGTCGTGTGCCCTTCTTCGCCTTAGCACTTCTTGTTTTTGGTTCTACTACACACACAAGTTCACTGATCATCTTGGTTTTCTTCACTGGTCTTTTCAACACCTCACCAACACCCTCGTGATCAGTGCCTTCAGTCTCAATGTTGACAGAAGTTTCAGTTTCTTCGATGTGTACCTCAACATGGGTTTCTTCAGTCTGAACCTCAACATGGGTTTCTTCAGTCTGAACCTCAACACGCTCAGGTTCTGTTTCAACCTCGAGAGTAGTTTCTTCAGTCTGAATGTTGACTGCAATTTCAGTTTCTTCGGTGTGCACCTCCACATCAGTTTCTTCAGTCTGAATGTTGACTGCAGTAGGATTTTCTTCAGTCTGCTCAGGCTCAGGCACACTTCTCTTCTTTCTACCGCCATTGTCTCTTGCTTTTTTTGTTGGCCAGCACTGTTCAACAACAAGGGGCTGACTCGCTCGCTTCCTCCTGGCCATTGGGAAAATGATATAGATGTAGTAACTGGAAAAAGCACCAAATCAAAACACAGACAAATAAACAAGAACATACTTTGGCTTATCAGGAGTGTAATGGCATTTGACAGATCCCACTCTGTGCCCAAGTTCCTGGCACAACTTGCATCTGTTTTTGTTACCTTTCTGTGCCCTTTTTGGATTTCCATCTTTCTTTCCCTTCTTACTACTCCCACCTTTCTCAAACCATGCCTTTGATCTACTCTGTTTAGGCCTGCCAGCCTTTCTTTTCATCAAGGGAGGACACATGGAAAATTCAATGTCCACTTCAGGCCACTGAGACTGATCTGTAAGTGGTGGAATTGGAGTAGCATATGCAGCTTTGAATCTTGCTACCGAATAATATTCATGCAAATATGGGTGCATGTTTATCTTCGGTTGGGATGCTAAGAAAAGAATGGCATGCTCACATGGTTTACCAGTGTGTTGCCACTTGAGGCAAGTGCAATCATGCAATTCAGTGTTAACAACATGTCTCCTTCCAGTTTTGTTATCTCTAACTTCAGCACCCCAAGGTGAAGATTTTTCAACAAACAAATGTGAAAGATTTCTGCTCTTATTGACCACCTATTGTACCACTGCTGGAAGCTTATCACCTTGCAAACAATCACCTATCCTTCTTCTCTATTCCCACAACCGCATGAGCATGATCCTGATTTGGTCAACCATGTCATGCACAGGCAAATCTTTTAACTCCTTCACCTTGTTGTTGAAACTCTCTGCCAAATTGTTGTTGATGTGGGCACACTTGATGGGAGTGTTGAATGCTGACCTGTACCATAACAAAGAATGGTAGGTGTTCAGCCATGGACCAAACTCATCACATGCTGCCATGATCTTATCAAGATGATATTTGTGTGTCTGTCTAGTGTAAGATCTTGCTGCTGGCCACATGCGCCCAAATTCTTCTCCTCTAAATTTTTTGATCAAATTCATCCACAAATGACCGAAGCACTCCCTCTGCTCAGCATGTGGGAAAACATTTTTCACTGAATTTTCAAGCCCCTTACATGCATCTGTGTGTATAGCCAAAGGTGACACTGGCCCTAGGCATCTTTTCAACTGGATCATGAACCATGTCCATGAAGCCTCTGTTTCTGACTGAAACAAGCCAACAGCAATAGGAAACATCTAGTTGTGTCCATCTAGAGCAGTGCATGCTGCCAACTGACCATTCCACTTGCCTGTCAAAAATGATGAGTCTATGCTCAAATATGGACGGCACCCTGCTTTGAACCCATCGATGCAAGGCTTCAAAGCCATAAAAAACTAGGAGAAGTTGACTTCACCTTCGGGTGATACCTCTGTATCTATCTCCACAACACTGTCAGGTGACCTCTTTTCCACCTCTGCTTCGAAGTTGTAAAGCATCCTAAATGTATTTGCCCAATCACCATATAAATTTTTCATTGCCCTTTGTTTTGCCTTCCACACTATGGTATATTTCAGTTTAATGGGGTACATCTTTTCCAAGTCTACTTTGAGTTTCTTGGCAGTAGTGTTTGGTGTTTTCGCTAAAACTGGGGTGATCCTTTCTGCAACCCAAAGTTGTGATGTCATGGTTGATACTCTCTGTGAACTTGTAATACAAGTATGTTGATTGGGGATTTGGTTAACCCTGATAGTACTTCCATCAGGTTGCAGTCTAGCAGATATGTACCACTTGCAAGGCTTCACACTACCATCAAATCCTCTGCACCTTGCATAGAACTTCTTTCTATCAGTCCAAATAGTCTTGGCATCAAACTCATGTTTCACTGCATAAGTCTTGAAACACATTCTAAACTCCTTCATGCTTGGGAACAACTTGCCTACTTCAATGACAGGGTTCTCTTTGCACCAGCTCATCATCATGTGCATCATCTACTTCATCTGCAGCTTGTTCCATCAACTGTCCATCTACTTCTTCATCAGCATTAGCAGGCAAACTAGATTCGCCCCTCTCCTGATTATCTTTGTCGTCGACTGGAATGCCAAAAAGTTTGGCCATCTCAATGTCAGGCATTAGTGCAATGACCAAATCAGTAGGCTCATCTAATTCAACTACATTCCAATCAACAGTTGCTGCAGTTTTAGTTTCAGTTCCATTCACCTGTCCCTCGTCGGCTATTTCTGTAAGTTCAGTACACATGGGAATCGATGGCCTCTATGTAGCCCAATCATCATCTACCATCTGCGCAGCCAATTGTGATGGCACATATCCAACATTCAAAAAAATGTTCAGATCAACGAGCTCAGCAAAAAAATTAGCCCGTTTGCTTGTCTAGCCGTTTTGCCGATCGATTTCTTCAACAATTTGTTCACCATCTTCTATTCTAACATACTCTCCTTTCCAATCATCAAACCGCAACAGTGATACTTCTTGCTTTGGACCCCAAACGATATTCTCCCCAATTTTTTCCACCCATTTCTTCACTGCCGTCTCTCCCATGTTATGTAGAACTTGTGGATCAATCTCTGTAAACTCAACCTCCCATTTAACAATTGTCTCTCTCAATGTTCTGTATGCTACCATCAACTAATTTTGCCTTTGATGGAAAGAAATTGACTGTCAATTCGAAGGTCCGAGCGGCAGCATCCCCTCTGTCAGTGGCGGACAGTGTGAGCCCGTGAGAAATAGCAGACGAGGCCACCCCCTAATTGCATGCAAAATTGGATCGGAGAGAGGCGCATTACCTATTCGAAGTTGAATCTGGCGGCTCCATCTCTCCACGGGCTCCCCTCACAACCTATCGATTCCGCAAGCAAAAACAGAGGAAACAAGCTGAGAACTACGGGCCCGAGAGAGGAACGGGAGGGCGACTAGGGTTTGAATTCACTCACCATTTTCTGCCGTTGAGAACGAGGGCTCCGTCACCGCCACCGAGAACACAAGATCCGCCGCCACCGGAGAAGAAGGGGGGCAGAGTGGCAGGCCCGGCGCGATCGGGCGGCAGGGCACGGTCAGCTGTTTTGAGAAACAATTAAGTTGGACCCACATGTCCTAACATAAACGGGCGGGCTTGGTTGACGACCAATTTAACCACATTTAACACCCCATGTGGCCCTGGGCTATTTATACGCTCAAATGTGTCGCACCACAGCCATTCGCTCGAACAACGTCGCACCCTTGCCAATTCACCTCAAAAACGTCACACAGGAGCTATTGGCCCATTGTTGATACTAGTTGTACTAGGAATGGTTATTGGTTAGTCACAAGCTGCTTGTGGAACCATAACTTCTTTGATTCTTTCCCTACCAATGGCCTTCTGGTTGAGAAAAAGTATGTACTGATGTATATGCCGTACCGTCCTGGGTTAGAATGGTGGATGCTAGGTGTGCAGGGTGGCGTCCTGCATAAGTGAGAATTAGTTCAAAGTGAAGTAAATTGCTAATAAATTCTACAACTAAGCTGGTGCGTTTTGACTACGGAGCGGGGTGGATTGGGCACCGCTCTGCACCCCTAGTGGACGCCCTAGTTCGCCGTAGTGGTAGGTCTGTCCTGCTTCCATTCTTGGATGTGTTGCTTAGGAAGACCGATCCCGTGGTTTAGATGTTCTCAAATGTGGGAGATTAAGCTAAAGATCGTTATCGCAGCATGATGCTTGGTATGGATGACATTTGTTCTTATGTTTTTCCTTTTCTCCATTTTTTTTACTTTTTTGTTCATGTAGATCCAAGATATCATATGTCATATGTTCTTTGTATTATCATGATGTATTAATATAGCTAGTGTCCATTCCAGAAGAGAAAAAGTACCATACAATTAGCATGACCTAGTTGTCATATCCTATCAGACACGTTAGGACGTTACTCTTCTCTACGAGTCATTCATATGTTTATTATAGATGCAGCTTTCGGATAAATCATATATTTGGATGTAGATTTTGACTTTGAGCAATTTCTCTTTTTCCTAATATTCTCTATAAAAACAGACATGTTTAATTATAGTTTCTACAACTGCCTTTTACAGGACATATTTGCAGGTGGCACAGAGACCACGGGTGGTGTTTTAGCATGGGCTATGTCGGAGCTTGTGCACGCTCCGGAAAGTATGATCAAAGCAAAACAAGAAGTCCGGGAGGTGCTAGGAGAAGACCGAGTTGTCATCACCAACAGTGACCTTGCTGAGCTTCACTACATGCGGATGGTTATCAAGGAAACCCTTAGGTTGCATCCACCTGGTCCTCTAGTCCCACGAGCGACTAGAGAGGATTGCACAATTCTGGGTTATGACATCCCTAAAGGAACCAATGTTTACATTAATGTTTTCGCGATTTCTCGAGATCCTAGGTACTGGAACAACTCTGAAGATTTTAAGCCCGAAAGGTTTCAGAACAGCACCGTGAATTACATTGGAACAAACTTTGAGTACATTCCCTTTGGTGCTGGACGACGTCAATGCCCCGGGATTCACTTCAGCTTCCCAGTTATGGAGATGGTGTTAACAAATTTTCTGTACTACTTTGACTGGAAGCTTTTTCATGGGGCTAGCTTCGCTTAATTTGACATGTCTGAGAAATTTGGGTTGGCAGTAACAAGAAGATATGACCTGCAACTCAGAGCTGTTCCACATGTGCAGTTCAAAGCTATGTTTTCAAAGTGATACAGTAAGCTATGTTGACAGATCTGCACCTTCATTGTATGTATTTATTACTATTATCCCTTTGTGCACATTAAAATAAGTGAAGCTGATTGTCAAAGATCCTGAGATCGTAAAGCTGTACGTGTTATTGCGTGCATAACTGCAGATTATATTTGTCGAGAAACGCAAATGATATGGAGGTGCTCCTAATTATTTATTTTGACCAATTGTACTATTTTGATTCTCATTATCAGTCTGAAAGATAGCAAAAGTAAGAAATAAATCAGCTATCTTCATTTACTGTTCATTTGATTCGAATAAAAGATTTGTGACACGATCACACACTCGCTTCAGTCTGTACTGTATGCCATACAGAAGATTTGTCACCCAATTATGTTTTCGGGGAATAAGGGATTCTATTACCTTGCACTTTGATATTTTGCCCTTTTGACCTAAAAACAACACTTTCAATTGTTTGACATAGTATGCGCAAAAAACAGTGGACAAGTATACTCTTTGTGCTTGCTAGACTGAAGAACCTAGCTCAGCCGATTCCCCCAATTGTAATCAGGATGAACCCTCACTCAGCCGGCTAGAAGCTAGTGAATGGACACTACTAGAATAAGCTACTATGCCAACGGCCCAAGGCCCAAAAACCGTCAGGATAGGCCTATGCCGACGGCCCCCGTCGGCATAGCCCCGTCGGCAACTCGTAGTCGGCATATCACAGAGCGGCCGTCGGCATACAAAAACTGTCGGCATAGGTAGCTAAGCCGACGATGTCCATAGCACCGTCGACATACATGTACTGTCGGCAACAGTCTCCACCTAACGGCCGTCGATGGCGAGCCGTTAAAACTTTGCCAATCACAAACTGACACGTGGCAGGAGCTACGCCGACAGTTAGGACATGGCATTTTTCGGGCGCGCCTGCAATATTTGAGAAATTTATTGCATCTTTAGGGTTTCAATGCGGGGAATTGCCGATGTTCATGGCGGCCACCTTAAATGATGTCTAGAAGTGGTTTGTCAAATCACGTATGATGTCTTTGCGGTATGTGTAGGCCTAGTGCAACCAAAGGAGGGGCAGGCTCCACCACCGAGGGGCGAATGTACACCGGCGGCATGTCAGATCTAGTCGTTAAAATACATGGAAAATCATACACTATCAGAAATCCTTGGGACCTCGCACGGTGTCGTCATATGGCCCTCGAGGGGCGAAAGTTTGAGCGTGTTTCGCAGAAGCCTGACCGGAGGACGCTTCTAAACTGCACCATGTCCGAGGTAGTATCAGGCTATCGAGAGAGAAAGTGTCCGGATTGTGAAGGAAGTGCGCTTCACGTTGTTCCGTTTGTACTCAAAACTTCTCATGCTCTCAAAGGGGCCATTGCATGACACGTGCCAGGACATGGCATTTTTCGGGCGCGCCTGCAATATTTGAGAAATTTATTGCATCTTTAGGGTTTCAATGCGGGAAATTGCCAACGTTCATGGAGGCCACCTTAAATGATGCCCATAAGTGATTTGTAGAATCACGTATGATGTCTTTGCGGTATGTGTAGGCCTAGTGAGACCAAAGGAGGGCTATGCCCCACCACGGGCAAATGTATACCTCGGCGGCAATGCCGGATCTAGCCGTTAAAATCCATAGAAAATCATACGATGCCGGAAATCCTTGGACCTAGCTCCGTGTCGTCATATGGCCCTTGTAGGGTGTGGTAAAATTTTGAGCACATTGCGTAGAAGCCTGACCGGAGGTTTCTTGTAATCTGCACCATCTCTGAGGTAGTATCTGGCAATAGAGAGAGAACATGTTCGATTTGTGAAGGAAATGCGTCTACGCATGCTAGAACACTTTCACACATGCATCAGGACCCGTGCGATGTTTCGGTGGCATAGCTACACCCCGAAGGCCACCCGACCGGACTAACCCTAGCCCCGTTGACCAGAAGATCTAGGCCTTTGATGACGGGCTTTGACCAGTTGACTCTTCCACCTGGTTGCGATAAGTCAGCCCGTAGGAACACCCCCAAACACGGTCTGGACCCAACCAACCACTAGATTCTCTCCGGTTCTACCCGGCGTGCACGATTCCCCCCTCCAAGTGATGGTGGCACTACCGTCCGTGGAGGGGGCCCACACCCCGGAGCCCCAAGACGGGCGTCTACGCATGACACATCACTTTCACACATGCCAGAGGACCCGGTGGGGCATTTCGGTGGCATTGCTACCCCCGAAAGCCCCACCGACCGAACTAACCCTAGCCCCGTTGACCAGGAGATCTAGGCCTTTGACTTTCACCAGACGGGCTTTGATCAATTGACTCTTCCACCTGGTTGCGATTGGTCAGCCCATAGAAATAACCCTGAACACGGTCTTGACCCAACCAACCACTAGATTCCCTCCATTTCTACCCGACACGCATGATTCCCCCCTCCAAGGGACGGAGGCACTGCTGACCGTGGAGGGGGCACACCTCGGAGCCCAAGAAGGGCGTCTACGCATGTCACAACACTTTCACACACGCATCAGGACCCGGTGCGATGTTTCAGTGGCATAGCTACACCCCAAAGGCCACCCCGAATCCCCGATGACCAAGAGATCTAGCCCTTTGACTATGGCCGGATGGACTTTGACCAGTGGACTCTTCCACCTGATTAGGATATGTCAGCCCATAGGAACATCCCGGACATGGTCTGGACCCGATCCACCACTAGATTCCCTCTATCTCGACCCGACGCGCACGATCCCCCCTCCAAGTGACGGCAGTAGTGCCCTCTGTGGAGAGGGGCACACCCCGAAGCCCCAAGAGGGGCGTCTACGCATGCCACATCACTTTCAGACATGCATTTGGACCCGGTGCATTGTTTCGATGGCATAGCTACACCCGGAAGGCCACCACGAAGCCCCGTTGACCGAGAGATCTAGCACTTTGACTTTCATCGGACGAGCTTTGACCAGTGGACTCTTCCTCCTAGTTGCGATAGGTCAGCCCATAGAAACATCCCCGAATATGGTCTGGACCCAACCAACCACTAAAGTCCCCCCGGTTCTACCCGACGCGCGCGATTCCCCCCTCTAAGTGACGGCGTCACTGCCGTCCATGGTGTGGGGCACACCCGGGAGCCCAAGGAGGGCGTCTACGCATGTCACAACACTTTCACACACGATAAGAAAATCATTTGAAAGTTTTCCAAATATAGTGAATATCAATTACTTGTGATTTATACTAAGTACAAGAACCTATATGCAAAAGTACATGAGCTTACATTTTAACATACTCAAAAGTAAAAATAAACTGGATATTCATAATCTCTGGAAAATTCTGCCCCAAATCCATATATAATTTGTGTATGTTTAAGTTTATGTAAATTAGATTTAAATTACTCAAATCTAAAGATTAAAAAAATGTGAAATGAGATACGCCGACGGTTAAGCCATCGGCATAGTCAACTATGCCGACGGCTTAACCGTCGGCGTATCACCAAGCCAGGCCAGGCCGTCTGTACCTCTACACATGATATGTTGATCCAAGGGTGCTCACAGTGCACAATTTCTTCTTCTCCTTTGCCCCAAAACCCCCACTCCTCACACCCCGGCTCCCTCGCAGAATCAATCCCCACGACGAAAGCCAACCAAAGCCTAAAAAGCATGGCCGTTACACCGACCACTCACCTTCGTCTCCCTCATCGAATCAATCGCCGCGACAGAGGTGATCTTGTGGTTGACCTAGCTAACCAAACCCTAAGAAGCATGCGGTCATGGCGCCGACCGTGTAGGAAGAGGTGTCGGGATCTAGGGAGCCCCAACCGAAAACCATGTCATCATCGCAGCGAGGTGAGAAGTGGAAGAGAACCGCCAAGATCCACAAGAAAGACGAAAAGAAAGAAACTACAGGCAAGGGTGAGCACGTGGCTTCAGTTTCACCAGTTGGAATGCATGCCTCCTCCTCTTCAGCTTCAGCTTCACTAGTCGGAATGCATGCCTCCTCCTCTTCAACTACACATTTTTCGTATACAAGTTGAATTTTTGTCGACGGTTGGGAGAGGATCCTAGTATGGTGCTAGGGAAATGACCACCTGGTTGGATGGAATTGGAGGTTCCTCCAATGTGAGGTCAACATAATAGAAGCCAACATCTTACCCATGGCCCAATAATTCCGAGGCCAAAGGACACCTCGGTGGAGCCAGGCACTCCGAGGTCCATGCAGAAGTGACCCGCCACGCAGTAGTTGAAGCTTAGATGCTCCTCGCGCGACCTAGGCCAGGTTCCCGCCCTAGAAGGAGGAGCGTCCGGACCCGCCTGATCCGGCCCCCCACCTCACATGAACTAGCCGCCGGTGAGGCTGCCACAAGTACACCGGACCCCGCCTGGCGCCCCCGTCGAACATGCCGAGTTGCCGGGAACCGTAGGGCAAGGTAGCGTCCCACCGCGACGGATCAGAGCCAACGGCTCAAATTAGCAGCACCGGGACACGACACCCGGTTCACGTCGGCTTTTTTTTGAGGGGTGGTTCACCTCGGCTAAGTATAGGCCCTAGCGCCGGCAACAAGCCCAGCCCACCATGGCCCACCCTCCCATTTGCGTCCATCTTGGATTCACCAGGCCGGGATGGGCCGATCAACCACACAGGCCACCAGAGGCCCATGTGATCGAGTGGCCACCTCAGTCCCCAACCCTCCTGATCCTCAAACAAAAAAAAGTCCCCAACCCTCGCGAGAGCGGCGGCGGCGCACCCAGCCGCGGCAGACCAGCCATGACCTCCGGGACACCACCGGAGACCCCGCAGCCCCACCTCCTGGACGGCAGACGGTTTCCGGCCTCCCGCATCCCTCGGTAGGTCCGGCGGCGCATCCACCCACAGAAGAAAACGATGCAGCGCCGCCCTCGGGAGCGAGCAAGGCCCGACGGCAGCAACACGCGGTGCTGGACCAGGCCGCCGAAGAGGCACCAGCCGACCGGGATCTCGGCCATCTGCCGCTTTCTCCTCGTCTCCGACATCAGCCCAGCAGAACGGAGCCCTGCGGGGGCACCATGTTGGCAGCACGACTGCACGAGCACCACAGACGGAGGGACGGGCGCCAGGCCAGCCGGTGTGGCCATGACCGCCGGCTAGCTACCACGAGCGACGGGCAGTCAAACTTTGAATCGCCAGAGCGCCAATGGCCGCGTGCCCTCTCACACTAGAACCCGGGTCTGGAGACTGTCCACTGGTATGAAGAATAGTTCTCATAGAGGTCTTTTTCATTCTTATGAATTCGCTGGATTATGCCCACCTTCCAGTAGCTTCTCCTCGTGCCATCTATCGCATATGGATTACAAACACATAACACATGTACATCCGTTACAGACTTGGTATCTGTGGGAAATATCACAGATTCTTTTGTGAAACCATTTTAGTTCGTCTTATTCATGCTTTTGAATAATTATTCTACCCTTCATTTGTCCTTTTGAAATAGCACAAATGACAACATTCAGCAGTAGCATGTTCATCCCTGTGTAGAAGCAGTCATTGAAGCATGCGTCCATTTGTATATAATCTGATCCCAGATCTGCCTGTAGTCTTATTTGCCTCATTGTATCACACTAGTAGAAAAGGGGGTAATGGTTTAGGCCAGGTCAGCCCATTAGTCCCGGTTCAATCCAGAACCGTGATCAATGGAAGCATTTGACCCGGTTCATGAGCCCCCGGGGCCGGCCGGGCCACATGGGCCATTGGTCCCGGTTCGTCTTGACCTTTTGGTCCCGGTTGGTGGGATGAACCGGGACCAATGGGCCTCGCTCTTGGCCCACCACCATTAGTCCCGGTTGGTGGCATGAATCGGGATCAAAGGCTGCCCTTTAGTCCCGGTTCGTGGGATGAACTGGGATCAATGAGTTGCCTATATATACCTCTCGCCCGCGAGCAGAGCACTCCCACTGTTCTGTTTTTCCTGGCCGGCGAGGGGAGAGCTTTATGGTGCTCTAGCTCACCTCCTATGCACACGAGGTGTTCGATGGAATGCCCGAGCCACACTACTTAAGATTTCTCCTCTCCAAGCTCCATTTTCCTCAATATTTGTCTAGGTTTAGCGGTCTATCACGTCCCGTCCCTGTCTTCACCGCCGTCGATCGCCCGCGCCGATCTTGTCGCCGGCACCACGTGGTGAGTCTCTTGTTCTTATCTTTTTTCTGAAAGAAAAACTTCTTACTTGTATGTTTATATAAATACTTGTATAATTTTCTTACTTTTATTATTGCATCTTATATAGTGCGATGGTTTTGGTATCTGCCCCCGTCGTCCCTCGTCCTGTCTATGATTCGGATGTGGTATATATTATATTTTCATAACTATTAGTTCATTTATTGTTTATGACAATTATGCCGACCAACGTAACATAGATTTTATTTATCTAGGAGGTTGTGGAACCGGAAATTCCAACCGACCCTATTGTCGAGAGGTTAAATTTAGTTGAAGAAAAAAACAATTTGTTGAAGGAAAAAATAAGAAAAATTGAGGAGGAGAAGATGATATTGGAGTTGCATGTTGCGGATGTCGTCGATGATCACAAGATCAAGATGGATGCAATGAGCTTGAAGATTAGAAATATTAGAAAATATGTCATTCATACCGAGGCTTGGTATCATTATGCCGTTGGATCAGTTGTTATATTGGTTGCGATTATGATCGCATTTGTTTTCGCATTGAAATGTTTTACATAGTTTCAATGTATGGTTTAATTAATTTAGATGCTCTGCAGAGCTTTATGTTGTTAGATGAGAACTATGTATGTACTTTGGTTTTAATGTGATGATGAACTTCTATTAATTTGGTCACTTAATTATCTATTCATCATGTTCTGTAATGCACGTAGATGAAATGGCAATGGATGTACGGTTCAAGACACACCTCCGAGTACATTAAGGGCGTGCATGATTTTCTCGAAGTGGCTGAGGCAAACAAGCAGAATGGTTTTATGTGTTGTCCATGCCCTATATGTGGGAATACGAAGTCTTACTCTGACCGGAAAATCCTTCACACCCACCTGCTTTACAAGGGTTTCATGCCACACTATAATGTTTGGACGAGGCACGGAGAAATAGGGGTTATGATGGAAGACGGCGAAGAAGAAGATTACGATGACAACTATGTGCTCCCTGAATACGGTGATGCTACTGAAGATCAAGAGGAACCAGACGATGTGCACGATGATGCTGCAACGGGCGAAGCTGCTGAAGATCAAGAGGAACCAGACGATGTGCCCAATGATGATGATCTCCGTCGGGTCATTGTTGATGCAAGGACGCGATGCGAAAGTCAAAAGGAGAAGCTGAAGTTCGATCGCATGTTAGAGGACCACAAAAAAGGGTTGTACCCCAATTGCAAAGATGGCAACACAAAGCTCGGTACCGTACTGGAATTGCTATAGTGGAAGGCAGAGAATGCTGTGCCTGACAAAGGATTTGAGAAGCTACTGAAAATATTGAATAAGAAGCTTCCAAAGGATAACGAATTGCCCGACAGTACATACGCAGCAAAGAAGGTCGTATGCCCTCTAGGATTGGAGGTGCAGAAGATACATGCATGCCCTAATGACTGCATCCTCTACCGCGGTGCGTACAAGGATCTGAACGCATGTCCGGTATGTGGTGCATTACGGTATAAGATCAAACGAGATGACCCTGGTGATGTTGACGGCGAGCCCCCCAGGAAGAGGGTTCCTGCGAAGGTGATGTGGTATGCTCCTATAATACCACGGTTGAAACGTCTGTTCAGAAATGGAGAGCATGCCAAGTTGATGCGATGGCATAGTGAGGACCATAAGAAAGACGGGAAGTTGAGAGCACCCGCTGATGGGTCGCAGTGGAGAAAAATCGAGAGAAAGTACTGGGATGAGTTTGCAAGTGACCCAAGGAACGTATGGTTTGCTTTAAGCACGGATGGCATTAATCCTTTCGGGGAGCAGAGCAGCAATCACAGCACCTGGCCCGTGACTATATGTATGTATAACCATCCTCCTTGGATGTGCATGAAGCGGAAGTTCATTATGATGCCAGTTCTCATCCAAGGCCCTAAGCAACCCGGCAACGACATTGATGTGTACCTAAGGCCATTAGTTGAAGAACTTTTACAACTGTGGAACGGAAACAGTGTATGTACGTGGGATGAGCACAAACAGGAGGAATTTGACCTAAAGGCGTTGCTGTTCGTGACCATCAACGATTGGCCTGCTCTCAGTAACCTTTGAGGACAGACATACAAGGGATACCACACATGCACGCACTGTTTACTTGACACCGATAGTATATACCTGGGAAGCTGCAGGAAGAATGTGTACCTGGGCCATCGTCGATTTCTTCCGACCAACCATCAATGTTGAAAGAAAGGCAAGCATTTCAAAGGCGAGGCAGATCAGCGGAAGAAGCCCGCCATGCGTACTGGTGATCACGTACTTGCTATGGTAAATGATTTACACGTAATCTTTGGAAAGGGTCCCGACGGACTAGCTGTTCCGAGTGAAGCTGGGGACACGCACCCATGTGGAAGAAGAAATCTATATTTTGGGACCTACCCTACTGGAAAGACCTAGAGGTCCGCTCTTCAATCGACGTGATGCACGTGAAGAAGAACCTTTGCATGAACCTGCTAGCCTTCTTGGGCGTGTATGGGAAGACAAAAGATACAGCTGAGGCACGGGAGGACCTGCAACGTTTGCACGAAAAAGACGGCATGCCTCCAAAGTAGTATGAAGGTCCTACCAGCTATGCTCTTACCAAAGAAGAGAAGGAAATCTTCTTTGAATGCCTGCTTAGTATGAAGGTCCCGACTGGCTTCTCGTCGAATATAAAAGGAATAATAAATATGGCAGAGAAAAAGTTTCAGAACCTAATGTCTCATGACTGCCACGTGATTATGACGCAACTGCTTCTGGTTGCATTGAGGGGGCTTCTACCAGAAAACGTCTGATTAGCCATTGTGAAGCTATGTGCATTCCTCAATGCAATCTCTCAGAAGGTGATCGATCCAGAAATCATACCAAGGCTAAGGAGTGATTGTTGGGGAACATTGCAGAAAATAAATTTTTTCCTACGGTTTCACCAAGATCCATCTATGAGTTCATCTAAGCAACGAGTCATGGGAGAGACATTGCATCTACATACCACTTGTAGATCGTGTGCGGAAGCGTTCAAGAGAACGGTGATGATGGAGTCGTACTCGTCGTGATTCAAATCACCGATGACCAAGTGCCGAACGGACAGCACCTCCGCGTTCAACACACGTACGGAGCGGATGACGTCTCCTCCTTCTTGATCCAGCAAGGGGGAAGGAGAGGTTGATGATGATCCAGCAGCACGACGGCGTGGTGGTGGATGCAGCAGAACTCCGGCAGGGCTTCGCCAAGCTGCTGCGGGAGGAGGACGGGGTGTAGCGGGGGGAGGGAGGCGCCAAGACACAGGGTGCGGCTACCCCCTCCCTGCCCTCCTTTATATAGGCCCCCAGGGGGGGCGCTGGCCCTGGGAGATGCAATCTCACAAGGGGGCGGCGGCCAAGGGGGGTGGAGTGCCCCCAAGGCAAGTGGTGCGCCCCCCCCCCCCCCCCACCTAGGGTTTCCAACCCTAGGCGCAGGAGGGGCCCAAGAGGGGGAGCACCAGCCCACTAGGGGCTGGTTCCCCTCGCACTTCAGCCCATGGGGCCCTCCGGGATAGGTGGCCCCACCCGGTGGACCCCCGGGACCCTTCCGGTGGTCCCGGTACAAAACCGGGTAACCCCGAAACTTTCCCGATGGCCGAAACAACACTTCCTATATAGTTTTCTTTACCTCCGGACCATTCCGGAACTCCTCGTGACGTCCGGGATCTCATCCGGGACTCCGAACAACATTTGGTTTGCTGCATACTCATATTCATACAACCCTAGCGTCACTGAACCTTAAGTGTGTAGACCCTACGGGTTCGGGAGACATGTAGACATGACCGAGACGGCTCTCCGGTTAATAACCAACAGCGGGATCTGGATACCCATGTTGGCTCCCACATACTCCTCGATGATCTCATCGGATGAACCACGATGTCGAGGATTCAAGCAACCCCGTATACTATTCCCTTTGTCAGACGGTATGTTACGTGCCCGAGACTCGATCGTTGGTATCCCAATACCTCGTTCAGTCTCGTTACCGGCAAGTCACTTTACTCATACCGTAATGCATGATCCCGTGACCAGACACTTGGTCACTTTGAGCTCATTATGATGATGCACTACCGAGTGGGCCCAGTGATACCTCTCCGTCATACGGAGTGACAAATCCCAGTCTCGATCCGTGTCAACCCAACAGACACTTTCGGAGATACCTGTAGTGCACCTTTATAGTCACCCAGTTACGTTGTGACGTTTGGTACACCCAAAGCACTCCTACGGTATCCGGGAGTTACATGATCTCATGCTCTAAGGAAAAGATACTTGACATTGGAAAAGCTCTAGCAAAACGAACTACACGATCTTGTGCTATGCTTAGGATTGGGTCTTGTCCATCACATCATTCTCCTAATGATGTGATCCCGTTATCAACGACATCTAATGTCCATAGTCAGGAAACCATGACTATCTGTTGATCAACGAGCTAGTCAACTAGAGGCTTACTAGGGACATATTATGGTCTATGTATTCACACGTGTATTACGATTTCCGGATAATACAATTATAGCATGAATAAAGACAATTATCATGAACAAGGAAATATAATAATAATCCTTTTATTATTGCCTCTAGGGCATATTTCCAACAGTCTCCCACTTGCACTAGAGTCAATAATCTAGTTACATTGTGATGAATCGAACACCCATAGAGTTCTGGTGTTGATCATGTTTTGCTCGCGAGAGAGGTTTAGTCAACGGATCTGCGACATTCAGATCCGTATGTACTTTGCAAATATCTATGTCTCCATCTTGAACATTTTCACGGATGGAGTTGAAACGACGCTTGATGTGCCTGGTCTTCTTGTGAAACCTGGGCTCCTTGGCAAGGGCAATAGCTCCAGTGTTGTCACAGAAGAGTTTGATCGGCCCCGACGCATTGGGTATGACTCCTAGGTCGGTGATGAACTCCTTCACCCAAATAGCTTCATGTGCTGCCTCCGAGGCTGCCATGTACTCCGCTTCACATGTAGATCCCGCCACGACGCTCTGCTTGCAGCTGCACCAGCTTACTGCTCCACCATTCAACATATACACGTATCCGGTTTGTGACTTAGAGTCATCCAGATCTGTGTCGAAGCTAGCGTCGACGTAACCCTTTACGGCGAGCTCTTCGTCACCTTCATAAACGAGAAACATGTCCTTTGTCCTTTTCAGGTACTTTAGGATATTCTTGACTGCTGTCCAGTGTTCCTTGCCAGGATTACTTTGGTACGTTCCTACCAAACTTACGGCAAGGTTTACATCAGGTCTGGTACACAACATGGCATACATAATAGATCCTATGGCTGAAGCATAGGGGATGACACTCGTCTCTTCTTTATCTTTTGCCGTGGTCGGGCATTGAGCCGAGCTCAATCTCACACCTTGCAATACAGGCAAGAACCCTTTCTTGGACTGATCCATTTTGAACTTCTTCAAAATCTTATCAAGGTATGTGCTTTGTGAAAGACCTATGAGGCGTCTCGATCTATCCCTATAGATCTTGATGCCTAATATGTAAGCAGCTTCTCCAAGGTCCTTCATTGAAAAACACTTATTCAAGTAGGCCTTAATGCTGTCCAAAAGTTCTATATCATTTCCCATCAAAAGTATGTCATCTACATATAATATGAGAAATGCTACAGAGCTCCCACTCACTTTCTTGTAAACGCAGGCTTCTCCATAAGTCTGCATAAACCCAAACGCTTTGATCATCTCATCAAAGCGAATGTTCCAACTCCGAGATGCTTGCACCAGCCCATAAATGGATCGCTGGAGCTTGCATACTTTGTTAGCATTCTTAGGATCGACAAAACCCTCCGGCTGCATCATATACAGTTCTTCCTTAAGATGCCCGTTAAGGAATGCCGTTTTGACGTCCATCTGCCATATCTCATAATCATAGTATGCGGCAATTGCTAACATGATTCGGACGGACTTCAGCTTCGCTACGGGAGAGAATGTCTCATCGTAGTCAACCCCTTGAACTTGTCGATAACCCTTAGCGACAAGTCGAGCTTTATAAATGGTAATATTACCATCCGCGTCCGTCTTCTTCTTAAAGATCCATTTGTTTTCTATCGCTCGCCGATCATCGGGCAAGTCTGTCAAAGTCCATACTTTGTTTTCATACATGGATTCTATCTCGGATTGCATGGCTTCAAGCCATTTGTTGGAATCTGGGCCCGCCATCGCTTCTTCATAGTTCGAAGGTTCACCGTTGTCTAACAACATGATTTCCAGGACAGGGTTGCCATACCACTCTGGTGTGGAACGTGTCCTTGTGGACCTACGAGGTTCAGTAGCAACTTGATCCGAAGTACCTTGATCATAATCATTAATTTCCTCTCCAGTTGGTGTAGGCACCACAGGAACATTTTCCTGAGCTGCACTACTTTCCGGTTCAAGAGGTAGTACTTCATCGAGTTCTACTTTCCTCCCACTTACTTCTTTCGAGAGAAACTCTTTTTCCAGAAAGGATCCGTTCTTGGCAACAAAGGTCTTGCCCTCGGATCTTAAGTAGAAGGTATACCCAATGGTTTCCTTAGGGTATCCTATGAAGACGCATTTTTCCGACTTGGGTTCGAGCTTTTCAGGTTGTAATTTCTTGACATAAGCATCGCATCCCCAAACTTTTAGAAACGACAGCTTAGGTTTCTTCCCAAACCATAATTCATACGGTGTCGTCTCAACGGATTTAGACGGTGCCCTATTTAAAGTGAATGTAGCTGTCTCTAGAGCGTATCCCCAAAATGATAGCGGTAAATCGGTAAGAGACATCATAGATCGCACCATATCCAATAGAGTGCGATTACGACGTTCGGACACACCGTTACGCTGAGGTGTTCCAGGCGGCGTGAGTTGTGAAACGATTCCACATTTCCTTAAGTGTGTACCAAATTCGTGACTTAAGTATTCTCCTCCACGATCTGATCGTAGGAACTTTATCTTTCGGTCACGTTGATTCTCTACCTCATTCTGAAATTCCTTGAACTTTTCAAAGGTCTCAGACTTGTGTTTCATCAAGTAGACATACCCATATCTACTCAAGTCATCAGTGAGAGTGAGAACATAACGATATCCTCCGCGAGCCTCAACGCTCATTGGACCGCACACATCGGTATGTATGATTTCCAATAAGTTGGTTGCTCGCTCCATTGTTCCGGAGAACGGAGTCTTGGTCATTTTGCCCATGAGGCATGGTTCGCATGTGTCAAATGATTCATAATCGAGAGACTCTAAAAGTCCATCAGCATGGAGCTTCTTCATGCGCTTGACACCAATGTGACCAAGGCGGCAGTGCCACAAGTATGTGGGACTATCGTTATCAACTTTACATCTTTTGGTATTCACGCTATGAATATGTGTAACATTACGTTCGAGATTCATTAAGAATAAACCATTGACCATCGGGGCATGACCATAAAACATATCTCTCATATAAATAGAACAACCATTATTCTCGGATTTAAATGAGTAGCCATCTCGTATTAAACGAGATCCAGATACAATGTTCATGCTCAAACTTGGCACTAAATAACAATTATTGAGGTTCATAACTAATCCCGTGGGTAAATGTAGAGGTAGCGTGCCGACGGCGATCACATCGACCTTGGAACCATTCCCGACGCGCATCGTCACCTCGTCCTTCGCCAGTCTCCGCTTATTCCGCAGCTCCTGCTGTGAGTTACAAATATGAGCAACGGCACCGGTATCAAATACCCAGGAGTTACTACGAGTACTGGTAAGGTACACATCAATTACATGTATATCAAATATACCTTTAGTGTTGCCGGCCTTCTTGTCCGCTAAGTATTTGGGGCAGTTCCGCTTCCAGTGACCCTTCCCCTTGCAATAAAAGCACTCAGTCTCAGGCTTGGGTCCATTCTTTGACTTCTTCCCGGCAACTGGCTTACCGGGCGCGGCAACATCTTTGCCGTCCTTCTTGAAGTTCTTCTTACCCTTGCCCTTCTTGAACTTAGTGGTCTTATTGACCATCAACACTTGATGTTCTTTCTTGATTTCAACCTCTGCTGACTTCAGCATTGAAAATACTTCAGGAATGGTCTTCACCATCCCCTGCATATTGTAGTTCAACACAAAGCTCTTGTAGCTCGGTGGGAGCGACTGAAGGATTCTGTCAATGACCGCCTCGTCCGGGAGGTTGATCTCCAGCTGGGACAGGCGGTTGTGCAACCCAGACATTTTGAGTATGTGCTCACTGACAGAACTGTTTTCCTCCATCTTACAACTATAGAACTTGTCGGAGACTTCATATCTCTCGACCCGGGCATGAGCTTGAAAAACCATTTTCAGCTCCTCGAACATCTCATATGCTCCGTGTTTCTCAAAACGCTTTTGGAGCCCCGGTTCTAAGCTGTAAAGCATGCCGCACTGAACGAGGGAGTAATCATCAGCACGTGACTGCCAAACGTTCATAACGTCTTGGTTCTCTGGGATGGGTGCTTCACCTAGCGGTTCATCTAGGACATATGCTTTCTTGGCTGCTATGAGGATGATCCTCAGGTTCCGGACCCAGTCCGAATAGTTGCTGCCATCATCTTTCAGCTTGGTTTTCTCTAGGAACGCGTTGAAGTTCATGTTGACATGAGCGTTGGCCATTTGATCTACAAGACATATTTTGCAAAAGTTTTAGACTAAGTTCATGATAATTAAGTTCATCTAATCAAATTATTGAATGAACTCCCACTCAGATTTGACATCCCTCTAGTCATCTAAGTGTTACACGATCCGAGTCGACTAGGCCGTGTCCGATCATCACGTGAGACGGACTAGTCATCATCGGTGAACATCTCCATGTTGATCGTATCTTCCATACGACTCATGTTCGACCTTTCGGTCTCTTGTGTTCCGAGGCCATGTCTGTACATGCTAGGCTCGTCAAGTTAACCCTAAGTGTTCTGCATGTGTAAATCTGTCTTACACCCGTTGTATGTGAACGTAAGGATCTATCACACCCGATCATCACGTGGTGCTTCGAAACGACGAACTTTAGCAACGGTGCACAGTTAGGGGGAACACTTTCTTGAAATTATTATAAGGGATCATCTTATTTACTACCGTCGTTCTAAGTAAACAAGATGCATAAAACATAATAAACATCACATGCAATTATATAGTAGTGACATGATATGGCCAATATCATATAGCTCCTTCGATCTCCATCTTCGGGGCTCCATGATCATCTTCGTCACCGGCATGACACCATGATCTCCATCATCATGATCTCCATCATCGTGTCTTCATGAAGTTGTCACGCCAACGACTACTTCTACTTCTATGGCTAACGCGTTTAGCAATAAAGTAAAGTAATTTACATGGCGTTCTTCAATGACACGCAGGTCATACAAAAATAAAGACAACTCCTATGGCTCCTGCCGGTTGTCATACTCATCGACATGCAAGTCGTGATTCCTATTACAAGAACATGATCTCATACATCACAATATATCATTCATCATTCATCACAACTTCTGGCCATATCACATCACATGACAATTGCTGCAAAAACAAGTTAGACGTCCTCTAATTGTTGTTGCATCTTTTACGTGGCTGCAATTGGGTTCTAGCAAGAACGTTTTCTTACCTATGAATAACCACAACGTGATTTTGTCAACTTCTATTTACCCTTCATAAGGACCCTTTTCATCGAATCCGCTCCAACTAAAGTAGGAGAGACAGACACCCGCTAGCCACCTTATGCAACTAGTGCATGTCAGTCGGTGGAACCTGTCTCACGTAAGCGTACGTGTAAGGTCGGTCCGGGCCGCTTCATCCCACAATACCGCTGAAGCAAGAAAAGACTAGTAGCGGCAAGCAAGTTGACAAGATCTACGCCCACAACAAAATTGTGTTCTACTCGTGCAATAGAGAACTACGCATAGACCTAGCTCTGATACCACTGTTGGGGAATGTTGCAGGAAAAAAAATTCCTACGGTTTCACCAAGATCCATCTATGAGTTCATCTAAGCAACGAGTCATGGGAGAGAGATTGCATCTACATACCACTTGTAGATCGTGTGCGGAAGTGTTCAAGAGAACGGTGATGATGGAGTCGTACTCGCCGTGATTCAAATCATCGATGACCAAGTGCCGAACGGACAGCACCTCTGCGTTCAACACACGTACGGAGCGGATGACGTCTCCTCCTTCTTGATCCAGCAAGGGGGAAGGAGAGGTTGATGATGATCTAGCAGCACGACGGCGTGGTGTTGGATGCAGCAGAACTCCGGCAGGGCTTCGCCAAGCTGCTGCGGGAGGAGGACGAGGTGTAGCAGGGGGAGGGAGGCGCCAAGACACAGGGTGCGGCTGCCCCCTCCCCTTCCCTCCTTTATATAGGCCCCCAGGGGGGCGCCGGCCCTGGGAGATGCAATCTTCCAAGGGGGCGGCGGCCAAGGGGGGTGGAGTGCCCCCCAAGGCATGTGGTGCGCCCCTCCCCCACCTAGGGATTCCAACCCTAGGCGCAGGGGGGCCAAGGGGGGTGCACCAGCCCACTAGGGGCTGGTTCCCCGCCCACTTCAGCCCATGGGGCCCTCCGGGATAGGTGGCCCCACCCGGTGGACCCCCGGGACCCTTTCGGTGGTCCCGGTACAATACCGGGTGACCCTAAAACTTTCCCGATGGCCGAAACAGCACTTCCTATATAGTTTTCTTTACCTCCGGACCATTCCGGAACTCCTCGTGACGTCCGGGATCTCATCCGGGACTCCGAACAACATTCGGTTTGCTGCATACTCATATTCATACAACCCTAGTGTCACCGAACCTTAAGTGTGTAGACCCTACGGGTTCGGGAGACATGTATACATGACCGAGACGGCTCTCCGGTCAATAACCAACAGCGGGATCTGGATACCCATGTTGGCTCCCACATACTCCTCGATGATCTCATCGGATGAACCACGATGTCGAGGATTCAAGCAACCCCGTATACTATTCCCTTTGTCAGACGGTATGTTACGTGCCCGAGACTCGATCGTTGGTATCCCAATACCTCGTTCAGTCTCGTTACCGGCAAGTCACTTTACTCGTACCGTAATGCATGATCCCGTGACCAGACACTTGGTCACTTTGAGCTCATTATGATGATGCACTACCGAGTGGGCCCAGTGATACCTCTCCGTCATACGGAGTGACAAATCCCAGTCTCGATCCGTGTCAACCCAACAGACACTTTCGGAGATACCTGTAGTTCACCTTTATAGTCACCCAGTTACGTTGTGACGTTTGGTACACCCAAAGCACTCTTACGGTATTCGGGAGTTACATGATCTCATGCTCTAAGGAAAAGATACTTGACATTGGAAAAGCTCTAGCAAAACGAACTACACGATCTTGTGCTATGCTTAGGATTGGGTCTTGTCCATCACATCATTCTCCTAATGATGTGATCCCGTTATCAACGACATCTAATGTCCATAGTCAGGAAACCATGACTATCTGTTGATCAACGAGCTAGTCAACTAGAGGCTTACTAGGGATATATTATGGTCTATGTATTCACACGTGTGTTATGATTTCCGGATAATACAATTATAGCATGAATAAACATAATTATCATGAACAAGGAAATATAATAATAATCCTTTTATTATTGCCTCTAGGGCATATTTCCAACAGTGATGTGGTGCAATGTCTTGTCAGTTTCGAGCTGGTGGTCCCACCATCCTTCTTCAATATCATGACGCATGTCCTAGTTCATCTAGTTGACGAGATTGTCATTCTGGGCCCCGTATTTCTACACAATATGTACCCCTTTGAGAGGTTCATGGGAGTCCTAAAGAAATATCTCTACTTGGGAAAAGCCTATACACAGAATCTTATCAGCAGCGCGCTTTAAAATAAGGCGCTGCTGCTAATTAGCAGTAGCGTTCTCAGGGGTAACTCGCTGCTGAAACAAATATAGCAGTAGCGCGCCCGCTCAAAGACGCGCTACTGCTATAATTCCCACGAGGCCGCCACGAGGCTAGTTATAGCAGCAACGCGTTATAACGATGGGCGCTACTGCTACGTAGCATAGTAGCAGCGCATTTCTCCAATAAGCGCTACTGCTAAGTTTACTACAAAAATTTAGTCCCACCTCGCTCCATGAAGAGAGTTTCTACCACCTTAAATATGTTACTTCTCAAACTTTGACAAGCACTTGGTCTTCATTGAACTCTATGTGTAGAATTTGTGGCTGCAATATGAGTCTTCACCTATTCCTAAACCGGTGAGGACTCATATTGACAAATCATATTGTACACAAAAAGATCGTTGATGATCAATGTATTTTTGATATATCGAACAAAGTATATTTTTACATCCTGACACATAGCAGTAGCGCTTTATTGTGAAAGGCGTTGCTGCTAGATAGCTTAGCAGTAGCGTCTTTTACTACAACGCGCTACTGCTAATCCATTCATCTCCCACCCCCATCTCCAGAATCCGATCCACTCACACAGTCACACACTAGCTCACTGGATCCCCTCTCAATCCCCTGCGCCAGTCCACCCCCGTCGCCCCTCCTCTGTCTGCGCCGCCGTCACCTCCTCCTCCTTGCTGGACTCGGTACCGGCCTCCTCCTCAGTCCTCCCTCTCCACTCGCCGCTGGCCGGCCCCTCCTCACTCCGCCTTCCTCCTCCGTCCTCCCTCCACTGGCCGCACCGGCCGACCCCTCCTCGCTCCGCCTTCCTCCTCCATCCTACTCTCTTCTCCCTCCTCGAGTCGCCCCTCCTTCTCCCTCCCGCCCACTACATTTTGATTTAGTAGCTAGGCTAGTTCATATGCAACATTTTGATTTAGTTGATATTATTTAGTTGATTTAGTAGGCTAGTTGATTTAGTTGACTTAGAACATTTTGATTTCGTTGATTTAGTAGGCTAGTTCATTTAGTTGATTTAGTTGACTTAGAACATTTTGATTTAGTTGATTTAGTAGGCTAGTTCATATGCAACATTTTGATTTAGTTGATATGATTTAGTTGATTTAGTAGGCTAGTTGATTTAGTTGACTTAGAACATTTTGATTTAATTGATTTAGTAGGCTAGTTGATTTAGTTGATTTAGAACATTTTGATTTAGTTGATTTAGTAGGCTAGTTGATTTAGTTGACTTAGAACATTTTGATTTAGTTGATTTAGTAGGTTAGTTTATTTAGTTGATTTAGAACATTTTGATTTAGTTGATTTAGTAGGCTAGTTGATTTAGTTAACTTAGAACATTTTGATTAGGTTGATTTAGTAGGCTAGTTGATTTAGTTGATTTAGAACATTTTGATTTAGTTGATTTAGTAGGCTAGTTGATTTAGTTGACTTAGAACATTTTGATTTAGTTGATCGTTAATCCTTTGCTCATATTGCTTTAGGAAAAATGGTGCCACCACCACCACCACTATGTCAACTGTGCAAGTCAAGATGCGCCAGCAACCTTGCAACTGGCAAGCTGTTCGGCACCTACTTCCAGCCCAGTTTTCGTCATGCGGCGGTAAGAAATTAGATGAAATGTAATAACTATTTTATTTTTAGTGTTGGCATTACTGCATTGTGTCATTTTGCTTATTTTACACAGATCGTCCCATGCAATGTGAGGTTGAAATTCAACAAGCTGATAGGAGATACTGTGACATTTGAGGCTCCTGGGGGGGCGTACACTATGGAGGTCGAGAAAGGACGCAATATGTCGCAGATTGGAGGAGATGGATGGGCCCGTTTCGTCGCTCGCATGCGTCTTACTGGTGGTGAGTTGATCATCTTCTCCTTCCGAGCAGAAAGACCCAAGCTAGCTGTCATTTATCTCAACCTGGTGGAAGATGATGAAGATGACAAAGATGATGAAGATGATGAAGATAATGAGGACCCACTCGATGAAGATGATGAGGACCCACTTCATGAAGCCATCATAGCTCAAAGAACAAGGCCGAGTGAGGAGGAGGTGTCCAACCTGTGGGACATAATTCCACCACGTGCTGACTTTGTCGGGGTGCCATTCGTGACTCGCTAGACAAATACCATGGTTGATCAACATGATATGGTATGTTATACTTACAAATGCAAATTATCCAATGAATTACTTAGTGTACAGTCCAATGATATGGTATGTTGTGTGGAATCTAGTCGATGATATGTTTTAGTGTAGAGTTTGATCACATGCTTATTAGTGTAGAATCTAAGGAAACTATTAATAGTGTAGATAATCCATATGTACTTATTTGCGAGGCTATTTATTAATTGATATGTTTTTCTTATTCAGAAATTGGCAAAGAGCATATCTGTGAGTTATGGTATCGAGGCTGATGAAGAAGGCTCAGCTGGACTACGCCTTGCTGCAAGGGGCTCCGTCACAACCTGTACTTACCGCGTGGACACGGATAGTCGCACACACTTAAACTCGGTTGGGTGGAAGAAATTCCTCGATGGCAAGAATCTTCGTGTTGGACAGGCCATCCTAATTACTATCAGGAACACCAACCGCCCAGGCTTGAGGATGATGATTGTCTTCGATATCATCTAGAACTACATATGTGTGTGTGTGGCTATATCATCTAGAACTACATATGTGTGTGTGGCTATATCATCTAGAACTACATATGATGATCGTCGTCGATATCATCTAGAACTACATATGATGATGGCCGTTGATATGACCTTGTACAGCTTGAGGATGCATGTTGACTATGCATGAAATTGTTATCTAGTACTCCCTTCGTTCCAAATTACTCATCGTGGTTTGAACTAAAACCACGATGAGTAATTTGGAATGAAGGGACTACTACCTAGTAATGGTTTATGAATTGATATCTACTAGCAGTACCTAGTATCTAGTATCTGAAAGGGAAACTGGGAAAATGATGAAAGATATAGCAGTAGCGAGGGATGGTGAAATCGCTACAACTAGGTAATAGTAGCACGTTCTTAAAAAGCGCTGCTGATATCGTCAACAGTAGTAGCGCGGGTAAGGGCCGCGCTACTACTATGAGTTTGCTGTAGCGCCTTATTAGTAGCGCGGCCACCCGCGCTACTGCTAGCCTCAAAACCCGCGCTACTACTAGGGTTTTCCCTAGTAGTGTATGTCTGTAACCGCGCTAGGCCAGAAGGAAGCATCTCCATGGGCCATCAAACAGAGGATGTCATCGGGTTTTGTGTTGACTTCATTCCTGGCCTTAAGAAGATAGGTCTCCCTAAATCGCGGTATAAGGGGAGACTGACTGGAAAAGGCACGCTTGGAAGGGACTCAATAATATGCAGGGACGGATATTCTTGGTCTCAAGCACACTACACAGTTCTACAGAACTCTACCTTGGTGACCCCGTATGTCGATGAACACAAGAACAGTCTGTGCTCCAAACACCCGGAGCAGTGCGACGACTGGATTACATATGAACACATCAAAACTTTCAACAGTTGGTTGGAAACACGTCTCAGAGGTGACAACACTGTTTGTGATGAGTTGTACTTGTTGTCCAGGGGACCATCTTCGACTGTTACGATTTGGAAAGGATACGAGATAAATGGGAATACATTTTACACGATTGACCAAGATCAAAAGAGCACCAACCAAAACATCGGTGTCTGCTTTGATGCAACAACCGAGAGGGGAAAGACACATATTATGGTTACATAGTGGACATATGGGAACTTGACTACGGACATCATTTTAAGGTCCCTTTGTTTAAGTGCAAATGGGTCAATCTGTCAGGAGGCGTATAGGTAGACTCACTGTACGGAATGCCAACAGTGGATCTGAAAAATCTTGGGTACACTGACAAACCGTTCGTCCTAGCCAATGATGTGGCATAGGTTATCTATGTGAAGGACATGTCTACCAGACTGAGAAAAAGAAAAGATAAGGAAGCGAATACATCATACGATGAGCCAAAGCGCCATATAGTTCTTTCAGGAAAAAGGGACATCGTGGGAGTGGAGGGCAAGACAGACATGTCTGAAGATTATGAAAAGTTTCATGAAATTCCTCCCTTCAAAGTCAAGGCTGACCCCAGCATCCTGATAAACGATGAAGATCATCCATGGTTACGGCGCAATAAGCAAATGACACAAGCGAAGAAAAAGTGAAGACTTTCTCCCGCAACTATTATGATGATACCATGCCAACTTTGTAACAGACGAGTATGATACAATTGTCCGTTTTGTACAAGCACATGCTATGTGGGTGAATTTATGATACCATGCAAACTTTCAACTTTTTCAGAGTTCATTTGAAATGCTTTAATGTCTTATGGTTCGGCCCTCGTAATACCATTAATCCCGTTTCGCTCCTTGCCAACTATGTTCTCACCAAGAACACTCTCAACAGAAAGTTTATAATTTTTCTAAAACTAATGGCACTAACAGAAAGTTTATAATTTTGCTGACCTAAAAGCAAAAAGAAATAAAAAATAAAGCAAAAAAACAAAAGAAAATAAATAGTGCAGAAAACAAAACAAAAAAAACTGGAAACAAAATAAAAATAGCAACAACAAGTATTTTGTTGTAAGTAGAAACAAAACAAAATAAATAAAGCAACAAAGAAAACAAAAAAACAAAAAAAGTGTTTTCAAATTTGAAAACTAATGGCACTAACAAAAAGTTTATAATTTTTCTAAAATAAAAGCAAAAAAGAATTAAAAAATAAAGCAAAAAATAAAAGAAAATAAATAATGCAGAAAACAAAACAAAAAAACTGGAAAAATAAAAAAAATAACAAAAACAAGTATTTTGTTGTAAGTAGAAACAAAATAAAATAAATAAAGCAAGAAAGAAAACAAAAAAACAAAAAAGTGTTTTCAAATATGAAAACTAATGGCACTAACAGAAAGTTTATAATTTTTCTAAAACTAAAAGCAAAAAGAATTTAAAAAATAAAGCAAAAAACAAAAGAAAATAAATAATGCAAAAAAATGGAAAAAAACTAAAAAAACTGCCACCTATTGGGCCACCACGGCCTGAATACGACTAGAAACCCAACCTGTACCAGGATTCAGGCCCGCAGAAGGCCCAATAGGCCCACAGCAGCAAAGTTTGAGATTAGGCCCGAAAGCCTGCACTTGAGAGGAGCTCGAGAGGGTGGGCAAAGCAGCGCTTTTAAACCACTCTCGAGCCCTCTCAACTAGCGAGGTGGGACTAAACTTTGGCCGCGACGCGGGCAGCACAGGGGCCGTTGGTCCCGGTTGGTGGCACTAACCGGGACTAAAGATAGGCATTGGTACCGGTTCATAAGACCAACCGGGACCAATGGCCCACCTTTAGTCCCGGTTGGTGGCACCAACCGGGACTAAAGGGTGCATTAGTCCCGGTTGGTGCCACCACCCGGGACCAAAGGCTTTGCTATATAAGCAAACACTTTGCAAAAATTCACAATTTCATCGCCAGTTGCCCTCGACGACGCCGACCTCCTCGACGCCGCCAGGCTGCTCCACCTTGCTATCGTCGCCGCCGCCGCCAAGGTCGTCGCCTCCCCGAGCCCGCGCCGTCCTCGTCGCCGGCCTCCCTGAGCCCGCGCCGTCCTCGTCGCCGGCCTCCCTGAGCCCGCGCCGTCCTCGTCGTCGGCCTCCCCGAGCCCGTCATCCTCATCCCCGTCGTCGCGTGCCTCCCCGAGCCCACCCTCCTTGTCCCTGTCGCCGACGTGTGCCGCCCGAGACCGCCGTCCCCGTCACCGCATGCCGCCCCGAGCACCTGCTCCGTCCCACCCCCGCGCGTCGGCGCCCTCGCCGCCCCCACCGTCGCCATCGTCATCGCTAGCCGCCCCTGCTGTGAGCCGCCGCGCCGCCCTGGCTCTGTTTTTTTCATTTTTATTAGTTTATTGTTTTCATTCATATATATATAATGTATATGTGTATGTATGTGGCTATGTGTATGTAGATGTTCAAAATGTATAAAAAAATTGTTCATAGCATTTTTTTGTTCATATATGTATTTTTTGTTCATATGTGTATTAATGTTTTCATATATGCAAAAGATAGATTTTTAGAAAAGTTACGATTTTTTTTCTGTTCATAGATTTTTTGGTGATTTTAGGTTAGTGCATTTTAGGTTAGTGTAGAGGAGAAAGGAAAATAAGGAAAAGGAAGAAAATAGGAAGAAGGAAGAAGGAAGAAGAAGAAGAAAAAGAATGAGAGGAAAAAGGAAAATAAGAAGAGGAGAAGAAGAAAGGAATAGAGGAGAAGAAGAAGAAATAGAAATTTTTTTCTATTTTTTCTTCTTCTCCTCTATTCCTTTCTTTTTCTCCTCTTTTTTTTCTTCTTTTTTTTCTTCTTTTTTTTCTTCTTCTTCTTCCTTCTTCCTTCTTCCTCTTTTCTTCCTTTTCCTTATTTTCCTTCCTCGAGGGAGAAGAAGAAAAAGAAGAGGAGAAGAAGAAGAATAAAAGGAATAGAGGAGAAACAAGAAACTTCAACACGAGGGGGGGTACCGATACCCCCTCCCCGATAACATTATTTTCCCATGTATATGTATGTCGCGTCATTGTCGATATAACCCCCTCGAGATAATTTCGACAGGAGGAGGCGGTCGATATATATACCCCCTCTCGACCGTGATAACTTATACCATGGCAGCACCCCCCTCGGCCCTCTCGCTCGACCAAAACTCTCGAAGACATCCAAACCCTAGAGAGAAAACGATGTTGGTCATCTCCTACCCCCTTCCGCTGCGCCCCTACCCGACAAATTAACTCTCTCGAGGCCACCCAAATTTACCAAGTTTAAAAGGGCATTGTCGTCGAGGCCACCCCAAACCCTTGAAGCGTTGTGTCGAGGCCACCCCAAACCCTAGAGAAGCAGTATCGAGGCCACTAACATGATTCCTTATTGTGATTAGCTAGCTAGTTCTACGTTTGCCACTAATATATATCCATCTATACCATGTTTAAATAATAATTGAAATGTTGTAAATATTTGCAGAAACTATATATGGAGCACTCCCGAGACGAAGCAACAGAAGCAATGTTGGGGGACATAATCGCACAAGGAAGTGATGAAGTTGCGTCATTTCTCAACGACACCGATGGTCAGGAAGGACTGGGTGAAGAAGAGGGCTATGTTCATGATGGCTTCGGCCCATTAATGCCGGTACAAGAAGAGGGCTATGTTCATGATGGCTCCGGTGACACAATGGAGGTACAAGAAGGAGACCGTGTTGACTGCTCTAGTGACCGAACCGAGTCCGGCCAGGTATATATATATATATATATATATATATATATATATATATATATATATATATATATTAGTTAAGCCCGTGCTGACTAGTTAATTGATGCATCCATTGTTTTGGTATATGTACACATATTAATTACTCTCGCCTTTCTTCCTTTTAATTTCTAGCCCTCCGGATCGAGCACAACTTCGGTAAGGAGACAAGGCCCAAAGAAAAAGTTGAGCTCGGATGAAAGGTTTGAGATCAGATAAATCGCGCCCGATGGCGAACCGATTGAACCCATCCGGACAAAGAACACATTTTCTGCTCAGTGCGGGTTCTTGTTAGGGACAAGATCCCGATCAACATCCAGCAATGGTATAAGCCTAAGGAGGAAGACCCTGAGGTGTCTTATGTTAATGATATGCAGAAAGAAGATCTTTGTGTTGGGGAACGTTGCAGAAAATTAAAAATTTTCCTACAGTTTCACCAAGATCCATCTATGAGTTCAACTAAGCAACGAGTCAAGGGAGATGCATCTACATACCACTTTGTAGATCGCGAGCGGAAGCGTTCAAAAGAACGGGGTTGAAGTAGTCGTTCTCGTCGTGATCCTATCACCGGAGATCCTAGCACCGAACGGACGGCACCGCCGCATTCAACACACGTACGGAGCGGATGACGTCTCCTCCTTTTTGATCCAGCAAGGGGGGAGGAGAGGTTGATGATGATGGCTCCAGCAGCAGCACTACGGTGTGGTGGTCGTGGAGCAGCAGCACTCCGGCAGGGCTTCGCCAAGCGCGCGACGGAGGAGGAAGAGGTGTAGCAGGGGGAGGGGGCGCCAGGACTTCAGGGTGCGGCTGCCCCTCTCCCCCCTCCCTTTATATAGGCCCCCAGGGGGGGCACTGGCCCTGGGAGATTCAATCTCCCAAGGGGGCGGCGGCCAAGGGGGGAGGAGTGCCCCCCAAGGCATGTGGTGCGCCCCCCCCCCCCACCCTAGGGTTTCAACCCTAGGCGCAGGGGGTGGGCCTAGGGGGTTGCACCAGCCCACTATGGGCTGGCTCCCCTCCCACTTCAGCCCATGGGGCCCTCCGGGATGGGTGGTCCCACCTGGTGGACCCCCGGGACCCTTCCGGTGGTCCCGGTACAATACCGGGTGACCCCGAAACTTTCCCGATGGCCGAAATACCACTTCCTATATTTAATTCTTTACCTCCGGACCATTCCGAAACTCCTCGTGACGTCCGGGATCTCATCCGGGACTCCGAACAACATTCGGTATACTGCATACTCATATTCATACAACCCTAGCGTCACTGAACCTTAAGTGTGTAGACCCTACGGGTTCGGGAGACACGTAGACATGACCGAGACGGCTCTCGGGCAATGACCAATAGCGGGATCTAGATACCCATGTTGGCTCCCACATGCTCCTCGATGATCTCATCGGATGAACCGCGATGTCGAGGATTCGAACAACCCCGTATACAATTCCCTTTGTCATTCGGTACGTTACATGCCCGAGACTCGATCATCGGTTTCCCAATACCTCGTTCAGTCTCGTTACCGGCAAGTCACTTTACTCGTACCGTAATGCATGATCCCGTGACCAAACACTTGATCACTTTGAGCTCATTGTGATGATGCATTACCGAGTGGGCCCAGAGATACCTCTCCGTCATACGGAGTGACAAATCCCAGTCTCGATCCGTGTCAACCCAACAGACACTTTCGGAGATACCTGTAGTGCACCTTTATAGTCACCCAGTTACGTTGTGACGTTTGGTACACCCAAAGCACTCTTACGGTATCCGGGAGTTACACGATCTCATGGTCTAAGGAAGAGATACTTGACATTGGAAAAGCTCTAGCAAAGCCGAACTACATGATCTTGTGCTATGCTTAGGATTGGGTCTCGTCCATCACATCATTCTCCTAATGATGTGATCCCGTTGTCAATGACATCTAATGTCCATAGTCAGGAAACCATGACTATCTGTCGACCAACGAGCTAGTCAACTAGAGGCTCACTAGGGACATGTTATGGTCTATGTATTCACACGTGTATTATGATTTCCGGATAATACAGTTATAGCATGAATAAAAGACAATTATCATGAACAAGGAAATAATAATAATAATCCTTTTATTATTGCCTCTAGGGCATATTTCCAATAGTCTCCCTCTTGCACTAGAGTCAATAATCTAGTTACATTGTGATGAATCGAACACCCATAGAGTACTGGTGTTGATCATGTTTTGCTCGCGAGAGAGGTTTAGTCAATGGATCTGCGACATTCAGATCCGTATGTACTTTGCAAATATCTATGTCTCCATCTTGAACATTTTCGCGGATGGAGTTGAAACGACGCTTGATGTGCCTGGTCTTCTTGTGAAACCTGGGCTCCTTGGCAAGGGCAATAGCTCTAGTGTTGTCACAGAAGAGTTTGATCGGCCCCGACGCATTGGGTATGACTCCTAGGTCGGTGATGAACTCCTTCACCCAAATAGCTTCATGCGCTGCCTCCGAGGCTGCCATGTACTCCGCTTCACATATAGATCCCGCCACGACTCTCTGCTTGCAGCTGCACCAGCTTACTGCTCCACCATTCAACATATACACGTATCCGGTTTGTGACTTAGAGTCATCCAGATCTGTGTTGAAGCTAGCGTCGACGTAACCCTTTACGACGAGCTCTTCGTCACCTCCATAAACGAGAAACATGTCCTTTGTCCTTTTCAGGTACTTCAGGATATTCTTGACCGCTGTCCAGTGTTCCTTGCTGGGATTACTTTGGTACCTCCCTACCAAACTTACGGCAAGGTTTACATCAGGTCTGGTACACAGCATGGCATACATAATAGATCCTATAGCTGAGGCATAGGGGATGACGCTCATCTCTTCTTTATCTTTTGCCGTGGTCGGGCATTGAGCCGAGCTCAATCTCACACCTTGCAATACAGGCAAGAACCCTTTCTTGGACTGATCCATTTTGAACTTCTTCAAAATCTTATCAAGGTATGTGCTCTGTGAAAGAGCTATGAGGCGTCTCGATCTATCCCTATAGATCTTGATGCCTAATATGTAAGCAGCTTCTCCAAGGTCCTTCATTGAAAAACACTTATTCAAGTAGGCCTTAATGTTGTCCAAGAATTCTATATCATTTCCCATCAAAAGTATGTCATCTACATATAATATGAGAAATGCTACAGAGCTCCCACTCACTTTCTTGTAAACGCAGGCTTCTCCATAAGTCTGCATAAACCGAAACGCTTTGATCATCTCATCAAAGTGAATGTTCCAACTCCGAGATGCTTGCACCAGCCCATAAATGGATCGCTAGAGCTTGCATACTTTGTTAGCATTCTTAGGATCGACAAAACCTTCCGGCTGCATCATATACAGCTCTTCCTTAAGGTAACCGTTGAGGAATGCCGTTTTGACGTCCATCTGCCATATCTCATAATCATAGTATGCGGCAATTGCTAACATGATTCGGACGGACTTAAGCTTCACTACGGGAGATAAAGTCTCATCGTAGTCAATCCCTTGAACTTGCCGATAACCCTTAGCGACAAGTCGAGCTTTATAGATGGTGACATTACCATCCGCGTCCGTCTTCTTCTTAAAGATCCATTTGTTTTCTATCGCTCGCCGATCATCGGGCAAGTCAGTCAAAGTCCATACTTTGTTTTCATACATGGATTCTATCTCGGATTTCATGGCTTCTAGCCATTTGTTGGAATCTGGGCCCGCCATTGCTTCTTCATAGTTCGAAGGTTCACCGTTGTCTAACAACATGATTTCCAGGACAGGGTTGTCGTACCATTCTGGTGCGGAACGTGTCCTTGTGGACCTACGAAGTTCAGTAGCAACTTGATCCGAAGTACCTTGATCATCATCATTAATTTCCTCTTCAGTTGGTGTATGCATCACAGGAACATTTTCCTGAGCTGTACTGCTATCCTGTTCAAGAGGTAGTACTTCATCGAGTTCTACTTTCCTCCCACTTAGTTCTTTCGAGAGAAACTCTTTTTCCAGAAAGGATCCGTTCCTGGCAACAAAGATCTTGCCCTCGGATCTTAAGTAGAAGGTATACCCAATGGTTTATTTAGGGTATCCTATGAAGACACATTTTTCCGACTTGGGTTCGAGCTTTTCAGGTTGAAGTTTCTTGACATAAGCATCGCATCCCCAAACTTTTAGAAACGACAGCTTAGGTTTCTTCCCAAACCATAATTCATACGGTGTCGTCTCAACGGATTTAGACGGTGCCCTATTTAAAGTGAATGTAGCTGTCTCTAGAGCGTATCCCCAAAATGATAGCGGTAAATCGGTAAGAGACATCATAGACCGCACCATATCCAATAGAGTGCGATTACGACGTTCGGACACACCGTTACGCTGAGGTGTTCCAGGCAGCATGAGTTGTGAAACGATTCCACATTTTCTTAAGTGTGTACCAAATTCGTGACTTAAATATTCTCCTCCACGATCCGATCATAAGAATTTTATCTTTCGGTCACGTTGATTCTCTACCTCATTCTGAAATTCCTTGAACTTTTCTAAGGTCTCAGACTTGTGTTTCATCAAGTAGACATACCCATATCTACTCAAGTCATCAGTGAGAGTGAGACCATAACGATATCCTCCGCGAGCCTCAACGCTCATTGGACCGCACACATCGGTATGTATGATTTCCAACAAGTTGGTTGCTCGCTCCATTGTTCCGGATAACGGAGTCTTGGTCATCTTGCCCATGAGGCATGGTTCGCATGTGTCAAATGATTCATAATCGAGAGACTCCAAAAGTCCATCAGCATGGAGCTTCTTCATGCGCTTGACACCAATGTGACCAAGGCGGCAGTGCCACAAGTATGTGGGACTATCGTTATCAACTTTACATCTTTTGGTATTCACGCTATGAATATGTGTAACATTACGCTCGAGATTCATTAAGAATAAACCATTGACCATAGGGGCATGACCATAAAACATATCTCTCATATAAATAGAACAACCATTATTCTCGGATTTAAATGAGTAGCCATCTCGTATCAAACGAGATCCAGATACAATGTTCATGCTCAAACTTGGCACCAAATAACAATTATTAAGGTTTATAACGAATCCCGTAGGTAAATGTAGAGGTAGCGTGCCGACGGTGATCACATCGACCTTGGAACCATTCCCGACGCGCATCGTCACCTCGTCCTTCGCTAGTCTCCGCTTATTCCACAGCTCCTGCTATGAGTTACAAATATGAGCAACGGCACCGGTATCAAATACCCAGGAGTTACTACGAGTACTGGTAAGGTACACATCAATTACATGTATATCAAATATACCTTTAGTGTTGCCGGCCTTCTTATCCGCTAAGTATTTGGGGCAGTTCCGCTTCCAGTGACCCTTCCCCTTGCAATAAAAGCACTCAGTCTCAGGCTTGGGTCCATTCTTTGACTTCTTCCCGGCAACTGGCTTACCGGGCGCGGCAACATCTTTGCCGTCCTTCTTGAAGTTCTTCTTACCCTTGCCCTTCTTGAACTTAGTGGTCTTATTGACCATCAACACTTGATGTTCTTTCTTGATTTCAACCTCTGCCGACTTCAGCATTGAAAATACTTCAGGAATGGTCCTTACCATCCCCTGCATATTATAGTTCATCACAAAGCTCTTGTAGCTTGGTGGGAGCGACTGAAGGATTCTGTCAATGACCGCCTCATCCGGGAGGTTAATGTCCAGCTGGGATAGGCGGCTGTGCAACCCAGACATTTTGAGTATATGCTCACTGACAGAACTGTTTTCCTCCATCTTACAACTATAGAACTTGTCGGAGACTTCATATCTCTCGACCCGGGCATGAGCTTGGAAAACTAGTTTCAGCTCCTCGAACATCTCATATGCTCTGTGTTGCTCAAAACGCTTTTGGAGCCCCGGTTCTAAGCTGGAAAGCATGCCGCACTGAACAAGGGAGTAATCATCAGCACGTGTCTGCCAAACGTTCAAATCGTCTTGCGGTGCTGGGAGAGCAGGTGGGTCACCTAACGGTGCTTCAAGGACATATGCTTTCTTGGCAGCTATGAGGATGATCCTAAGGTTCCGGACCCAGTCCGTATAGTTGTTGCCATCATCTTTCAGCTTGGTTTTCTCTAGGAACGCGTTGAAGTTCATGTTGACATGAGCGTTGGCCATTTGATCTACAAGACATATTTTGCAAAGATTTTAGACTAAGTTCATGATAATTAAGTTCATCTAATCAAATTATTTTAATGAACTTCCACTTAGATTTGACATCCCCTTGGTCATCTAAGTGTTACACGATCCGAGTCGACTAGGCCGTGTCCGATCATCTCGTGAGACGGACTAGTCATCGTCGGTGAACATTCTCATGTTGATCGTATCTTCCATATGACTCGTGTTCGACCTTTCGGTCTCCGTGTTCCGAGTCCATGTCTGTACATGCTAGGCTCGTCAAGTTAACCCTAAGTGTTTTGCATGTGTAAAACTGTCTTACACCCGTTGTATGTGAACGTAAGGATCTATCACACCCGATCATCACGTGGTGCTTCGAAACGACAGACTTTAGCAACGGTGCACAGTTAGGGGAGAACACTTCTTGAAATTGTTGTAAGGGATCATCTTATTTACTACCGTCGTTCTAAGTAAACAAGATGCATAAAACACAATAAACATCACATGCAATTATATAAAGTAGTGACATGATATGGCCAATATCATATAGCTCCTTTGATCTTCATCTTCGGGGCTCCATGATCATCTTGTCACCGGCATGACACCATGATCTCCATCATCGTGTCTTCATGAAGTTGTCACGCCAACGACTACTTCTACTTCTATGACTAACGAGTTTAGTAATAAAGTAAAGTAGTTTACATGGCGTTCTTCAATGACACGCAGGTCATACAAAAAATAAAGACAACTCCTATGGCTCCTGCCGGTTGTCATACTCATCGACATGCAAGTCGTGATTCCTATTACAAGAACATGATCTCATACATCACAATATATCATTCATCATTCATCACAACTTCTGGCCATATCACATCACATGACAATTGCTGCAAAAACAAGTTAGACGTCCTCTAATTGTTGTTGCATCTTTTACGTGGCTGCAATTGGGTTCTAGCAAGAATGTTTTCTTACCTACGAATAACCACAACGTGATTTTGTTGACTTCTATTTACCCTTCATAAGGACCCTTTTCATCGAATCCGCTCCAACTAAAGTGGGAGAGACAGACACCCGCCAGCCACCTTATGCAACTAGTGCATGTTAGTCGGTGGAACCGGTCTCACGTAAGCGTACGTGGAAGGTTGGTCTGGGCCGCTTCATCCCACAATACCGCTGAAGCAAGATAAGACTAGTAGCGGCAAGCAAGTTGACAAGATCTACACCCACAACAAAATTGTGTTCTACTCGTGCAATAGAGAACTATGCATAGACCTAGCTCATGATGCCACTGTTGGGGAACGTTGCAGAAAATTAAAAATTTTCCTACGGTTTCACCAAGATCCATCTATGAGTTCGTCTAAGCAACGAGTCAAGGGAGATGCATCTACATACCACTTTGTAGATCGCGAGCGGAAGCTTTCAAAAGAACGGGGTTGAAGTAGTCGTTCTCGTCGTGATCCTATCACCGAAGATCCTACCGCCGAACGGACGGCACCTCCGCGTTCAACACACGTACGGAGCGGATGACGTCTCCTCCTTCTTGATCTAGCAAGGGGGAAGGAGAGGTTGATGATGATGGCTCCAGCAGCAGCACTATGGCGTGGTGGTGGTGGAGCAGCAGCACTCCGGCAGGGCTTCGCCAAGCGCGTGACGGAGGAGGAAGAGGTGTAGTAGGGGGAGGGGGCGCCAGGACTTCAGGGTGCGGCTGCCCCTCTCCCCCCTCCCTTTATATAGGCCCCCAGGGGGGGCGCCGGCCCTGGGAGATTCAATCTCCCAAGGGGGCGGCGGCCAAGGGGGGAGGAGTGCCCCCTAAGGCATGTGGTGCGCCCCCCCCCCCCACCCTAGGGTTTCAACCCTAGGCGTAGGGGGTGGGCCTAGGGGGGCGCACCAGCCCACTATGGGCTGGCTCCCCTCCCACTTCAGCCCATGGGGCCCTCCGGGATGGGTGGCCCCACCCGGTGGACCCCCGGGACCCTTCCGGTGGTCCCGGTACAATACCGGGTGACCCCGAAACTTTCCCGATGACCGAAATACCACTTCCTATATATAATTCTTTACCTCCGGACCATTCCGAAACTCCTCGTGACGTCCGGGATATCATCCGGGACTCCGAACAACATTCGGTATACTGCATACTCATATTCATACAACCCTAGCGTCACCGAACCTTAAGTGTGTAGACCCTACGGGTTCGGGAGACACGTAGACATGACCGAGACGGCTCTCGGGCAATAACCAACAGCGGGATCTGGATACCCATGTTGGCTCCCACATGCTCCTCGATGATCTCATCGGATGAACCGCGATGTCGAGGATTCGAACAACCCCGTATACAATTCCCTTTGTCATTCGGTACGTTACATGCCCGAGACTCGATCATCGGTATCCCAATACCTCGTTCAGTCTCGTTACCGGCAAGTCACTTTACTCGTACCGTAATGCATGATCCCGTGACCAAACACTTGGTCACTTTGAGCTCATTGTGATGATGCATTACCGAGTGGGCCCAGAGATACCTCTCCGTCATACGGAGTGACAAATCCCAGTCTCGATCCGTGTCAACCCAACAGACACTTTCGGAGATACCTGTAGTGCACCTTTATAGTCACGCAGTTATGTTGTGACGTTTGGTACACCCAAAGCACTCTTACGGTATCCGGGAGTTACACGATCTCATGGTCTAAGGAAGAGATACTTGACATTGGAAAAGCTCTAGCAAAAACGAACTACACGATCTTGTGCTATGCTTAGGATTGGGTCTCGTCCATCACATCATTCTCCTAATGATGTTATCCCGTTGTCAATGACATCTAATGTCCATAGTCAGGAAACCATGACTATCTGTCGACCAACGAGCTAGTCAACTAGAGGCTCACTAGGGACATGTTATGGTCTATGTATTCACACGTGTATTACGATTTCCGGATAATGCAGTTATAGCATGAATAAAAGACAATTATCATGAACAAGGAAATAATAATAATAATCCTTTTATTATTGCCTCTAGGGCATATTTCCAACACTTTGGACTCAGCTGAAGGCAAATTTCACCCTACCGCTAGAGGAGGATCCGGAGAAGCCAGTTAAAGAGCAATTAATCAAGTCTTGTGCTGTTAAGAAGATGGCAACCCTATTCAGGAGGTGGAGAAAAGAGCTGAACAAGTTTGTCGACAAAGAAGAGACACCAGAATTCATCGGCAAATATGAGAAGATCAAAGATCACTGGCCCGCATTTGTGGCTCACAAGACATCGGAAAATAGTAAGAAGATGTCGGCGACAAAAAAGCTAAATGCTACAAAGAAGAAGCTTCACCATCGCATGGGGTCAGCTGGCTACCTCAAAGCCCGGCCTAAGTGGTCCAAGGTTGAGAATGATCTGCTTGAAAAAGGGATCGAACCAGAGACAATGAACTGGCCAGACCGTTGCCGGACTTGGTTCTTCGGGGCTGGCGGAACCTTGGACCCTATATCAGGGAAGTGCTGTTGGACGGACGAGCAACTGAAAGTACCAGTCAAGAAGCTTCGGCACTATATCAATGCAGCGCAGCGAGGGACGTCCGTTCCAGACAGGGAGAAGGACAAGCTCACAATGGCCCTCGGGAATCCTAAGCACCCTGGATGGACACGAGGCACGCCAGGCTCCATTCCGTGGAAGGTTGGTTTTCCGGACGCAGGGGGTTACAAAACCCACGAGAGGAGGAAGAAACTGGAGCAGGGCCAACTGCAGGCATTGCACGAAAGGGTAATGGGGCTAGAGGAACGAGAAGTAGCAGAACGCAGCAAACGACCTGCCGAAGCTTCCCCGGAAGCTACCCCGCCATCTCAGCGAAGAAGCAGCGTGGCTTCCACCGAGTTGCTTCAGCTGGAGCATGTCTTGACGGCTCCTGCCAGCTATCCCGTGGATGCTATCACGGAGTCTCAAAATTGCCACATTATGACGCGATGGATGAATTTGAAGGTCAAGGCGGCTGTTGGCTCTGTTTATCCTACTGGACCCAGCGCAACTTATCACTGCCGGCCGATTCCAAAAGGATGTGCTAGAGTGATGGTGGATGAAATAACGGAGGGATTTGAGGACCTCCTGCTTGACCACCCTACCGGCGAAGGGGAGACTAGGCTGGGTTCTGCTCGGAAGACTCCATGCCTATGGCAGAAGGAGCTCATCAACCTTCCAAATTGGACGCCTCCGCCTCCTCCTCCTCCTACGGCGAGTCAGGGCACTCCGCCTCCTCCACCGCCTCCTCCTCCTCCTCCGGCGAGTCATGGCACTCCGCCTACTCCACAGCCTCCTCCTTCGGCGAGTGACGATCAGGGCACTGGGCCTCCTTCTCCAGCGTGTGGCGGCACTCCACCTCCTTCTCCGGCGCGTAGCGGCACTCCGCCTCCTTCTCCGCATGCGCCGGCACGCCCGAGCAGCCAACAACGTCCTCCTTCTCCGCCTTGCCAGCAAGGGCGGAAGAGACCCGCCGCCGCCCCGGCTGCTCCGGCGCATCGTAGTCCTTCTCCTCCGCCTTGTAAGCAAGCACGAAAGAAGACAGACACCGCAGCCGCTCCGTCTGGTCTGGCGTCTAGCAGCACAACCAGAGGCGGGAGGCAATACAGATACGGTCCACCTCTCAAGCCTCTAGAGAAGTTACCGTACGAGAGGACTGAGGAGGAAAACACGACGATCGTGCAGACCCACGTGAAGGAGTTCTTTGAAGGGGTGAAAGCAAAGAGACATCCACGTCCAGAGGAGAAGGTACATCCGGTGAAAGCAAAGCGCACTCTCGATGCCCTAAGGAAACCGGCAAAGTCTCCACCGAGAACCAACTATGAGCGCATTATTGAATAGACATATCTCCAAGCGGAGCGGTCGGGAAGTACTGTTAGGCATCAAAGGTCAAGAGAACGAGAAGCTGCGATAAAAATTGACCAACTCGGCGAACAAGCAAACCAATCGTACCCCCCACTCAATGTGTCTAGCGGCAACATCGTCGCTAATGCTCCGGGGATGGTGGCCGGTTATGGCAATCTACAAGATTACCTGCCTGACGATCAACTTCCCGATTTCATGGAGGTGGACGAACACAAATACGAGTACGGGAAGCCTCTCGTCAAAGATGAAAAATCTCTAACAACAATGATGCGAAGATTCCATAATTGGTACATGAAAACCTGCAGAGAGTCTGGGGGACGAATAGTTTGTATCTGAACATTAAAGAGGAGTATGACCTCGATGCAAGTGATCGGTTGTGTGTTCCATTTGAGGAGTTCTTCGCGTTCTTCAATCAAAAGGCCCTCGATAAATTAACGGTCTTTTGCTACTGCCTGTAAGTACTATTTCTGTCATTAAGTCTCTATATATAGCTCGGCTCTTTCATTGCATGTATTTATAATTAATTATCCTCAATATATTATGTAGATTGAAGATCGTCGAGTGCAAAAAATAGGAAATTTATGATATTGGGTTCATTAACACAAATATCATAGATAAATTTTTGGTTAAAAAGCACGCCAAAGAGGCCGAGGATAACTTGCTACAATCGTTGATCAAAAATCAAAACAAAGATACCATACTCTTTCCTTACGACGGCGAGTGAGTGTTACTGTCGTGTGCATATTCGGTTTCCCTTATTACTCGAGCGAGGTTATAGTAATGTAATTGATGAGTTATGCATGCGTGCGCAGGTACCACTATGTTCTTCTGGAGATTAAGCTTGAGCGGGGACTAGTAACCGTCTTAGACTCGAGACGAAAAGATCCCGAAACCTATGCGGAAATCACTGAATTGCTCAACAAGTAAGTTCAATCGATCATTATCGCACCATATCGGCAAATTTTTGTTCATTTCCTGATATCTCAAGTAATAATAATTATTTTCTTTGTCTTTCAGGGTTTGGAAATAGTTCACCGCAGAAGCTCCGGGACTACCGAAGGAGCTGCGATATACATGCCCGAAAGTAAGTACTACTGCTGGCTAGTTGCGCGCATCTCCCGTTGATTCTATAGCTATACTTTCATCAATGCCATTTATAATGCTTCATTATCAGTTTGATTGACCTCTATTTCTTGTAAAGTGCTTGTGGCAGGAACAAGGGAATGATTTCTGTGGATACTACGTGTGCGAGTTCATCCACAACGCGACTTTGAAAAATAAGCGGGGCTACTCTAAAAGACAATATGAAGTGCATAAGCAATAATATTCACAATTTCATTTTATTACACCATCATTTCTGTTGAGTTTCATTCATATATATGTATTAATTAACCCCCTTCTTCAAATTAGATGTGGCAGATGCGGAATGAACTCCTAGAACCAGATCGCATAAAAGCAATTCAAGAGGAATTGGCGGGATTCTTTCTTGACCACGTCATCAATAAAGCCGGAGAATACCATGTGCAAGTTGATTTCAATTGCTAGGGGATTGTAATTAAGAGATCTTACATATTGTATATGTATGTAGCCAGTAGCGTCGGATAGATAATACGAAAACTTGTTTTCGACCAATCTCTCGGAGAAGGAGAGGTCGATCGATCACTTCTCTCGGTATGCATGACGAACTTCTGTACTTAATGGTTCCCTTCATTTTCTTACTAGCTAGCGTGTCGAGGGCCTCTCTACGTATAGTACGTAGCGTCGACCAAGCACGGACATAAGAGAGGACACTTCTCTCTATTAATTAGCTAGCTAACACAATATATGAAACACCTAAATTAACCCCCCAAAACCCCCAACCCCCCCCCCCCTTTCAAAAAAAACCCCAGCCACTGGAATGCTGGCGCATGGAGGCCTTTTGGTCCTAGTTGATGCCTCCAACCGGGACCAAAGGCCCCCCTGCCTGGGCTCGGCGCACCGGCCACGTGGAGGGCACATCTGTCCCGGTTCGTGTTTGAATCGGGACTAAAGGGGGAGGTATTAGTAACGACCCATTAGTCCCGATTCATGAACCGGGACTAAAGGCCCTTACGAACCGGGACTATAGGTCCTTTTTCTACTAGTGTCACTTGGGAACTCTATTAGGTACTCCCTCTGTAAACAAATACCACCTCTATCGCAGAATGTAAGACGTTTTTGCAGTTTAATTTGAACTGCAAAAACAGGGAGTATAAGACTCTTTAGGTCATTAAAGTAGTGAACTAAAAAGTATTACATTTGTTTACAGAGGGAGTACTTTTTTTATGTTAACTTACCAAGCTGTCAGCTTGGTTGCGAACTCTATTACTATTCGGAAATGCCCTAAATAACATAAGAAAAAATAGAGCATACAGTGCATCTGCACTGAGGTCATAAACACACTTGACGTTAAACACCAATTTAAGTAATATTTTGAATGATCGTTGTTGTTATGCTGCACTGAGGTCATAAACACACTTAACGTTAAACACCAATTTAAGTAATATTTTGAATGATCGTTGTTGTTATGCAACATGATTGTTCTGACAAACGATAGAAATATTAGTTATCTCTATACAGTTGGGGCATGCATCTATCTGTAAATAATTCGATTCCAGATCTGACATAGTCTTCTTTGCCTCAATGTAATACTTGGGAACTCTATTAGTGTTAACGTAGAAAATGGAGCATCCATTGCATCTGCACTGAGGCACTAGTAGAAAAAGGACCTAATATGAGACACATTAGTGCTGGTTTGGTTTTGAGCCGGCACTAATGTGTCCATTAGTGCCGGTTCCAATGGCTAGCCGGCCGTTCTCATTAGTACTGGTTCGTGGCGAACCTATAGTACCGGTTCGTGCCACGAACCGGTACTAAGGAGGGTGGTGGCAGGGTGTTGTCAGTTTGGGGCCCGTCTAGCACCTTTAGTACCGGTTTGTGGCACAAACCGGTACTAAAGGTCGACGTACATAAACCCTTCGTCCCCCCGAGCCACTCTGTTCTTCCCCTTTCCCCTCACTTCCTCTGTTTTTTCCCCTCTCTCCTCGAGCTCCTCACAAATTTTGCCCAAAATTTGTCAAGATTTGAAGGCCCCCATCCATTCAAATGATCACAAAGGTTAGCAACTTTGTCCTTTCAACTCTCATTGCTATATTAGCTCTTGCAATGCTTTGTATAGTGATTAATTTGGGAGGAATAATTATATTTGCTAGTATTTGATTTATATGCAATTTGAGGTCAAAAATAACACTTAGTTTGCATATGTAGGTGTGGTTTACTTAGTGCCTTCTAAATCTCCGTCGTAACCACCGTCGATCGCCCGCACCGTCCCGTCGCCGGCACCACCTTCTGGTGAGGCTCTTGTTCATGAATGTTTTACATTACCAAATTGATGTTTATGTGATTTGGATATATAGTTACTCGTATAATTATCTTACCCGTACGTTGTTTGTTATACATAGTGCCATGGTTTTGATATCCGTCCCCGTCGGCCCTCGTCCTTGTTATGATTCGGATGTGGTATATTCTCTTTTAAAACTAGTTGTTGCATTTCGTGTTTATGACAAATTATGCCCATCAAGTTGACATAGATATTTTTATCTAGGAGGTATGTGAACCGGAAATTCCAACCGACCCTATTGTCGAGAGGTTAAATTTAGTTGAAAGAGAAAACGAGTATTTGAAAGAAAAATTGAAAAGAATTGAGGGGGAGAAGATGGAATTGGAGTTGCATGTTGCCGATGTCGTCGATGATCACAAGATCAAGATGGAGAAAATGAGGTTGAAGATTAGAAAGATTAGAAAATATGCCATTGATAGTGTGGCTTGGTATCATTATGCTGTTGGATCAATTGTTACCTTAGTTGCGATCTTCATCGCATTTGTTGTTGCATTTAAATTCTTTAGCTAGAGAGTTATTTGTATGTTGCATTTAATTAAGTGTTGTATATGAACTTTATGTATGAACTTTATGTATGAACTTGTATTAATTTGGTCTATTTGGTGTTGTGTAATGAAGATGAGCCGACAATGGATGTATGATGACCGATGCTCTCCCGAGTTCATTAATGGCGTGCATACTTTTCTGCGGGCCGCTGAGGCAAACAAGCGGGCGGATGGTTTTATGCCTTGTCCATGTGCTGGCTGTAAGAATGGTCACAGTTACTCTACAGAAAAAACCATTCACGTCCACCTATTTAAGTCCGGTTTCATGCCCCACTATAATGTTTGGACCAAGCACGGAGAAATAGGGGTTATGATGGAAGACAATGAAGAAGAAGAGGACGACGACGGCTATCCTGGCCATGGGTTCCCTGAATACGATGATACAACAATGGGGGAAGAAGCTGAGCCGGCAATGCAGGAAAGAAGCTGAAGAAGAGGCATCAGATGAGCCCGCTGATGATCTAGGTCGGGCCATTGCCGATGCAAAGAGAAACTGCGCAAGTGATCTGGAGAGGACGAAGTTGCAGCGCATGTTAGAGGATCACAAGAAATTGTTGTACCCGAATTGCGAAGCTGACAAAAAAAAGTTGGGCACCACACTTGAATTGCTGCAATGGAAGGCAGAGAATGGTGTATCTGACAAGGGATTTGGAAAGTTGCTGGTAATGATAAAGAATATGCTTCCAAAGGACAACGAATTGCCCGAGAGTACGTATGAAGCAAAGAAGGGTGTCTGCCCTCTAGGGTTAGAGGTGCAAAAGATACATGCATGCCCTAATGACTGCATCCTCTACCGCGGTGAGTACGAGGATTTGAATGCTTGCCCGGTATGCGGTGCATTGCGTTATAAGATCAGTCGCGATGACCCTGGTGATGTCGAGGGCGAGCGCCCCAGGAAGAAGATTCCTGCCAAGGTGATGTGGTATGCTCCTATAATACCACGGTTGAAACGTTTGTTCCAAAACAAAGAGCATGCGAAGGCGATGCGGTGGCACGCAGAAGACCCTAAGAAAGACGGAAAGTTGAGAGTACCCGCTGACGGTTCGCAGTGGAGAAAATCGAGAGAAAGTACTGGGAGGAGTTTCCAGGTGACCCAAGGAATGTATGGTTTGGTCTAAGCGCAGATGGCATTAATCCTTTTGGGGAGCAGAGCAGCAACCATAGCATGTGGCATGTGACTCTATGTTTGTATAACCTTCCTCCTTGGTTGTGCATGAAGCGGAAGTTCATTATGATGCTAGTGCTCATCCAAGGCCCTAAGCAACCCGGCAACGACATTGATGTGTACCTAAGGCCATTAGTTGAAGAACTATTACAGCTGTGGAATGGAACAGGTGTACGTGCGTGGGATGAGCACGGACAGGAAGAATTTGACCTAAAGGCGTTGCTGTTCGTGACCATCAATGATTGGCCTGCTCTCACTAACCTTTCAGGACAGACAAACAAGGGATACCGCGGATGCACGCACTGTTTGGATGATACTGACAGTATATATTTGGATAGTTGTAGGAAGAATGTGTACCTGGGACATCGTCGATTTCTTCCGACAGGCATCCCGTAAGAAAGAAAGGCAAGCATTTCAAAGGTGAGGCGGATCACCGGACGAAGCCTCGCCACCGTACTGGTGCTGATGTACATGATATGGTCAAGGATTTGAAGGTAATCTTTGGAAAGGGTCCTGGCGGACAACCTGTTCCGAAGGACGCTGACGGACGCGCACCCATGTGGAAGAAGAATCTATATTTTGGGACCTGCCATATTGGAAAGACCTAGAGGTCCGCTCCGCAATCGACGTGATGCACGTGACGAAGAATCTTTGCGTGACCCTGCTTGGCTTTTTGGGCGTGTATGGGAAGACAAAAGATACACCAGAGGCACGGGAGGACCAGCAACGTATGCACGGAAAAGACGGCATACATCAGGGTCAGGCCAGCTACGCTCTTACCAAAGAAGAGAAGGAAATCTTCTTCGAATGCCTGCTCAGCATGAAGGTACCATCTGGCTTCTCGTCGAATATAAAGGGAATAATAAATATGGCAGAGAAAAAGTTCCAGAACCTAAAGTCTCATGACTGCCACGTGATTATGACGCAACTCCTTTCCGGTTGCATTGAGGGGGCTTCTACCGGAAAACGTTCGATTAGCCATTGTGAAGCTATGTGCATTCCTCAATGCAATCTCTCAGAAGGTAATCGATCCAGAAATCATACCAAGGTTACAGAATGATTTGGTGCAATGTCTTGTCAGTTTCGAGTTGGTGTTCCCACCATCCTTCTTCAACATCATGACGCACGTCCTAGTTCACCTTTGCAAAGAGATTAACGTTTTGGGTCCTGTATTTCTACACAATATGTTCCCCTTTGAAAGGTTCATGGGAGTCTTGAAGAAATATGTTCATAACCGTGCTAGGCCAGAAGGAAGCATCTCGAAGGGCCATGAAAATGAGGAGGTCATTGAGTTTTGTATTGACTTTATTCCTGACCTTAAGCCGATTGGTGTTCCTGAATCGCGGCATAAGGGCAGACTGGAAGGAAAAGGCACGCTAGGAGGGCATCAAATAATATGTATGGACGGGCATTCTCTCACTGAAGCACACTACATAGTTCTACAGAATTCCGCCTTGGTGGCTCCGTATATGGAGGAACACAAGAATTTTCTACAGTCCAAACACCCGGAGAAGTCTGACGACTGGATTACACGCGAACAAACGAGGACTTTCGCCGGTTGGTTGCAGAAACGTGCCCTGAATGATGGCGATATTCAAAATGACCTGTACTCGTTGTCCCAGTTACCATCTTCGAATATAATGACTTTCAAAGGGTACCAGATAAATGGGAATACATTTTACACGATCGCCCAAGATAAGAAGAGCACCAACCAAAACAGTGGTGTCCGCTTTGATGCAACAACCAACACGGGAAAGGAAACATATTATGGTTACATAGAGGACATATGGGAACTTAACTATGGATCAGGTGATTTGAAGGTCCCTTTGTTTCGGTGCAAATGGGTCAATATGACACGAGGCGGGGTAACGGAAGACCCGCAGTACGGAATGACAACAGTGGATCTCAACAATCTTGCGTATGCAGACGAACCATTCGTCCTAGCCAATGATGTGGCGCAGGTTTTTATGTGAAAGACATGTCTACCAGGCCGAGAAAAAGAAAAGATAAGGAAGTGAATGGATCATACGACGAGCCAAAGCGCCACATAGTTCTTTCAGGAAAAGAAACATCGTGGGAGTGGATGACAAGACAGACATGTTAGAAGATTATGAAAAGTTTGATGAAATTGCTCCATTCACAGTGAATATTGACCCGAGCATCCAGTTAAATGATGAAGATTTTCCATGGCTACGGCGCAAAGGGACACACGCGAAGAAAAAGTTTCACACCCAAAGATCTGGGATGTGATCGGCTTCACCATCATCACTTTCTTCTGTGTTTCACACCCAGGAGGGAATGTCTGTAATAGTTAGGGTAGTTATGTGTTTCAAATTGAAAAGCATTTCAAATGAACTCAGAAAAGGTTGAAAGTTGGCATGGTATCATAATTTCATACAAATAGCATGTGCAAGAAAGTAGAGAGGGTTACGGCAAAAACTGGATGCACTTCGTGTACAAAATGGACAATCTCTTTCGAAGTATCAGGGTACAAAACTGAACTGTTACAAAGGCATTTCATTTTTTAAATAACCTAAGCATTACCAAATTGAATATAATGATAAAACACACTAATATTAAACATAAGAAAAAAGAATCACTGAAAAAACTTTTTTCAAAGTTAAGTTATTCACAAACTAGTGATTCACACAAATTTCAAATAATTCAAAATTTAAACTATTCAAATTTGAAAACTACCGGCACTAACAGAAAGTTTGTAATTTTTTGTACCTAAAGAAAAAATATTCACAAAGAAACTCTAAATACAGCAAAAAACAACTCAAAAATAAATAAAACAAAATAAATAAAGCGAAAAAAATTTAGAAAATAAAAAAGCCCGCCTACTGGGCCAAAGCGGCCTGCATACGACTAGAAACACAACCTTTTGTTGGGCCAGGATGCAGGCCCGCAAAGGCCCAGTAGGCCCACTGGGCGAAGAAGACAGGTAGGCCCAGTAGGCCTGCTTAGGAGAGGAGCTCGAGAGAGCTACCGCACTGGGGCTTATAAACCAGTGCGGTAGCCTCTCGGCTAGCAAGGTGGGACTAAACTTGCGCACCGCCTGGAGCCAGCGCACCCCTTTAGTACCGGGTGTGGCTCCAACCGGTACTAAAGGGAGGGCCTTTAGTACCGGTTGGAGCCACCACCCAGTACTAAAGGGGGTGCGCTTCCCGCCGCTTGGCCTGGCCAAAACAGACCTTTAGTACCGGTTGTGGCTCCAACCGGTACTAAAGGTCCATCCTTTATATACAACACTTGAAAAAAATTCAGTTTCCCTATGCTCTTCCCTTTGTTTCCTCCCTCCGTCGCGCCGCCCTGCCCCCGATCGTTGCGGCCCCCGCCCCTCGTCGCCGACCCCCGGCCGTCCCGCCCTCGTCGCCGCCCCCGTCGACGTCGCCGCCCGGCCATCCCGTCCCCGTCGTCCCCGTCGTCCCCGTCGTCGCGCCCCGCCCCGCCCCGTCGTCGCCCACCCGTCCCGTCGCCCCGTTGTCCGCCGCCCCGTCCCGTCGCCGCCCCGTCGTCGCCTCGCCGGTGAGCTCACCCCGACCGCCATGTCCACACACACACACACACACACACACTACACACACAAACACACACTACACACATTAGTTTGTTTGTTATAAATTTTTCTGTTTTTTAGTTATAGAAATGTTAGAAATTATTTCTGTTTTTTAGTTATATAAATATTAGAAATGTTAGTTTTATAGAAATGTTATAAATGTTTTCTGTTTTTTAGTTATAGAATATTTATAGAAATGTTAGCATTTTTTGTTTTTAGTTATATAAATATTAGAATTGTTATGGAAATGTTAGTTATATAATCAGGAAATTTTAGAATTAGTTTTAGTTAGATGAATTAGATTAATGTCAAATTGTTAGAATTTGCATATATATAGAATTTGCATATTTATATATAGAATTTTAAAAAATGTTACTTTTTGCGGGCATATAGTATTTGTTCTCGACGATATGCCCGGCCCGCATCCTCGCCGTCGACCCATTCGCGACGACGTCCTGCTTCAGGGGACCCATGTCCGGGACTGGGCTCCGCCGGGCTGGCACTGGGAGGTGCTACCTGGAGGGGCGCGCCGCTTGGTGAGGAACCCGACCTCGGGTCCCATCGTCGACCATGATCTTCTTTGGTGGCATTTGCGTGGGCCACATTTGGTGCAGAGGCAGCCGGCCCCGCCGGAGGTGGTGCGTCGCCGTTTTAGGGAGGAAGATGAGCATGTCCATCGCTACATGGCTGCTATGGACGACGTCAGGTTCTCCACTACTTGGCGGGTTCTTTGGGCAGATGACTGGAGATATGATCCTGTGATGGTTCCTTCTCTTTGGGTGTGCACCGCCCGCGCCCCAGGAACCGCGAGTGGCGCCCTAGATTCTTCTGTAGTACTCGATCTTTATTAGGTACCTAGCCAGTGATGTATTCGATATATAATATTCGAGATGCTGTATTCGAGATTATATATATTAAGACGATGATGTATTCGAGATTATATATTCGAGAGGATGTATTCAAGATTCACTTTTTCCTTATTGATTAATTGCATCCATGCATTGTAATTTGAATACTAAATTGTTTTATATTTCTTCTGTATTATTAGTAAATTAAAAGCTATGGTGGACAATACCGGCAGAGAGAGAGAAGAGGAATTGTTTGACATCATACGCAGCCCTCACAGGCTAGATGATCTGAATGAAGCAGATGACGGCTCCCAATATCTTAACAATACCGGAGAGGGTGATGAAAAGATATTCGATCTCGACGACCGAGCTGATAAAGTCATGAACTATGATTATGATTATGACACAGACAATGTTGATCTTCAAATAACAAACACTACCGGCGAGGTATATTTATATAAGCATGCATCATCGTGATCATCACATGTTTTTCGATTGAAGATATATTAACAAATCGATCTTTCTTCTTTCAGCCCTCCGGATCGAGCAAATCTGCTTCTACAGACAGCAAGACAAAGCGAGGCCCGAGCAGATTGTTGAAGGATGGTGTAAAGTACCACATCGAATCCATCAAACCTAGTGGCGAACCCCTCACGCCTAAGAACATTGCGAACAAGTGGACTCATCAGTGCGGAGTTCTTGTGAAGGACAAACTCGCCGATCTCCATTTCAAGAATGGAAAGAGGCCAAAGACTAAACGTCCAGGTGTTACTTGGGTCGACAAAAGAGCCAAAAAGACCTTGTGAAATCTCTGATGGAACATTTCACCCTACCAGATCATTTCACTGAAGCAGATGTGGAGAAAAGTCAAGGCCGCTGCTCTTAAGAAGATGGCAATTGCATTCAACACCCACAAGAAAACTGTATGGGCCAACTACCTCGCTAATGAAAGGAAGACTCCAGAATTCACGGGAACACTAGAGAAGCAAAGAGAGCACTGGGACGATTTCGTGACCTTCAAGGATTCAGAAATATCTAAGGAACGGTCAATGAAAAACAAGGCAAATGCCGCAAGAAAGACGCAGTTCCATAGGCTGGGTCCAGGTGGCTACGCGGTGGGATTACCTAAGTGGGATAAGTCTGAGCAAGAGATGGAGGATGCAGGGGTCACTCCGGTTACCCGGCACTGGCCCCCCAGGTGCAGAACTTGGTTCTATGCGCATGGGGGAGCGTTGGACCCAAAGACAGGCGGAGTTTCAAAGAAGGCAAGTCTAAAAGGAGCCGAACAAAAAATAATTGACGCAATAGATGAAGCTTGAAGGGGGGTGTTCACGCCCAACAGAGAGAACGATGAGCTTCCGCGCGCCCTGGGAAATCCTGAACACCCGGGAAGAACACGAGGCATGGGCGTTATTCCCTGGTATGAGGGCTTTTCAGAATGGAACGAGGACTACATGATCCGTGCAAGAAGGAAGATGGAGGAGGAGAAGAAAAGGAAGCTGGAGGAGGAGCAGAGGAAGCAGGACGCAGAACGCCTTAAAGGCCTAGAAGCAAGGCACGCGGACCTGGCACTCAAATTCCAGCAGCAGCAACAGCAGATCGACTCACTTAGCCAGGAAAGGGGGTCTCAGCAGCGGCAGCAGCAAGCGGATGATCGTCCAGCATTGGACAGCACCGTCCCATCCATGTCGAGAAGCAGCGTTGGTTCTGCGCCGGGCAACACACTGCTAGATAAATACCCTATGGATGACATCATAGAGAACACTAACTGCGAGCTACACTCCAAAATGAAGAACATATCCATGAAAGTGGCGGACGGCGTTGCTTTTCCAGTTACCCCCGAAGCAACCTACCATTGCATCCCGATTCCAGAGGGCTATACTCGTGTCATGGTTGATGAAGTGGTGGACCCATATTCGGGGCTAACGCTTGACATTCCTGGAGGTGAAGACGAGCGCACACTGGGAGAGGCCATACATCGTATCATCCTATGGAGAAAGGATTGCATCATCTTTCGAAGTCCACCGACACTGCGTCGTCTGCCGACTCCTCGAAGTCCGCCACCGAGTCAGCAGACTCCCGCTCCTCCAAGTCCACGAACGCGTGAGACGACTCCTCCTCGAAGTCCGCCACCTCCTCCAAGTCCCCAAACGCGTGAGCTAACTCCTCCGGTTTCAAGCCCGGCACAGCGTCATGCCACTTCTTCGGTTTCAAGTCCGGCACCGTGTCAGGCCACACCTCCTGCTTCATGTCCGGCACATCGTCAGGCCACTTATCCTGGTCCAACTCCACGTCAGTCATCTCCGCCGTCTCAGCAATCGCAGAAGAGACATCCCACAGCTTTGGTGCGTAGCGGTACGAGTCGAGGTAGTTCAGGAAGTACAGGCGAAGGCAAGCGATATAAATATGGTCCAAGCCTCGCTTGTCGGTGTACTAGAGTAGGGGTACCCTAGTATCCCAAACTTGTGCACGGGCAGTTGCAACGCCGCGCAGCAAGGATTGCCGGACGACCGCCAGGGTCCTCCGTGGGTTCCTTTGGAGCCATTCAAGAACAAAGCATTCAAGATGAAGAGACAAGGCCCCGGCAAGAGGATCTTGCCGGGAAGAGACAAGGCCCCGACAAGAGGAGCTTGCCGGGAAGGCCAACCATGGCACTTCAAGAAACTTGCCGCGATGCACCGCACGTCCCGGCAAGGTCCGGTGAGCGACAAGCTTCTGGACTCGACGAGACGACGACCCCGACAAGGTACTCGCCGGGGGCCCGCTGCCACTCTGTACCCACGTCCAGCGCACCCATCCGCGTGTCGCCATGAGGCTTCCTCAGGGGTGCGTGGCGGGAGCCTGTGCAGCCAGGGGTACGCGGTGGCAAGCGGAGATGAAGAGAAGGCCATCGTGGCAAACGGTGGCGCTCCTAACGGTCACTTTTTGCACTGTTTAGGCAACTCAGACGGGCATTCAATGACCTTGTCCCCTGCCGTCAGAGTTAGGTAGGGTGCATTGTGTCCACAGTAGCGGTAGCTGCACCTACCGCATCCTTTTCCATTTTTACCCTTCTAGTCTACGTTGCCACCTGTCGGTGACCCCTTGAAAGTATAAGAGGAGGCCCAAGCGCAACGTAGAGGGGGTTCGGCTCATTCGAAACATCAGGAACACTCTCACGCTCGGTCTGGCAGCGTCCATCGCTCCTGAGCAAGAATTCAATACACACAAACAAGCACCAGTAGGGTTTTACGCATCCGTGCGGCCCGAAGCTGGGTAAAACTGCTCGCGTGTACTGCCTCGATCCGCTCTTTGCGCGGCCTCCGCCCCCCTCCGAACCGAAAGGGGCCCGGTCCCCATAGGTGTTGGTGGATCAGTTTCCCTGACATCTTTGGCGCGCCAGGTAGGGGGCATCGAGATTGTGCGAACCCGATCCGGCGTGCACGAGAGCTAAATCTTCATCGTCTTCATCGACATGCCACTGAAGAAGAAGGATTCGGAGGCAGCTGTTCCGTCTGCGTCGCTTTCACCGCCTCCGGAGCAAACGGGTGGTGGAGTGGACGCCAGCGGAAGAATGGGCGTTGACGAGGGAGCCCTCAGTGCGGCCAAGTCCAAGGACAAGGCGGCACAGACCTCGGCGCCCATGCGCGCACCGCGCCCCTCTCAGGAGGCGCGGGACCAGCAGCGTCATGGCGTTCGCAGCGCCATACGTCTGCTGGGCCAAGATCAAGCTGGTGGTTCTCGTGGCGCTCAAGACCAACATGCACGTCAACATGCTGGCTCGAGTGAAGTACGGTCGCCTGGACGAGGCACTGCTCCTTCTAACGTGGTTAGGAGTCCGAGCACGCCCCACTGCTCGCACCGTTCACCTCTGCCGCCCACCACTCCAGCAGAAGCCTTGGCGCGAGCTCAACTGCTCCTAGACTATCCTCCGACGGCGGACAAGACCGACGAATGGAGGGCCACTATCCAGAGCCTCATCGGCTTCGCCAACGGCGACACTGCGCGGCAATCAAGCACCTCGCTGCCGCGGCAGGACAGCCGGACGCGAGCCGATGGCAACAAGACCGGGGGAGGTGCGACTTCCATGCACTCTCCACTACGAAGGCCAAAATCGCCGACTCACTGGGTCCACCCCGACAGCGGCTCCGCCGCGTCGTCGGACCCACGAGCTCGTCGCGACCAGCGCCAAGTTCTCCATGAACGACAACAAGAAGACGCTCGAACCCGCATCGAGCGCCGAAGAGAAGCGCGACGTCAATCCGACAAGCGCGCTGGGCCCTCTATTGACATGCATGCACCAGGGGAACCAGGCGATCTGCCGTACGCGGGAGGTTGTCCTGCGTTCACCCGTGAGCTGCAGCAAGTCCAGTGGCCCAGCACAAAGAATTTCAAACCAGACGTACCAGAGAAGTACGACGGCAAGACGCATCCGTCGGAGTTTCTCAGCATCTACACCATCGCAGTGCAGGCTGCCGGGGGACGGGACGACAAGATCCTTGCCAACTACTTCCCGCTGGTACTCAAGCCCAACGTCAGGTCCTGGCTCATGCACTTGCCAAACAATTCCATCTCCTCTTGGGCAGATTTATGCCATCAGTTTGTCGGCGCCTTTACAGGCGGCCACAAGCCACATGGCCAAGAGAGCGATCTTCATCTGCTCGCCCAGAAGGAAGGAGAGCCACTGCACAAGTACATTCAGAGATTCAGCCGTGTACAGCACAACATCCCAGACGTCCACCCCGCCGCGATCATCAGCGCTTTCCATCAGAACGTGCGAAACCGAAGGATGAGGGAGGAGATGGCGATGTGTAAGATCAGAGACGTCAGCGAGCTTTACGCCCTGGCCGACAAGTGTGCATGCGCTGAAGAGGGGAGGAGGCTCCCCGGAGAGAGTACAGGAGCAGGAGGATCCGACAGTGAGGATGCCGCCCCGACAAGGAAACGCCGGCGGCGGAACAACAGAAGGAAAAAGGGCAAGGAAGTGCTAGCTGTCGAGCAGACCGGCAACGGAGGTGGCGCTAAGGAAGCTAAAGATGGTGGCTCCGACAAGGAGGCCCAGCCTGTGGCGGCCGCCGACAAGCAGGACAGCTCCGGCAAGCAGTATTGTAAGATTCACCGCACCAAGGGTCACGATCTCCAGAACTGCAAGAAAGTCGAACAGCTTATTGAGCAACAGAAAGCTGAGTACGAGCGGCGCGACAAGGAGAAGGCCCAGGAAGGAACTGGTGGATCCGGCAAGAAACGTCCCGGCCGAGGAGGACGCCGCGGCAAGGCCAAGCAGCGGCAAGGAGACAGACCTCCCCGCGGCCGTGACAAGGATGAAGACGACGACGACGACGAAGACATGGATGATGACGAGGCCGACGAGCAGGAATTTCAGAAAGCCACAGAGGTCCTGTGCATTGACGGTGGCTCCTCTCTGCATACTTCGCACCGCCAACTCAAGCAGTGGATGCGGGAAGTGAATGCAGCAGAGCCATCCATAGAGTCACGCAAGCCCCTGAAATGGTCCAGCGCACCTATCATCTTCGACATTGAGGACCACCCTGATCGCGTAACTGCGGTCGGGTGTTTGCCGATGTTGGTTTCTCCAACTATCCGCAATCTCAAGGTCACGAAGATGCTAGTTGACGGCGGGGCTGGCTTGAACCTGATATCCTCCGCGGTCCTCCAGAAACTTCAGATCCCTGACAGCGAGCTCGAGGAGACCGGCACATTCCAAGGAATCAGCCCGGTAAGAAGCAAGCCGAAGGGAAAGATCACGCTGTCGGTCACATTTGGCAGCGAGCTGAACTTCAGGACTGAGAGAGTCACGTTTGACGTTGCCGACTTTCCATTACCTTACAATGGAATCCTTGGCCGTCCGGCACTCGCCAAGTTCATGGCAGCATCTCACTATGCGTACAACATACTGAAAATGCCAGGCCCAATAAGTGTCATCTCTGTCCCTGGCGACAAGAAGGATGCTCTTATCTGTGCCGACAAGATCTACCGGGAAGCGGCAGCCGCGGCTGAGCGCAAGACACTTGCCGCTGAACCTCCCGGAGGGAAGAAGAAGACCAAGTCCGGCAAGAGCTCTGATGCCTACTCCGGCAAGCGCACCTCTTCGGAGTGCTGCGCTACTGTCGAGGACGCACCATCGAGCTCCACTGGCAAGTGTAAGAAGGCAATGGCAGCTCCACCTGAGACTAAGAAGGTGTCCGCCAAGGAGGATGGCACTGGTGGTACCTTCACCATCAGCGCCACTCTTGACCCCAAATAGGAAAGCGCGCTCATTGCTTTCCTGCGGGTGAATGTCGACGTGTTTGCATGGCAACCATCTGATATCCCCGGTGTTCCCAGGAAAGTAATCGAGCACCACCTTGCCGTCTGTCCTCATGCACGGCCCGTCAAGCAGAGAGTCAGGAAGCAGGCAGTGGAGCGCCAAGAATTCATCGCAGAAGAAATCAAGAAGTTGGAAGCAGCAGGCCTTGTCAGAGGAGTGCTCCATCCCACGTGGTTGGCCAATCCTGTTGTTGTTGGCAAGGCTAACGGAAAATGGAGACTTTGTATTGACTTCACTGATGTTAATAAAGCTTGTCCCAAAGACCCATTTCCCTTGCCGCGTATTGACCAGATTGTTGACTCCACAGTCGGATGTGATTTGCTTTCATTTCTTGATGCATACTCAGGATACCATCAGACCTTCATGGCAGAAGAGGATGAAGAGAAAACCGCATTTATCACCCCATGTGGCACATACTGCTTCGTACGGATGTCTTTCGGTTTGAAGAATGCTGGATCAACATTCGCAAGGGTAGTCCACCGTGCTTTTGAGCCGCAAATGCACAGAAATGTGGAAGCCTACATGGATGATATAGTGGTCAAGAGCAAAAACAAGGCTACTCTGATTCAAGATCTAGATGAAACTTTTGCAAATCTGCGCAGGATCAACCTCAAGCTCAATCCCGAGAAGTGCGTGTTCGGAGTCCCTTCCGGCAAGCTTCTCGGGTTCTTTGTGTCACAGCGGGGGATTGAAGCCAATCCCGACAAGATCAAAGCCATCGAGCAGATTGAAGCACCAAAGCACGTCAAGGATGTACGAAAGCTTGCCGGTTGCGTGGCTGCTCTCAGCAGATTTATCTCTAAGTCCGCAGAGCGCGCCTTGCCGTTTTTCAAAATATTGAAAAAGGCAGGTCCGATGAAATGGACTCCAGAAGCGGAGGCCGCGCTACAGGACTTGAAGAGGTACCTGTCCTCCACTCCAATACTTGTCGCACCTAAGCCACAAGAGAAGTTGCTGCTATATCTGGCAGCAACCAATCAAGTGGTTAGTGCTGCGTTAGTAGCGGAGAGGGAGGCGGACGATGAGCCAGCAACCGCGGCAAGTGAATCCAGCGACAAGCATGGGGCTTCTCCGACAAGCTCTGGCCCCGACAAAGTTGAGTCTGCGCAGGCATGCAAGGAGGTGCAGAGGAAAATGGTGCAGTGCCCAGTTTACTTTGTCAGTTCCCTTCTACAGGGGGCTAGATCAAGGTATTCTGGCGTACAGAAATTGCTTTTCGGCCTTCTCATGGCCTCGAGAAAGCTGCGCCATTACTTCCAGGCACATGAGATAACAGTTGTCACTCGCTTTCCGTTGAAGAGGATACTGCAAAATCCAGAAGCAACCGGCAGGATTGTCGAGTGGGCACTGGAACTGTCAAGCTTTGGCCTCAAGTTTGAGAGTACTTCCACTATACAGAGCAGAGCATTGGCAGAATTCATAGCGGAATGGACGCCGACACCAGACAAAGAAACTCCGGAAACAAGCATCCCCGTCAAAGAGGCAAGCAAAGAGTGGCTGATGTACTTTGATGGTGCCTTCTCGCTGCAAGGCGCCGGCGCAGGCGTGCTGCTTATCGCGCCCACCGGAGAGCACCTTAAGTATGTAGTTCAGATGCATTTTCCCAAGGAGCAAGCAACGAACAATACCGCAGAGTATGAAGGTTTGCTTGCCGGACTCAGAATCGCGGCAGACCTTGGGATCAACAAGCTCATTGTCAGAGGTGACTCGCAGTTGGTTGTCCGCCAAGTAAACAAAAGCTATCAGAGTCCGTTGATGGAAGCATATGTTGATGAAGTAAGGAAGCTAGAAGCACACTTTGACGGCCTGCAAATGGAACACGTTCCACGAGCTCAGAACGATATTGCTGACGGCCTGTCAAAGTGCGCAACACTAAAGTTACCTGTGGAACCAGGGATTTTCGTGCTCAAGCTAACTCAACCATCCGTAACACCGTCGACTGGACAGAGAAAGAAGAGGAAGTTGGTTTCTGATGACTACTTTCCGGCAGAGCTTCCCGAAGCCGCCGCCAAGAAGGTCCCCAAGATCGACGCCAAGAGTGTTGAGGAGCAGTCTGCTCCGGCGAACCTCTTGGTTTGTTCCGTTGAAGCAAATGCTCCCGACAAGTTTTGCTCCGACAAGCTTGCCGGGGAATATCACGCTCCGGCCGAATCGCAGGTTCTTGCCGTAGAAGCGGATGTTCCCACAGCAACAGATATGCCTTTAGCCCTTGTTGTCGAGCCGCAAGCTCCAGCATGGGCGCAGCAGATCGTCCGTTTCCTTCAGACAGGAGAGCTTCCCGAAGAGCAAGAAGAAGCGGAAAGAGTAGCCCGGCAGTCAAGTATGTACAAGTTTGTCGACAACACACTGTACAGAATAAGACTCAACGGTGTGAAATTGAAGTGCATTCGCCGGGAAGATGGACAACAGCTGTTGGCAGAGATACATGGAGGCATATGTGGTCACCACATTGGCGCAAGAGCACTTGCCGGCAAAGCATTCCGACAAGGTTTCTTCTGGCTGAGAGCCCTCCAGGATGCAACTGCACAAGTAACCAAGTGTGAAGCGTACCAGTTCCATTCCAAACAGATACACCAGCTAGCTCAAGCTCTCCAGACGATCCCTTTATCCTGGCCATTTTCGGTCTGGGGGATCGACATCCTCAGCCCCTTTCCCCGAGCTGTCGGGGGCTTTGAGTTCTTGTACGTCGCCATCGACAAGTTCACAAAGTGGCCGGAAGTGGAACCAGTGAGGAAGGTGACAGCACAGTCAGCAGCCAAGTTCTTCAGGTCGATTGTTTGCCGTTTCGGGATCCCTAACAGGATCATCACCGACAACGGCATGCAATTTACGAGTTGCACCTTCATGCAGTACGTCCAAGATCTTGGCGCCAAGGTCTGCTTCGCTTTTGTTGCTCATCCGAGAAGCAACGGTCAAGCGGAGAGGGCAAATGCTGAAGTGCTGCGAGGCCTCAAGACCAGAACTTTCGACAGGCTGCACAAGTGCGGAAGAAACTGGATCGAGGAGCTGCCGGTGGTTCTTTGGTCGATCAGGACGACGCCAAATCGAGCCACTGGCCAGACACCCTTCGCTCTAGTCTACGGAGCAGAGCCAGTTCTCCCCACGGAACTCGTTTACGGGTCACCTCGAGTGCTCGCTTATGATGAGCTCGAGAAAGAGCAGTTGCGCCAAGATGACGCGCTGCTCCTTGAGGAAGACCGTCTTCAGGCTGTTGTGCGAGTCGCTCGCTACCAGCAAGCTTTGCGTCGCTACCATAGCCGCAAAGTTAAAGCCAGGAGCTTCGAGGACGGCGACCTTGTTCTTTGGCGTGTTCAGTCCGCCAAGAATTCCAACAAGTTGACGCCAAAGTGGGAAGGCCCTTATCGGGTGAAACGAGTCACTAGGCCCGGCGCTGTCCGCCTTGAGACCGAAGATGGCATTCCGGTGAGCAACTCCTGGAACATTGAACATCTTCGTAAGTTTTACCCGTAGGGCGCGGTCGCCGGAAGCTTTTCCGGCAACCACCTTTTGTACAAGTCTTGTCGCTGTTGCATGTAATCCTTTGTACAAAGCCGGGCGCAGACCCCGTGCACCAGTAAAGTTCATGTGCCCCGCACATCTTGTCAGTTTTTTTTATGCTATAATCCTTTTTCGCATATGTTATCTGACACTTTGTGCAGCACCAGACCCCGGTAAGCGATAACGAATCCAAGGCTCCATATCATTACTTTATTTCTCTGTTTCTTTCTCAAAAGAAGGAAGGTTCCCTCGCCCACAAGGTTTACTGGGGGGAAGGAGAAGATAATGGTGTGGACCAGGCCGTTCAAGAAAGTTTCTCCTTGCCGGGAAGCAGACGACAGAAAAGCTAAGTTGCTAAAGTTTGAGCAATCAGTTTTTTAAGTTTTTGAGTTATTTTCCTTGAACGACCGTGCTTTGTATGGAAAACCTGTGCGCGGAGGAACCAACTCGTAGCTAGCTGCGCCCTTACTTTGTTTCGAGTACGCTCAACAACTTAAGTGAGCTGCAACTAGTTGCGACAAGGTTGCTTGTCGGTAGCGACCCCGCCAGCAGGCTGCTGAAGTTCCGCACTCGGCGCTCGCGGCAAGGGTGCCTGCACCGGCAAGTTTTCCTAGAAAGCGTAGGGCAGAACCATACAAAGCCAAGAGTCGAGTAAAGGAAGTAACACAGCAATTTTTTGCCTAAGATAGAGTTATATTACAAAAATAACTTGTCGCGCCTCTAATAAAGTGTTCCCATGACATGACTGGCAGCGACAAGAAAAGAAGAAAACGGACGGCCTAATCTACGCGACCGCCGTCAACCCTTTTGACCTCGTTCACCCTGTCCACAATGGGTGCGACGAGGGCCTTAAGTGCGTCAAGATCAGCGTCCGTCGGCAGCCTCTTGAGGACGTTGGTGAAGTTGAGGCCCGGATTGCGGAAGGCCACCTTCACCAGCACCTTCTCCAGAACTCCGGCACAAATCGAGCGTGACTCGTCGGCCAACTGCTTTGGGATCCGTTCCCGGAGTTGCTGGAGCGCCGCCGCCATGCCTTTGAAGAACAGAGTGAGCTTGGCGCTGGGTTGGAGTTTCTCGTCGGAGGAGTACCCGAAGCCTTCCACCCTCAATTGCACCAGCTCCTCTTCGATGACTGCAGCAATGTTCACGAGGCCCTCCGTCCAGAGCGCCACAGTATCTCTGAGAAGATTCTGGGTTTCGGCGGCCCTCGCTAGCAGCGCCTCGTTGGCCTTGATGTCCTTCTTCAAGTCCGCCTCCCGTTTCTTGGCGCCGTCCAACGTCTCCGTCAGGGTGGCCGGCTTCAGCTCCAGATCAGCATTGGAATTCCTGGCGGCGCGCGGCTCTTTGCCCTTCTCGGAGAGTTGGCCCTGCAGCTCACCATGGGCAAGGGCGTCCTTCTCGCGCTCCAGCTTGAGCGCGGCAAGCTCTTCGCCACCCACTTTCAGATCAGCCTCTAGCTGCGCCACCTTTACTTCCAATTCCTTCTTGGCGGTCTCGGCAGCCGCAGCCGCATCCTTTGCCTCTTGGAGCGACCCGCCAAGTGCCCGTTCGCGTGCGGCAAGCTCCTCCTCGTGGCTGTCGAGGTTCACTTTCCGCTGAGCCAGCTCGCCTTCTCGCGCGTACAGCTTCTCGCCGGTGAGCCGCTGCTTCTCTTCAGCTTCGGCCTTCTCGAGGAGGAAGGCCTTCCGCTCTTCAGCAAGCTGCTCCCGCTCCTCCGCCAAGGCCCGGAGAGCTTCCTGGCGAAAACCCCGGAGCTCCTCCGCGCGCTTCTCTATATCCACGCTCGCTTTCGCGACGAGCGCTTCCCGGGACTCCAACTTGACTTGACGGGCGCGATAGAGCGCCAGCAGCCTCCGCAGCAGCCGCTCCTCCTCGGGCTCGTCACTGCTACTTCCCGGCGCGTCAACGATCGACAACCCGGCGGAAGCGAGCACCTCCCCATCCAAAACTTCTCCTTCCACCGGCGCCTTGGAGCTTGACGCCCAAGGGAGCTTGATGAAGATGCCCTCGCCAGCCTTCAGATAGGCGCCGGGCCGGGGCTCCTCGGAGCCTGACGCTGCGGCAGCGGCGGAGGGATCGGCGGTCGGTGCAGCGGCTGACGCTCCTGCGGCCTCAGGGCCGTCAGTGCGATCGCCAGATCCCCCACCAGCTTCCTCGGCGGCAGCCTTGGCGGCCTCTTCACCGGCAGGCACATCGGCACCAGCTCCGTCTTCGGCGGCCGCGGCGTCATCAGTGTTGCCGCGCACGTCCTCTCCGCCGCCCGCCTCGGCCTCCATCGGATCCGCGGAGGGTGGACCTGACGACCGCAGAAGAATGAGAAGTCAAACAAGCACTCAAGAAGAAAAATCAGCAGAAGAATACAAAGAAAGTTTCGGGCAGGAAGGATTACCTGTGCTGGGATCCGCTTTCATAGGCTCCACCACCGGCGGATCGTTAGCGCTGTCCCTTGCCGGAGACTCCTCCCTTGCCGGAGGCTCCTCCCTTACCGAAGAACGCTCCCTTGCCGGGGAGTCCGCCCTTGGCGGCGTAGTCGAAGCAGACGACGAGTCGGAGGAGATCACAACGCCCTCCTGATGAAGCTGTTCTGCTCCTGCACAAACAAACCAGTGATCAGATGTCAACAAAGGAAAAGAGCAACCACGCGCACCCAGAAGCAGAAAGGTAAACCATATGCTTATGCTGGGGGCTGCGCTGGGGGCTGCTCTGCGAAGTGATGGCCGGATCCGGCAAGGTGGTCTCGGGCGCGCCTCCTATCGTCGCAGTGGGCTCGTCCTCGATGACCACCACCTGAGCCTTGGCCCTCTTCGCCGCCCTCTGGGCCAGAGTCCTGAAAAGGGAGAGTCCAGGGTGGGTCAGATCAGATGCAAGACAGGAATGGCAAGTTAAAGAACTACAAGAACAACAAGGGAATCTTACTCTTCTTCCTCTTCCTCGTCGGAGCTGAGCACGGAGAGGTCGAAGTTCGGCCCACCTCCGGCGCGACGAGGTGGAGGGGTGGGATCCCTTGGCCGCTTGGCGGGGACTGCGGCGCCAGCCCGAGATGACCCCGCCCCAGTTGCCACTGCGGCGGGAGGCGCACCCGTGGCAACCGTACTTGCCGCGGCGGAGCGCGTCGCGCGGCGCTGCGGTTGTTGACCAGCTTGCCGCCCTGCTGCGTCCCCGATCCAGCGGAGGCGCCTTCTTGGCTGCACTGGGGGCTGTGTTCCAGGCCCTGTTCCCGGCAAGCTCCCCGGAGATGGCGGGCCGCTCGCACCCTCGGCGGGCTCACTCAACTCGGCGTCGGGCGCGGCAAGCTCTTCTTCGTCTTCGGGCCACTCCCGCTCAGCAAGACTCATCGCCGATGTCGCGTCCGCTTCCTCCACCGTGAACCCAAATTCACCCGCGGCTGCGGCTGCCGCCGCCTCTTCCGCCCTGGTGGCGATGCGTTCCATCTCTTGATCGGTGGTGTCGCGGGTGAGGAGCTTCTTGTCGTCAGCATTGACCGCTACTTCCACTAGGCTGTCGAAGAACTGCTGCACAACGTCTCCGGCAGGCTCTTGCCAAGTTGGAGCGATCCCGTGCGAATCACACAGCGGCATCATGGCGCAGATGCGGTCGCGCAAGGAGTTGTTGCACAGAGGAACGACACCTGCCGGCAACCTGAACCACTCGGGATGCTGTGGGTCGTGCTTGAATATCTCCTTGAGTATCCCGTCCAACTCTATGACGGTGAAATTGAAGTTGAGGCTTGGGCGCAACCTCATGATATCTGCCGGGCCTCCAAATTCCCAGGCGGGTCTCCCCCTCGCCTGCAGAGGGGCGATGCGCCGGCGAAGGAAATCTGCGCCGACAGCTCCTACAGTCAGCCCGGCAAGCCTGAGACGCAAGATCCGAGTGGTGGTGATCTTCAGCTTGTCGTCGTCCACGGACAGAGCGCTCCAGTCATTGCCACGCACTGCTGGGGCTTGGCGCAGGGCGGTGAACGGCTGCGGGCTCTCTTCTACAACCCAACACCAATCTGCTCTCCACTCGTCCCACTTGCTGCGGAGCTCCCCCTCCAGATAGGTCTCCTTCTTGCCGGCCCGCGAGATCCAGGCGATCCCGCCGGCAAGAGGTTCCCCACTCTCGACACGAGGCATAAAGAAATGGCGGAAGAGAGCTACGTTGGGGTGGACTCCGACAAAGTTTTCGCATAGATGGGCGAAAACTGCCATGGTCAGAACGGCGTTGGGGGTGAAGTCAAGGAGGTGGAGTCCATAGGTGTTCATGACGTCGCAAAAGAAATCAGAGAATGGCGGGCAGAGCCCGCAGTAGAAGAACACGGCGAAGAAAGGATATCCGCCAACTGGAGCTGCTTGCGAGGCAACGGCGGGGAGTAACTTCGTGCGCGGATGCGCCCGCGTCTCCGTCGACCAGAAGAGATAGTACCACTCCCTCAGCTCCTTCGCGGAGAGCTCGGGGGGGAAAGTGGCCCGCTCCTTCCGCAGCGCCTCAAGCCGCTGCGCTTCGGTCGACTTCACAGCTTTCGCGGCCGCGGCCTTCGTGGCCTTCCCCTTCCCGGGCTTCGGAGGCATGGCGGAGGCGGTGGGGGAGATCGACGGCGCTGGTGGTGGCGGCAGCGACGGGGGCGGAGCGCTTCCCTCTTTCAACTCTGCAAGCGGAGGAGGGCGGCGGAGATTTCTGAGATTGCAACAGTGAAGGGCGAAGGTGGGGGAAATGCCCCTGTTTCCCCTGCTTATAAAGAGGGACGGGGCGGACATTTCGGCCTTCCAAATAAACAACCACCCACGATCTCTCCCACGACTCCGTGATTGACGCGTGCCGTTACGGGGGGGCGCGGTGGATACGGAGTTAGATTCGGCATAACCCAGGCTCCGCGCGTGCCCGTGCCCTGTTTTGGGCCTGGCCCAACAGCGCTCGGCACCGTGTGTGGCCCAGGCCCGGGGGCTCCTGTCGGTGTACTAGAGTAGGGGTACCCTAGTATCCCGAACTTGTGCACGGGCAGTTGCAGCGCCGCGCGGCAAGGCTTGCCGGATGACCGCCAGGGTCCTCCGTGGGTTCCTTTGGAGCCATTCAAGAACAAAGCATTCAAGATGAAGAGACAAGGCCCCGGCAAGAGGATCTTGCCGGGAAGAGACAAGGCCCCGGCAAGAGGAGCTTGCCGGGAAGGCCAACCACGGCACTTCAAGAAACTTGCCGCGATGCACCGCACGTCCCGGCAAGGTCCGGTGAGCGACAAGCTTCTGGACTCGACGAGACGACGACCCCGACAAGGTACTCGCCGGGGGCCCGCTGCCACTCTGTACCCACGCTCCAGCGCACCCATCCGCGTGTCGCCATGAGGCTTCCTCAGGGGCGCGTGGCGGGAGCCTGTGCAGCCAGGGGTACGCGGTGGCAAGCGGAGATGAAGAGAAGGCCATCGTGGCAAACGGTGGCGCTCCTAACAGTCACTTTTTGCACTGTTTAGGCAACTCAGACGGGCATTCAATGACCTTGTCCCCTGCCGTCAGAGTTAGGTAGGGTGCACTGTGTCCACAGTAGCGGTAGCTGCACCTACCGCATCCTTTTCCATTTTTACCCTTCTAGTCTATGTTGCCACCTGTCGGTGACCCCTTGAAAGTATAAAAGGAGGCCCAAGCGCAACGTAGAGGGGGTTCGTCTCATTCGAAACATCAGGAACACTCTCACGCTCGGTCTGGCAGCGTCCATCGCTCCTGAGCAAGAATTCAATACACACAAACAAGAAGCAGTAGGGTTTTACGCATCCGTGCGGCCCGAAGCTGGGTAAAACTGCTCGCGTGTACTGCCTCGATCCGCTCTTTGCGCGGCCTCCGCCCCCCTCCGAACCGAAAGGGGCCCGGTCCCCATAGGTGTTGGTGGATCAGTTTCCCCGACATCGCTCCTCTTCCTCAGAGGCCTTACGACATGACTAAGGAGCAAAACACAGCCATAGTGCAAGCCCAAGTGGATGCCCATTTTGGACCGAAACCGGCACCGCCGCCAAAGGAGAAAGTGCCTGAGAAAGTAATTGACCACTTCATTCGTATGGCTAGAGAACCAGCTCCCAAGCCTGTTGACTCGGACTATGAGCGCCAAATCAGGAAGGCACATCGAGCACGACTACAGAAGGAAGCAAGCTCAAGCTCGAGCCAACAAGCAGCTGGCAAAAAATGCGGGAAAACCGTTCCCCAGTTGGGAGAACAGGCGGCACAAGCGATCCCCCCGCTTGTTGTGCCAACAACACATGAGAGGAGTAGTACGCGCGCCAAATATTATTGTGAGCAAACCGTTAGCGTTCCCCAGCATGGCGATGTGGTAATAACAGAGGACCATATAATGCAGGCTCAAATGCTCAATATCTCTGTTGGAAAACTCCTCGAAATCGAGCCCATGCCTGCGCTTAAAGAATCAGAAATAGCATGGCAATATGTCCGGGGCAAACCTTTGGTCCATCCAGACAAGGTCAAGGACCTCCCAACGAGAATGTATCAATTGCATCAATGGTACATGAACATTACCAAGATTTCCAATCGAGAGTCCCTCATGGTGAATGTCAAGCATGAGCATTATTACCATGAGAAAGCTCTGGCCAAGGAGTATCCAGAACTATTTCAGTTATTTAATCAAGATGCACTCGACAAGTCTATCGTCAGTTGCTATTGTCTGTAAGTGATTTCTTTCTGTAATTTAAGTCTCAAGCTAGTTATGTAGTGATAATTTTGATCAATCATTACATGTAATTATCCTAACTATATTCTTTTTCTGTGGTATTATATGCAGGATGAAGATGTATGAAATGAAAAAATCTGGACGCTATGGCGTTGGGTTCATTGACCCAAATACCATTAATGAGGACATATGGCAGATTGAACATTGTCAAGCTGATGTAGAGGAAAGCATGCTAGAGTTCTTGAAGCGCCTCAATACCAATGAAGATATACTACTTCCTTACAACTTCTCGTGGGTCACACTCTCTTGTATTACAAATTCTGTTTTTGCTTACTAGCTAGCTAGATGTTAATAATTAAGTGTATACGGTTTACGGTAGTTGATTAATTTTATGCACATGCCCGCTTAATTAAGACATGCAAACGTGTGCGTATGCAGTTGGCACTGGGTCTTGTTAGACATTAAAGTTGAGGAAGGAAAAGTTGAATTACTGGACTCACTAACTAAAGAAGATAAAGACTACACCATCGTGAAGGGGATAGTCAACAGGTAATTTCAATCATTATTAACTATTAGTTTCTGATGTAAACTATTTAATAACCCCTTTATTAATTTTCTTTGCCGGCGGGCAGGGCATGGGCAAACTTCATCAAGGTGACTCCAGGCACGTGGCCAAAAAAGTTGTTTTGGCATCGACCCAAGGTAAGTAATTAAGTAGTACTAGTTAGGTACCATCTCTTTAATTCTTGTTTCAATATCATTAATTAATTATCATGCTTGATTAATACATATCTGATTCAATTACATTCTCGTAAAGGCCCTGAGGCAGGCGTCAGGGAATAATCTGTGTGCATACTACGTTTGCGAGAACATTCGCATGATGACGTGTGAAAGGAGCAGATCTGATAGACAGGACTGGGTACGTTTTTGTCAGAACATTATTCACACCATTATCGATATCTAGTCACACAACTAACACACATGCATATTGATCTCCTTCTTAACAGTTCAGATCGGTGCGGGATAAGCTCCTACCATCGGACCGCATACAAGCACTTTAAGAGGAAATAGCCGGATTTTTGCTCGACCAGGTCATAAATCCGAAAGGAGAATACTATTACCCGCTACCGCCCCCATGAACCACTTGTCATCGTGCTCCGAAGGCACCAAGGCAACATGTAGGAGAAATTGTATATGTATATACATGTGTATGTGTGAATAGTTAATGGTGTTGGCTGTGAGACATTCGATGATATATATATATATATATATATGTGTGTGGGGGGGGAGGGGGGTTCTACGTACGAGAAAATCTATTTATATATATGCATAACGTGTATAATTTGTAGTATCGTGAAATACCAGCAAACAAAAAAGAATTAAATGGAAAATAAAGCCAAATTAAAAACACAAAATTAAAGCAAAAGTTAAAAAAAACACCCAAACATTTAGTACCAGTTGGTGTTACCAACCGATACTAATGTCCTACACGCACCCGGGCCTGACTCGCGCCACGTGTTTGCACTTTAGCGCCGGTTCGTGACGAACCGGTAGTAAAAGGGGGACCTTTAGTCCCCACTCTTTAGTGCCGGTTCGCCAACCGGCACTAAAGGCCGTCACGAACCGGCACTAAAGCCCGGTTCTGCACTAGTGAGGCCAGAAAGACACTCGATGTTAAACATTTGTTTAAGTGACTCTGAATGGTCGTTCTTGTTATGTAACATGCTTGGTCTGACACGCGATAGATATACTAGTTATCTTAAAGACTTAAACCCAGTAATTGTGGATGGTCAGCTCTTGCCAGTTGGGAAAAAAGAACCAATGAAGCATCCACCATTAAATAATAGCAAATAATTAATTATGTTCTTTAGTTGTGGCCTGCAGCCCCACAAAACCATGGTAGAAGCTGAGTTCCCAAGTCTTAACCAGCCATAGTTCCAGAGACGAGCAAGAAGGATGGGAATGGTGGTTCAGTAATTTGGTCTCATCGCGCGCGAATTATTGGAGGTATCGCTACCCAGCAAGCTGTTCATATTTCTTTCTTTGCTTCCTGCAAATGAGCTTCCTGCTTAGTCTTGTTTGCATTGCTTTTCGTGGGGTTTTCGTTCAGGTTAGTGACGGGTTGAGTTCTGCTCAGTTCCTGCTTGGACGCCAGATTATCCGCCAAACTGGTAGACAGCAGCAGGTATATATATCCAGCTTAGCATAATTATTGTACACCGGAATCGCTCGATCGAGTCTTAACCACAAGAGTTCGAATCTTGTTTCTTTCTGTTGTTCTAGAGATGTAGTAGTACATAGTACTAGTACTATTTTGTGCAGATCTAGTGCTCTGCGGGGCGATTCGGTATTTGTACCGAGCTTCTGCAAGTTCTGTATGCATATTTAGTCAGAGTTTGTTATAGGAAAAAGGGATCACCTAGCAAGATCCAAAGCAGTTCTATCACATACGGCCAGACGTAACATCAGCGCACATGGAAAAGGAGAAGATTAGTCGAATACGATCCTGCCCCACCACCCCGCGGCCGACGTTTTCCTCGCTCCGTGTGCTATGCTAGCCCACATCTCCGTCTCCTCATAGCCATCTCTCCCCAAGCCGACGTCGCCGCATTCTCCACGTGAAGAAATAGCAGAGGCATGTCCCAACCAGATCCAATCGGCCCCATTGAGAACAAAGAGAACCAGATCCCCAATCAATACTGGTTCCGGTCGCCTCTGGAGAACAAACAAAACCCAATGACCAAATCTAGGACCAACCCGGCGGCCTCAGGAGGTGGCCAATCGGGGAAGCGGCATGCCATGCAAGGATGCGCGCCCCAGAACTTCGATATGTCATTGACCGGAGTAGCAAAGCTTCGATCCAGCCTCGGCTAGAGCTGTCCGATGGGCGAGTGAGGACCCTGTTATCTGAACATGTACTTCTCTGAAGAAATGAACACTGTCGAAACTGAAGAAGAAGCACAGGAGTATGACGCGTGGATGGACGCTCAGGATTAGTTGTATCAAGTGAAGATCAACGGCCAGAAACTCTTGAGAGCTCTTCTATTCATTTCACGCCGATGTCGTCGTCTCCCTGGTAGCTACAGCGTGATTCGTTTTCCTCCCTCGCTATTAAACCATCCCCATGATCCGCCGATCGCTACCTTACCCTTTCTTTCTCCAAGTTGTAAAAGCTAGCTCTAGCACAGAACCGTAGAACTACTTGCTAGAATTGGTTGATTTTGATCCTCGACTGTATCTAAACTTAAGCGAGTATCCATGAGTAAATCGAGCTAGTTCGAGTGAATTATGTGTTGATCGTGTTGTGATCCTGTCAGGTTGGCATTTTGGTGATTCCAAGCAACGCTTATCTCGGTGTGGAACAAGTTGTGCTGCGTGAGCCACGAAAATTTCCTACTGAAAGGTTAGATCCACTTGTAGTTACAATGCACTGGAGTTTCTATACCATATAGTATCTTTTGTCCATTGTTTCATATATAGCTAACTTTTAGATGGTGTGGCAACGTTAGATGCATCATTTTAGATATTGGCATTGGGTTCAGATGGACGCCCAGCATAGTCATCTCTGTATAGGATGCAGCCATTGATTCATGCATCTATCTGTATAATCTGATTCCAGATCTACCATAATCATCTTTGCCTCACTGCATCACTTGGGAACTGTATTATTGTTAACATAGAAAATAGAGCATCCATTGCATCTGCACTGAGGTCAGAAAGACACTTGACATTAAACATTTGTTTAATTGACTCTGAATGGTCGTTGTTGTTATGTAGTAACATGGTCTGACACATGATAATTATCTTAAAGACTTAAACCCAATAATTGTGGATGGTCAGCTCTTGCCAGTTGTTGTTATGTAATATGCTTGGTCTGACACACGATTGAAATACTAGTTATCTTAAGAACTTAAACCCAATGATTGTGGGTGGTCAGCTCTTGCCAGTTGGAGGAAAGGAACCAACGAAGCATCTACCATTCAATAATAACAAATGATTAATTATGTTCTTTAGTGGCCTGCAGCCCCACGAAACGATGTGAGAAGGCGAGTTCCCAAGTCTTAACCAGCCATAGTTCAACAGACGCGCAAAAAGGATGGGAACAGTTTCATAATTTGGTCTCGTCGCGCGATTTATTGGAGGTATTGTTACCCACCAAGCTGCCCATAATTCTTTCTTCGCTTTGTGTAAATGGATTCCGTGCTTAGTCTTGTTTGCATTGTGCTTCGCGGGGTTTTGTTTCAGCTTGGAGGTCTTCACGACGACTATAGTTCCGAGTTCCTAATTGGACGCCAGATTATCCGTCACACATGTAGACAGAAGCAGGTACATATATCCAGCTTAGCATAATTATTGTACAATCCAATCACTCAATCAAGTCTTATTCACCTGGAATGATGTTAATCCTCAATTGTTATGTGTGCAAATTATGTGTACTATTTAGTTGTTGGAAAATGGGAAATTCATACAGAGCTAATGCAGATCTAGTGCTTCTAGAGATGTACTACGTAGTATTTAGTGCGGATCTAGTGCTCTACAGGGCGATTCGGTATTCGATCATACAGAGCTTCTACATGTCCTGTGTACAAATTCAGCCGAGTTTGTTATAGGAAAATGGCAAAGCAATTCTCTCCCAGACGAACAGATGTAACTTCTGTGATCAGCAACAGTTGACACATCCGAGAAACGTACGCACACGGCAGAGGGAGAAGACGTTTTCCTCCCCGCTAAGTGAGGTAGCCCACATCTCTGCCGCCATCTCCTCGCCGCCCCCAAGCCGACATCGCGACATGCTCCAAGAGAAATAAATAACAAAAGCATGTTCCAACCAGATCGAGGCGGCCCCATCAAGAACGAAAATCAGATCCCAAATCAATACTGGTTCTGGTCTCCCCTTGGAGAACAAAGAAAGCCCAATGCCCAAATCCAGGACCAACCCGGTGGCCGAAAGAGGTGGACAATCGGGGAAGCAGCAATCCATGCACGGGTGCGCACCCCGGAACTTCAATAAGGCGTTGACCAGAGCTGGAGCATGGCAAAGATCGACAAAGCTGGCATGTTGCAGGCTGTAGAGCTCCGATGCAGCCTCGGCTACTACTGTCTGGTGTGCGGCATTCGGCATATTAGCAATGCAGTCAGGAAAGATCATATTGAAAGGTTAGATCCACTTGTAGATCCCATCCATCGAGGAGTTAGTATATCTTAACAAAGTCTCATCTAAATTCTAAGTCGTCATATATTCACGCATCAAGGTTCGTGTTTCCAAGCAGGCTCACATCAGTTGTCTTCGTGTTCCATCCGTTGCTCAAGAAATGGACAACGCTACACCTACGTAAAATATATTTTACGTACCTTACGAAGGATCTTAGCCGCAACGATTTTACTGGTTAAGAAAAGTGAGGCGGGCCCACTCCTTGAAAATCAGGGGGAGTTGTATTAGTTAGGAATGGAAGGTTTAGTAGCTTTTAGTAAAAATTACGTGGGTGTAGCATTCTTGCTCAGGAAATAGCCAGTCCCAACAGGGCTTTTTAAGTGGGCCATTTTTTGTTGTTGGGCCTTTTCACTAGCTTATTGATACAGGGCTGTAGCTTTCGGTTGAGGGTCACATGTCGTTTTCCTTTCCTTTGTTTGTTTGGGTCTTATGGTGTAGTTAGAGGAGAGTGGTCTAGAGTTAAGTATATTATTTTTGGATTAGCTAATTTTCATCTAGAACAGAACTAACAAAACTCTCATCTGTTCTAAGCCATCAGATATTCACGCATCAAGATTCGTGTTTCTGAGCAGGCTCAAATCAAGTGCCTTCGTGTTCCGTCCATTGCTCAGGAAATAGCCAGTCCCAACAGGTTTTTTTACATGGGCCATTTTGTCAACTCAACGCAACTCATTAAAGACCTGACCCAACAAAAAGATAATGTCACCTTAGATGTGACATAATTATTTCACATCTAGATGCACCCTAGACAAACCCTATTGTTTCTTATATAGCTAACCACTCATATCGAGCGGTGTATATCGTACACTATCTAGATGTGTGGCAATGTTAGGTACATCATTTTAGATATCGGCATTGGGTTCAATTAGATGCACGTTTACAACAAAAGCAAATTTAGAGACATCATTATTTAACCATGCTTAGATATATACTAGCTTGAGTCAGTGGATCAAAACCATGTTTTTTAGGAGATTACCACCTGTTCATTCAGGTTTGCATGCAAAACCACCCAAGAAATTTCCGTAAATGTCTAGGGCTCTGTTGTCTAATAGTCGCAGTAAAATAGTTGGGAGGTTAGTGGAAACGGAAACCCAAATCACGGATTGATGTCTATCGATAGTGATTCACAATGTACCTAACAACAATACTATTAACATACGTGGATATATGTGACAGTGAGTCATAATCTCAGATACCAGGTGGACACACGACACAAGTTATACCCTGGTTTGGGCCTTCACATGGTGAGTAAGAACCTACTCCTTATATGGGATTATATCCAAGACACATTACAGTGGGGTGCACAATGGTGCATCCTGTGAGTCGCAAGTCGAGTTGCCGGAGTTGGAGTTGGATGATCTACACAGGATGTCCAGTTTTTTTTTTTTTTTGAGAATCTACAGGATGTCCAGATTGGATCTTGACAGTGGGATCCCTCCTGGTGTAGGCCCATGACAAGGATTAAGCCTAGCAGCCAAACGACCCGAGTCTTCAGTAGAAGAATCACTCGGGCGGGCCGATATTAGCAAGCCCATCTGATTGAACATCTCGGAGCCCATCAAGCTAAATACCCTCATGTCCATCCGACTAGACCATACATAGTCAATCAAGGCAGATGTTACCAGCTACGCTATTACGACAACATTATGGCGTTGGGGTTAATTGCATTTGTAACCGTCATCATCATGGCTATTATTACATCGTGGTTCATAACAACCCTGGTAACTCCACATCCTCATCGCAGTATATAAGGTGAGTATGGCAGGAGATCTTAGACAAGATTTGACATAGACCAAAATAGTTGTAATCACTCGGTTCATACAAGAGATGGAACATCCAAGCAGAAGTAGGGTGTTACACCTACAATAGGGGGCAGAACCTAGGTAAAGCTTCAACCGTATGAAATCCCGTACCTAGATCTTCCACGTGCGCCTTGCCCATACAAATCCCCCAAATCAAGAGTATTGAGGCGTAATCCCCAAGACAGTTGGCAGCCACCATGGGAGCATCCGCACGTTAGAGTTGCGATCCAAGCGGGATCCTCTACAACAATCGTTGGTGGGTTCAGTCCCGAGTAGCTCGTGTGTGTTTTCATCTTGCACTTTATCACCAATTATGCGTCATGACATCCTGCCTGCGCCGCATTCTGTCAGAGCATGTTGATCGCTGCCGGGAGTGTGGACTTCGTCGCTAGTCGAGTCAGCATCATGTGACTCTAGCCATAGGTCCATCCCCGACTGAGGGTGCCAGGTCTCAAGTGATCCCTAAGATCTTCACCAATGACGCGCACCGGTAATGTGGCTTCCTGGCTTGTTGGTACGGTCACTTTTGACTCCATCTTGCCTGCATTGGGTTTTCGAGTCCGGCGGGTATGAGAGTTCGTCCACTTCTGCCCCCATGACAAAGGTGTACATGGCCAACAATGGCGCAATTCTGGCCGATACGACAGCCCAACAAATTGTTGATGCACTCTTGGACATGCCATGGATGGACAACATGCCTACTGAGAGAGCCCTTGAGAGTTGAGACTACTCATGTGGATGTTCTCACTAAGCAGGAGCGCCTCGCGGAGGAGAGAACGGTACTTGAGGTGCGAGAGCATGAGTTCTAGTCCCCGCAGGAGAACGAGGCACGTTGTCACCCCCAGCAGTCCACTTTAATTGTGCAAAGAGAACGCGGTGCGTGTGATTCCCAGACAACACGAACATCGGAGGGCGTCGCTTCCACCGCACTCCTGCCAGGAACCTCTTGCTTTCCATGGCTCTCGCTGAAGTTCTCCTTTCGCCTACTAATGTGCCCGAGGTGAGACATCATCACTGACTCACCACACTGTTCAAAACAGTGGTAGAACAAAAGAATGTGGCCATCTTGTCTCCAAGTCCTACAGTGCCAACCTTTGGTGCATCACTGTCACCGCCCAAATCGGTGGGTGTGCGTGAAGACATCAAGCGAATCCACATAGAGCAACGTCGATCTTTCTCTCCTCCCAACAGGAGAGAAGGACGCCACGACACACGAAGCGATATTGAGGCCGTTCGAGCAGCTAGGCGGCACACCGAGCATCGTGACGAGTTCGGTCGGCCATTTGGCTCACGGTCACAGGGTCCTTTGTGCTTCAGTCGGCACATACAGATTGTGCCCTTTCCATAGCGGCTTCGGACCGCCAATGGAATTAAAAAGTACTTCCTCTGTAAACTAATATAAGAGCGTTTAGATCACTATTTTAGTTATCTAAATACTCTTATATTAGTTTACAGAGGGAGTACAAGGTATTGTCAAGCCCAAAACTTGACTGGCTGACTACATGATTGCTTGCATTAGCGGCGGGGGCAACGAGCATGTTGCTCTGCGTTATCTCCCATTGATGTTGGGGAGTTCCACAAGGGCGTGGCTTTAACAGCATCCGCGAGGACAACATATGCGTTTGGGATGTCCTGCGCAATGCCTTCATAAAGAACTTTGAGTGCACCTACACGAGGCCTGCCATCGCGCATAACCTCTGGAATTGCGTCCCAAAGAATGACAAGTCGATCTGTGAATACATCAATTGTTAGAATTGGCTCCTAAACTCCATCGAGAACATATCCAAGCCTAGGCCATCCAGGCCTTCCAGCAAGGGGTCTTCGACGAGTTCCTGAGGCTGAACTTAGCCCAAACCGAGGTGCTAACGATGCGTAGTGTCGCTATTAGCAAGCCAAGTTCTTATTGAGACTTTCTTGTTCATCTAAAATGGCAACATATGTAATGCAGGGGAGCTTGGTGCCATTGAGCACAATGGCATGCGAGATCTTGTCGCTCTTCCTCTATGTGTCCGTATCCAATTGTATCTACAAGGTAAACACCAACTCCAATATTTCCCTTAAGGGTCACAAGGCTCGTCTTGTGGCATGTGGCTTTTAGAAGGATCATGTCCGCGACTACGATGAAACTCCCCCCTCCCCCCCCCCCACGGCTCACATGACCATTGTTCACACCCTTCTTTCCTGGTTTCTATTCACTATTACTATGTCTACTAGCTTGATTTCAAGAACGCCTTTCTTAATGGTTGGTAGCATGAGGAGGTCTACATGCACCCACCTTTCTGGGTATATATGCAGGGCATGGCCTATCATCTTCAAAGCTCTCTTTATGGCCTTAAGCAAGCCCCACATGCCTGGTTTGAGTGTTTCACCTTTGCTAGCTTTCCAATGAGCAAACAATGATAATGCCACCTCCTTGTCCTCCTTCCATCTCGAGGTCGAACTCTTCTTCTATGTTGTGTACTATGGTTAGGGAGAAGCACTCGCCCTGGAGGCATGGAAGAACTATTCTTTTAATCCGCCCTTGCTTTATTCCTCATGCCGTAGAGAGCCACGTATCTAACATCTATATCTTGATGCCATGTTCATCACTAAGGATGACTCTGAATACAAAGGCCCATCTTAACGAGCGGTTTCTTATGTCTGATCTTGGTACTCTATGCTACAACCTTGGGACTGAGGTCTCGTCTACCTTAGATGACTTTTTCTCTCACAAGTACATCCATGTTAAGACCCCGAGGGAGCTCAATGTCCAGTCTTAAGATTTTAATGGCGGGCCTCTTTCTAAGTAGTTGTCACTCGTCAGGATACCTCTATCTATTTCACATTTCAAGTGAGGTCATACCTACTCTCATTCTGGTTAGACACAGTCACCCCCTTGGGTTTTGTGACATCTTCGTGGGACTATTTGTCCCCATCTTTTCTATCGGCGCTCCTTGAGATTTTCGATTGCTTTCTGCTTATTGTGTTTTTTCTTGACAGTCCTCTCATTGCCTGCAAGATGAAGAAATAGATCGCAATTTTGCATTCGAGTGTAGTAAATGAGTTGCGAGCAAACTACAACTCTTCTCGCTGGCTATGGTGGTTGCTTTAAGATTTTTTTTGTTTCTATCTCTACATGAACTCATCTTTTATTAGACATATTGTGCTACCATTATTGCACATGACCTTGTGAAGCATGAGCTAACCAAGCACATTGGTGTCGATGTTGCATCATGCGGTCCCAAGTATCAGATCATGTGATTGATGTACAGTCTACAATATTTGCCTTCCAAGTTACAGTTAGTAAATTTCTAGACAAAGGCCCATACTAGAGTGCAACACAACTTCTTCCTCTCCAAATTAAATGTTGTTAAATTTTCATCAGTTTGAGGGGGTTGAGTTATATATAGTTTCCGTGTATTAGTTGTATATTATTGTAGGATGGATTATGTCTAGAGGGGGGTTCCTTGGAAATTTTAAGCTTTCCTAGAGTAGTTCTATGTATCACCCTACACATGAAAGTCTACTAGAGAGTATAGACAACAGAAAGTAAAGATATGCAAGTCTACTAGAGTATAGAGACAACAGAAAGTGAGGACATGCAAGTTCATGTAAGAGGTATAATTAGAGATACGCAAACATGGGTTGGCTCGGTGAAGTTTTTTTCTGTGTTTTGGATAGTTGGCACTATCTTACATCCACATTGATGGAGGCTTTGATCCATGGAGGATCTAAGATCACAATAATCCCGGTTGCAAGATTCCACGAAGGAACAAGGTCCACTAAGCACGCTTACCCATGAAGGGTCCACGAAGAAGCAACCAACCTATCCCATCATGGTGTACTGCCATGGAGGACTAGCCTCACTATGGTAGATCTTCATGAAGTAGACGATCTCCAAGCCCTTACAAACTTCTTGGGCTCTTCACAATAGTTGAAGACTTCTAAGCGCAGTTAGCCAATCTAGGAGACGCGCACCCTCCAAAAGTAATAAGATGAGGTAGCTCAGATGAATCTCTTACTCCTGTGCTTCAAAACATAATCTCCTCTTGCACTCTAACTTTGACAAGATTTGGCTTTGCATTTGAGAAGTAGGAGTGGAAGCAAAGAGGGGACTAGATCCAAAGGATTGGACATGGAAGTAGAAAACCCTTTAAAATTAGGACAAGGAGGTGGTGTTCTATCTCAAAACATATGATAGGAGGGGAGTTTGCTTCATGTGGACTGATGGGATAGGTGGGTATAAATAGGCTGGACCAGAAATCTGACTGTTACCAACAATATTGCACAACTTGTAAGTTGTAGAGTGTTTAGCTCTGAGGCTCTGACGTAAATAAAGGAGGCCACTATCAAAATCACTCGGTCAGTCTGGAATGAAGTCAATGGGAGTCTCCAAAACACACACTTGGGTAGTGGCACACTCCCTGTAACCACTTCAGAAATTCCGACTGGATTGCTCCCGAATTTCGATCGGATAACAGAAGGTTTAACAAATGCTTCTGTGGTTCCAAATGGAATGGATGGCAGCTCTGAATGGCTAGGGTTTTGCAATGGCTATACCTGGTACATTGTTCAGCAAATTCGACCTGCAGAGCTCAGAAGCTCTGATGTATATGGAAGATAAGTAATCCTACGGTCATCCCTATGGACCTACCTATGTATCCCCAAGTGCCAAGTGGACCGATGACACGAGCACGTGCAAGAGCTCTCGAGACCGAGGTGACATATCTCCTTAGTGATATTTCGTATGACCCATGTGAGACATGGCTACTACTAAAGCCGGAATGCTATGTGTGATTAGGTATGGAGAAGACCCTCTCCGAGATGCTCGTGATGACGGATAAGTCCCCAAGCACATGGATGAAGGAGCACGACAAGAGGAACGGGAGAAAGGTTACAGGACCCGGACATTCGGCCCCTGAAGATATAAAACACAACAGCAGCCCAGACACCAAGCACCCACAGGCACCGGACATCCGGCCCGATGACCCCGGACATCCTGCCCCTGCCTGGAAATCCGGCTGAAGACTACAGTACCGAAAACCCATAGCTGCCCCGGACATCTGGCCCTTGTCTGCGCACAGTATAACGGGCCTCTGGCCCATGTATCCCTCCAACTCGCCTCAACTTGTACTAGCACTGTATATAGACCTCTCCCTCCTCCATCTAGGGTTAGCAAAGGATTAGCTCAGTGGAGATAGAGCTTTGCTCATCCACTTACCCCTACTCCTTGGAGTTTAAGACCTCCTAGGAGAAGATCCCCCAAATGGATTCAAGACCCCTTCTAGGGAAAATCCTCTACGGATTCAAGACCCCGCATCCTCACGGATTGGGATGAACTAGCTACCGGGTATCCTTCCTTGTTGACTTTGGATCGCAAATCTCTCTGTGTGTATGTGGATTTAGCACATGTGTGATTGTGTCTTGTCTATTTGAGTGTTTCCTCTCATTTTTCCCTCTCATGTTCTTCGTGTTCTTCATGGGATCCTCTCCAATTGTAAAAGATCAACACCATTAGGGTTCCACCCTACATCACATAGTGGAGGAAAAATGAAAGACTTTTGTGGACTTATGGAGTTTGATCTTCAATCACTCGAGAAAAACTCATTATAGCATCCTCATCTCCTTTTGATAGTATCGACATGCCTAAGAACTGGATGTGATCTTGGATCACTCAAAATGACAATGGTGAATCCTTGAGCTTGACTAACACTTGTCATCATGTTGATTTGTGGGGGTCACCTTCCATTTCCTTTGTTGCAAACTTTCCTGAAATAATCTTGTAGCAGGCATTAGTTTCTTGAGATATGTTCAAATTAGTCACCAAAATTTACCTTGGGGAATGGATGAACATTCGATCGCCCAAAGAGTTAGATGCGCCTTCAATTATCCTTGTTGTATAAGGGGTTTTCTGCCTATTTAACACACATGTATGTATTTACGCTATGACTATGAGAAAAGACATTCTCCGATGCATGGTATATACTATGCATGTATCAGCCACTGGTTATCATTGACATTTGGATCCATGAATACATCTGGTCGTTGTGTTGCTTAGTTAACCTCAGTTTATGACCCCTTGTTCTATTAATTTATGTCATATCAATCAGTCACTATTTCTTCTGACAACTTGTCCCCGTAGTTATTACCTGCAATATCTCTCCTCTCACTCACAAAAGTAGAGAGAGTAGTACTACACTCACTCAGTTTTTTTTTCATATGATTCTAAAAGTTAAGCTTATTTTATCTTTTGAACCGTAAGTTTGATTTATGATACATTTGCATATTTATATTCCTTGTGAAGAGAACACTGAAATAAGATCACGCTTGAATATATTCTCACAAATTATAAAATTCAAATATGAAACGTGGAGAGACCTTACGAAACTGTAAAAAACACTACTGTATGTCGTTGAGTTTTCTATAGATCAATTTTCTGTAGGTCTTGTTTAAAATATCTCGTCGGTATAAACACATTTGCCCAAATAGAATATAACACAAACTTTTATTTGAGAAGATATCAAGCATCTAAATCATTAAATAGAAAGAGAAAATATATTTCTGGGATAGAGTTGCAACGAGGGGGGAGGCATTCAAATGGAAGGACACTATTTAAAAAAGGCTGACACACACAAACTAACAATGTGACAGAAAGGTGGAGAAAAATGAGACGTACAGCAGGTTAGTACTTGTGATTTCTTTAGGACCCTAAAATAATTAAGCGGCAGATCAATGCACGGTATATACCGTGCATGGTAGAAAATGCACTCTGCTATGACTATGGCCTATTGTAAATACAAGCTGCATATTTCCTCACTCTTAACAACTTTAAAACACAGTGATAATAGAACTGATATAATTCGTTGTGCATTAGCAGCTTTGGTATGAACCAGATCCATACCAGAGTGTGCTCTCAGGTTGTAGGGGTGGAAGGAGGGGTGGTGTGGTCGCGGGCGCTGGGGTGCCGGGGCGCCATAGTTGCGTGCGCGCGCGCGATAGAGAGGTTTAGGGTTAGGTCTCCCGGCTCCCTAAGGAAGCCGAGCAAATATGATTTCTTCTTACTTGGTTAGATTGATACATCTCCTCTCCTTATATAGAGAGGTTTACTTGACTTCCAAGCAAGCAACCCTTATCTCTTATTAACCCTAAGACTAAGGGGCTATACCGCCAGTCCAGGCCCATTAGGCCATTAAGTACTCTAACACTACACCCCACCTGGACATGCAGCTTGTCCTCGAGCTGCAACCTAACCAACTGATAACCATGACTCGACGCAACACAAACCTAACACCTAAAAACAAGCATTTTACATCTTGGCTTGTTTTATTACTCTCAACCTGAAATTGACCGGGACACTTTATTTTGGACCCATCAACATAAAGTGGACACCATCCGCATGTCGGACGTGCACGTGTACAGCCACCTGGATCCCATGGACATCATCTGGACAAAAGGAGTGCATGTGTATGGTCACCTAGAAGTGGTCGCAAGAGCGACCAGCAGAGGCGCCCTCGCGGCGGCCGGCAGCGGAATGCAGTGGTGCTACGCGGTGCGCTCCTGTCGGTGACACCATGCCTTCTCCCCGCCGGGCGGATGTTGGTCTGCACCGCACAGAGAAGAGTGGAGGGCTTTCGATGGAGAATGACAAGGAGGGGTGCGCCTCCCCAACCGCCAATGTTGCAGGCGTTGAGGTCGCTGCCCGCGGGGAAAACAGCATGCCCGCCGCCCATGGGGGAAACCGCATGCCCAAGATCCCCGACGCAGCGGACGAGATCGAGGTCCTTTGCGAAGCGAAGCGCAACTTGGAGGAGCTGCAGCTGCAGACCACGCATCTCCCCCACACGCCGATGCGCTAGGAGGCCGCGAGCAGCAGCCTGCAGCCTCACCGCCTCCGACACATGACGGGTAGCGATCCAAGTCGTAAGCGGTGACAGCGACGGCGGGAACTTGATCTGCTAGATGGGGACGCCCTGGGATGGCGACGACGCAGATGGGAACAAGGTCGTCACAGTCCCGTCGTAGGGCATCCCATACTGGTATGAGATGACCGGCGCCGTGGTCGTGGCTGAGGGCGGCGGCGGCAGGGGTAGCCATTGTTGGTGTGGCGGAGGAGGAGGTGGCTACTGGGGATGCGACTGGGGTGCATAGGGCCCGACGAGGAAGGCCCTGATGCCTGCCACGGCCTGCCGTAATTCCAGGATTGCGGCTGTCATCTGCTCCGGGGTGAGGACGAGGGCGGACGGCGCCGGGGCAGAGGGTGCAATCGCCCCTGAGGACGCCAGCACACCCACTGCCGGCGCACCTGCTGTGTGGGGCAGCAGTGTCGACGAAGACGCTGGTGGCCGCGGGTGGGAAGAACTCGGTGGAGGGCTGGACATGATTGAACCCGGGAAAGTTGATACCAAATTGGTATGAACCAGATCCATACCAGAGCATCCTCTCAGGTTGTAGGGGTGGAAGGAGGGATGACGAGAGCAGCGGCGGCTAGGGTTAGGTCTCTCGGCTTCCTAAGGAAGCCGAGCAAATATGATTGCTTCTTGCTTGATTAGATTGATACATTTTCTCTTCTTATATAGAGAGGTTTACTTGATTCCCAAGCAGGCGACTTTTATCTCTAATTAACCCTAAGAGTAACGGGTTATACCGCCGGCCCAGACCCATTAGGCCATTACGTACTCTAACAAGCTTACTATGAACTAAATTGCTAAAGTACTGGAATGTGCAGTATAGGCCACACTCACTCTATTAACTAGATGACACCCCGCGCGTTGCTGCGGGAATTCATAGTAGTAATGTACAGGATGAATGTTTATGTGTAATAGCAACCGTAACATGTGAATATTTTAACTACATAAAGTTTATTACGTTTCTATGAATAACTCATCGTTCAATTGTAAAAATAGTAACATGTAGGAGAACTATGCATTGTATTTGTGGATTGTGCCTCTTTTGTAAAATGTCTGGAGATGCATCATTCTATTTCTTATGCAATCTATTACAACCGGGTGAGCATATGGTTGGGGTTCTTTCATAGTATTCTCAACTTTGCAATTTCACTTAGCGAACAACTTTTAGTAGAGGTATCTCGTGGTTATGACTTCATTGTTAATGCTTTGATCAGGTGCAAAAACTTGCTTGGAAGTCAAAGAGTGTACATCATATTGAGAATCCTGGACAAAGAGACTACTTGCAGTCATATATGTCAAGCATATTTCAGATCTGAAATGTAGTAAGTAGCAATAGCTAACTTAATATTCTAGGAAGAAGAGTAAAATTGTTGCGTTCTGAAATTATGTCAGAGAGTAGAGACATTTCTTGAGTACTTGATAGGAACTCAAGCAGACTTGAATAAATGGCGTTCAGATAACTTTGTATACAACAGAACAGGCCATTGCTAAATTATCAAAACTCAAAGCATGGAGGGTCGGCAGTATAAGCATCGATCGTCGATGGCCTTGCCTGATTTGCATAATTACGTGGGGTACACACATATGAAATAATTGCAGTAATGAAAACTCACATATAGAAAAGACATCTGCCCTGCACCCAAATTGATGCGAGAGATTTCAAGTAAGGCCAGTAAGTAGTGTACACGCTTACATCAGCTGTGATTCAGTAAAGTAGTGTTGGCACTTGAGAGTGTCAATCCATAGAGGTGTCTTCCTGAGGGTGAGCCTGCATCTTCACACGCAACAGCAGCAGCCACTGAGGGCTGGTTCGTACTGTGTGAACGCCAATTGAGGCAAACAGAACATAATATCCTCCACCTCCATCAACATTAGCTTGAACGCTGAACTGCAAATTTGCAGATTAAAATTTGGGAAAGTTCCCAGGCAGGTCGCTCTCTTCCCTGCCGAAATTTTGTGAGTATTCACAGGCAAGTCGTTCTCTTCCCTACCGAAAAGAGTTCCAGCTTGGGAATCTTGGAGGAACTAACCTTCCCAGCTGCGCCGGAACGGAGACAGTAGAGGGGAGGATGAAATTCAAGTCAACGCCATAGGCGACGACGACCGAGCCGGAGGAGCCCATCGGCAATGGGACCGCAGGCAAGAGAATCCAGGGGAGCCCCCGGAGGCAAGGCCGACAGGCAGTCGTGCCGAAGCCTAACAGTCGTCGGAGGTGAGGCGGATCAGTGGTCGTGCTGGAGCAAGTAGTCAGAGGCGATGCCGATTTGCGTTCCTGCCCGAGCAGGAGAGTCACCGGATGCAAGTTGGAGGATATTCGAAGCGAGAGGAGCGCCCTCCTGCAGAGATCGCCGCCACAACCTTATGAAAAGGATTGGTTTTCATTTTTCTCAATGAAGAGAGGGCTCGATTGGATACTTGAGAGAGACGGTCGAGATCACTTCAGTTATATGGAGCACAGGGCCCAGGTGAGAGACGAAGGGGCCTATGGATAGTGGATGGACGATGGAATGTGGAAAGGCCCTCTGTTCGTCTTCGACTTACAGTTCGTGCCGTGCAGCATGGTTGAAATTACTAATGGAAGGTTACAGAGAGGAGGAAAACATTTGTATATGTGGGACCTATTGGATGACGTGGATAGGCTGCATGTTTAGATAAATAGGTTAGTGGGGAGGAATCTCTTAGGTATATAGGATGTGGATATTTTTGTTAGATATCGTTCGTACTTATGAATTGATGGTGAGTTCACATGCCAAATAAACAAAATGTACTTCTACCTACATGTGGGACTAGCAGCCTTTCAAGAGACATAAATAAACAAATACTATAATTTTTACTCACCACTCAGATCTAACCCAAATAAACAAATACACACTACCCTAATTGAGAGAATAACACTCCTGTAAAAAACACAAGTACAAAATGCAAGTGTGTGACTCTTAACTCTAAATCGTAATCTTGATTTTAGTTTCTCTTTCCATCCAGTTCTTGCAGTTCCACATCTGATCCTGTCCTTGTTGGTTTTAGAACGTAGCTCGATTCACCCAGATGCAGCACATGTACGTGCAAAGCTAGCTCCAAACAAGCACACAAGCAGCTTGATTGTGCGTGTCTTGCCGTATGTATACTCGAACTAGAGGCTAGCCTCAACTTGGCAGAGTCTCGTGGCGACTCGCATAACTTGCGAACGGAAAAAACAGATCAGAGATTTTTGGTTAGTCACATACTCACATGGGCGCGTCGCTCCTTGCCTTTATTTATTGCTTCGATGATCTAGTTTACAACATGGGGTTACATAGTACTCCCTCTGTAAACTAATATAAGAGCGTTTAGATTACTAAAGTAGTAATCTAAACACTCTTATATTAGTTTACGGAGGGAGTATAAATTGCAGCTAAACTAGTCAATATCTATCCTACTCGGTGATTGCCTCCAAGCCCACCGGACAAGGACTAGATGTCGTGGTTAATTCCCACAGTCCTCATATCCAATCCATGAATCTTTTACCCGCAACTTGCTCATGCCTATTCTCCTACATATAAAGTCCAAAATGTCATCTGACTTATAAATCTCGCAATGGACCAACTATGGCCTCTTAAGATTCTCCAGCGACTGCGTCATAATATTAACTGTATTTTTCTCTCTTTTTAATTGCGAATCACGCAATAGCCCCAAGACACCATAATCTTTTGACGATCTCCTAAGCTGCTGGTCTAATTTCTCATCTTTTTTATGGGATGACTTGGTAGCACCACATGGGAGTGTATGATTTCTGCTGATAGTATGGCATTTTTATTTCTCTTTGAAGCACACTAATTCTTGCGCAAAATAAAAGGCACTAACACAAACCGTCTCTGTCTGCAGATTGCAAGCTATATTCTGATGTGCCCTTTTTGAGCTGTGAAATTCTGTGGATTAACTACCACAGAGAATAATGGCAGAGGGTGTGATTCTTTTAGCCGTGACGAAGATTGGCATTGCTTTGGGAAATGAAGTGATAAATAAAGCTGGTCCGCTGTTCAGAAACGTCAAAGCACAGGTAGCAGAACTCCAAGGTGGAATGAGCCGTATAAGTTGCGAGCTTAGGCTGATGCATGAGTTTCTTTGTACAATGGATGTACGCAATCGGAAGGACCAGGCATATGGAGTTTGGATGGAGGAAGTGCGGAAAGTAGCACACCGGATTGAGGACATAGTAGATGAGTATCTACACCTGGTAGGGAAGAGACATGAAATTGGATGGAGGTTTTATCTCATGAAAGGATTCAAGCAACCAGAAGATTTGCTTTCTCTAACCCAGATAGTCTCCCAGATAAAGGAAGCAGAGACCAGTCTTGTGCACCTATTCAAAGCAAGAGAACGATGGGTTCCAATGGCAAACAACGGCCCTGCTGATAACTCTGCCTATATTGTTGAGAGGTCCCAACATCTTGCAAGCACTTCTCGTTCTATCAGTGAAGATCTTGTGGGGGTCGAGGAAAACAGAAAGAAACTACAGAAGTGGCTAGGGGATCATGTGAAGGAACGCTCTATAGTAGTACTGTATGGCATGGGAGGCCTTGGCAAAACTGCTCTAGCTGCAAATGTGTATAATGAGAAGAGAGAAAAGTATGACTGCCATGCATGGGTGTCTGTCTCACAAACATATTCTCCAATAGAGCTCTTGAGGAAACTATTTAAGGAACTTCACCGTGATGGGGAAACTGCTCCTTCCGAGATCACTACAATGGACTTGATCAATATAAAAGGTAAACTCAGCAAGTTTCTAGAGCAGAAGAGATACCTGATTGTGCTGGACGATGTCTGGAAACAAGAAGCATTCAGTGATTTGTTAGGAGAACTTGCCCCAAATACTAAAGGAAGCAGAATAGTCATTACGACGCGCAATGACGATATAGCTCGGCTGGCGTCCAAAGGACGTGCACTAAAAAGTGAATGCTTGCCAGATGACAAGGCATGGTTACTCTTCCGTAGGAAAGCTTTTCGGAGGGAGGAAGATTATGAATGCCCTACAGAGCTGAAGGGCTACTCAGAGCAGATAGTGGCCAAGTGTAAGGGCTACTCAGAGTAGAATGTGTACGATAAAGAATGTTTTTAAAAAATCTTATTTTCTAAAATGTTACACGTGTATATAAAAAATGGCCCTGGTGGATACAAAAATGTGCAATATGTATAGGAAAAGTAGACATCAAAAATAAAAGTTGCAAAAAATGTTAGTCAAGTGTTTAGACAATTCTAAACATGTATATAATAAATGTTTGTAGTGTATAGGAAAAATATAGAAATGTGTATGAAAAAGTAGACGTCAAAAACATAAGTATGTTGGAAAAAACATTAATCATGTATTTATTAAAAATGGGCAGAATAAAAAATTATTACATAACAAATGTCCAGCAAGTATTCAAAATAGTGTTCATAACATGTTTTTCAAGAAACATGTACATCGTGTATTGGAGAAATGTAGAACGTGTATCAGGAAAATGTTTTATGTGTACATTGTGCACTAAAAAAATAGATATGTGTTTGAAGGAATAGAAAAATGATGAAAAACGACAAAGAAACATGAAGAAAGCAAAGGAAAACTAGAAAGAATCCAAAGAAAATCAAAGTATTATGAAAAAAACCGAGGGAAGAAAGAAAATAAGACAGAAAAAAATGAGAAAACAAGAAACTGGAGAAAGCCCAGTGCAGAAAAGAAAAGGAAACAAAGAAAATGGAAGGAAACCAAGGGAAAAAACAACTAAACTGAAGGAAAATGGAAAAGAAAGGAAAAAACAGGAAAGAAACAAAGAAAAGAAAAAAAGACCCAGTAAAAACTGATAGAGAAATGAAGAAAATGGTTAAAATAATAAAACCGGAGAAAAAAGAAAAGAAAAAGAAAACTATTGTAGAAATAGAGAAAACCAAAAGAAAAAAAGATAGAAACAAAGTGAACTAGCAAAGCGAATGCATCGAACGTAGTGAGAGCAGTAGCTGCGAGCGAACGAACGGGTCGGACTAGTACTGTAGCATGCAGGGAAAAGCTTCAGTGAGACGGTAGATACTCTCATTATAAACGAAACGTAGTTCTTGCGCATAATATTGACATGTGGACTGTCCGTCATATTCCGTTTCAATAGATTAATTTACTATTGTACTTGTCCATGAGTTTTTTTGTTACTAATATTTACCAATAAAATCCACGCGCTATCTGTTAAAATACCCCATAGTTGTGGTTTTTTGTTGTAACAACCATACCTTTTGTCTTGATGTGATTTCTAACATTTCAAAAATAGAGGTTCGTCTCCTGGTTTCATTTCAGAAAAGGTTCACAACTGCACATACAAAGGACTGTGTTAGCGAAGCCATCGCATATCTGTAAGCGAGTCAGTCATTTAGAGCATTTGTAGTTGGGCGAACGGACTGGTCACTGACCGGTCATGAAATCCCGATCCGGACGGGCTCAATATGTCCGGACTGATCAGTATCCCTTATATTCAGTCCACGCTGCCTCATTCTGATCCCAAATATATTCATCTCCATCTGCATCTCAGAGCAAACCTAGCCACTCCACTCCACTAGACTTCCTCTGAAAGCTCCCTTTCGACGATCTCCGACATTCTTCGGTATGGCAGATAGCAAGATTCTACTCCGACAACTCTTGATCCATCGACTGGGGCCATGGCCGTCCGCGTGGCCCTCCGCCGCTCTTGGGAGGAGTGCGCGCGACCGAGGTCAGATTCGATCCGGTAGAAATCCATTACGTGGCCGCAAGTGGCGCTCGAATCCGCCGGAGCTGGAGGCTCGAGTTTGGTCTGCTGCCCATCTTCGGTGCAGAGGCGTATGAGTGTTATAGGGATCGGTGCGCTCGCCGCGCGAAACAGAGAGCGCGGGAGGACGACCCCCGCCGCACTGCCTCGGGCGAGGAAGTTGTTTGTGTCCACATCCTCAAACGGTAGAGGAGAAACACGTGCACCCTGGCCGAGATTAAAACCGAGTGGTGTGTGTCATGGTCGGGACAGCCCCCCCCCCCCCCCCCCCCCACCCAAGAGGAGAAGGAGGAACTGTGACGGATCGGACAACTTCGACGATGTGCGGATCCGAGTTGATCCATTTTGCGCTTCGAGCACTACTTCCGTGACAAAGACGCCAAGAACGTCAGCAAGGGCAATGCAAGGTAGACGTAGATCATATTTATCCATAGCTTAATAGTATGTACGTACAAATGCCAAGTGTTGGTACATGTATTGATGTAGTTGCCGGACACTGTGTGTGGGATCGTAGAGCTAGTTTACTACGCACATGGTTGTATGAATTTGGAGTTTGCTAAGGGAGGGTTTTGCGCCGCCATGGGCGATTTCCCGATCTCGGCCTAGTCTAAGCAGATTCATCCTTCAGTCTACGTCAATATGTCAACCTCCGGATCCAGGAGGGAGTCTAAGTTGTCTACGTTTGATCCCGTAAGGAAGGAGGGCTCAAGGATGAACGCGTCCAGCAAGGAAGGGGGCGGCAGGGCCGGCCTTAAAAACAGATCCTCGCGTCCAAGGAGGTCAGATCAGGTTTCGTCCTACGTCAATCCGATCTTCGAGCCGACGGGTTCCTCTCAGAACCAAGCGCAGCTTCTGTCGATGTCGTCTGCTGGCGATGGGGGTGATCAAGGGGGGACCGGTGAGGGCCCTGCCCACCCGAAGTCGTCCGGCGGCGGCGCGATCGTGTTTGTGCAGGACCAGAGGAACCAGCTCTTGGCAGTACCCGAGGAGATTGGTAACTCCAGCAATTGGGACGAGAGAGAAAGCACGGGGATGGACGGACCGGCGGTCAGCCGGTCAGGGTGGACGGCGATGTGGACTTGGATGATGACGTGGTGGTCGAGGAGGAGCCTGCCGTGGAGCCGAGGGCGGCGCCGCCGCGCTGGAGGTTACTTGGCCGCTACGTCAACCAAGGGCGGCCAAACGTTGATGACATGACAGAGCACTTCAGCGACGTTTGGAAGGTTAGGTCGGGCCTGAACATTGCTCGGATCAAGAACAATTGGTATGCAGTGACTTTTTTCTCTGAAGGAGACTACAATTTTGTGGCTCGTGGGGGTCCATGGATATACAAAGGGAATGCTCTTCTTGTTGGGCAGTTTAAGGGAGGCGATCAGCCCTCTGAAGCTGAGTTGAATGAAGTTCCAGTTTGGGTGCGTGTGTACAATGTGCCTTGGGATAAACAGACAGTGGATTATGGGAACTTCCTGGGCGGCTTGCTTGGCAAGGTTCTGGAGGTAGATGCGGTGGTGGATGCAAGCAGAGTTCGTGAGTTTCTACGAGTTAGGGTCGAGCTGCCTTTGAGCCGCCGTCTACAGACGAGAATTACCATTGGCCGAGCCCCAACCAAACAGTTGGTGTATCCACTAAGGTATGAGAGGGTTCCTCACTACTGTTTCTGGTGTGGATTCATCGGACACGACGACAACCAGTGCGAGAAGAAGAGGCTGGGTGTTCCCTCTCGTGCTTATGATGAAGGCTTAAGGTGCTCTCCTTATAGGAAATATGAAAACAGATCAGCTTTTGTCGCCCCGGGTACACAGCCGGCTGCGCGTCGTGGACTCAACTTCTCAAGTAATGCTCCATCAGAGGTACTGGGACAGCCAAGGGACAGTCGGCGGAATAGGCGTAATCAACCACAGCAGCAGGATCGGGATATTCCGGCTCGGGTAGATGCGAGAGATGGTTTTGAGGACCGGGAGCGCACTGGTGCACCGGTAGTTGATGCGGAACTGTCATCACGAGTTCTAGCCATGAATATGAAACAACCTCAGCAAACCGGGGAGACCAGCAACAGGAGAGCCACCCGTGCAACTTCTGAACCTCCATCCTTTGTGTTCCTGGGAGGCAAGGTCGAGGCACCTATACCGTATGCTGTCCGGGCCCCGGCGTCCACCGCAAGTTTCAGTAGCAATGTTCACAGCTCACAGATGATTCCGGCCGTACGCAACTTGAATAACTTGAGTAATAACACCGGATTCTCATCTGAGGACTCTGACCAACACATGCAAGAGTGTGACTCGGTTTTGGGGAAGAGGCTCTCCAGGGTCACGTGCACTAGAGGGGCTGTTGATGCTCAGGGAGGTGCGATCATACTGCACAGCAAGGAGGGTGAGGGTAACATTCAGAAAAAAGGGAAGCTTGTAGACAGTGAACAGAACCAGCTCGAGGAAGATGGAAGGGACCTTGTGCACAGCATGGAGGGCATGGAGGCAGCCGGTCTTGGGGCCACCGGTAAACTGACGGGGCAGGCGGTGCCGCCCCGTCAGGAGCAATGAATTGGATAAGCTGGAACTGTCGGGGGGCGGGGAACTCCACGACAGTTCGCGATCTCGCGTCGCTTGTTAGGACGCATTCCTCGAGTCTCGTTTTTCTTTGTGAAACTAGGCAAAATAAAGAGAAGATGTATCGTTTAAGAAATAGGCTAGGTCTTTCTGGTTTTGAAGCAGTCAATTGTAATGGTCGTAGTGGTGGTCTAGCTTTATTTTGGCCCTTAGATCCAGACTTCCAGTACTGGAGAACAATAATACCACAACCTAGCTCCCGCGACGCTAGCAGCGACTCCAACGCCGCCGCCGCGGCTGCGGCTGCGGCTTAGCTCGCCCCCCGTCCCCTTCCGCTGACCATGGCCTCCTCTCCCACCGCCAATCACCCCCCCCCCCCCCCCCCCCGCTGATCCCTCCCCAGCCACCAACCCCCCCAGCCCTCCCCTCCGTCCTAGCTCCTCTCCCGATCCAGATCCAGAGCCCCTGGCTGCCGATGTTGAGGACGAAGACGGGGTCTCTCCTGCACGCTCAAGCTGCCGCCACCTCCCTCCGTTCAAGCTGCCGCCACCTCCCTCCGCCTCCGCGGATTGCCATGGGATCCTCCCTCCGCTCAAGCTGCCGCCACCTCCAGATCGGCTCCCCCCGAATTTCACGCCGCTAGTCGTGACTGATGCATCGCTGGCATCTATAGAGAAGGGGTGGGTGGAGGTCGGGGGCCAGCATCGCCGGAGGTTGGAGAAGCTTCCGCCCCGCAAGAAGGAGACCGACCGCGCCCTCGCCTTCAAGCGGAGAGCATATGGGCTCTGTTTCTGGTGCTTGGCGGATGACCACTTCGTCGCCGACTGTCGTGGGCCTGTCACCTACCTGGGCTGCGGCCGTTCTGGGCATCGCGAGCGTGGCTTCCCGGACCGCCTCCTTGCCAGCCACGGTCATCTCCGCAGCGCCCTGTTGCCGCCGGCTGCTCCCCGCCTCCCCAAGCACCCGCCCCCAGCTCCTTCACCGAGGTTGCAGAAGTGCTCGTGGGCCTCTATTGTTGCCACTTCGACTGGGCTCGTTCAAGGGTCACCTTGTAGCAGCCCCGACGAGTCGACCTTGGCTGCTGATTTGGGGTTGTTGAAGCCCCTCTTTGCAGCTCAGACCGAGGCGCTACGCAACGAATTGCAGGCTCTGGTTATCGCTCGTGTGGAGGAGATCGTTCAACCCCTCCGTGACATGGCTGTTGCTCTGCAGGGTTGGGCGGCCCAGATCTCGGGCCTCTTGGAGCGGCTGGAGGTTTTCAGTGGCAAAGTGGTTGATTTGCCGGCCTTCAATCAGTCTCCTGAGGAGCGAGCTGGTTTGTAAAGGGTCAATAGTGAAGCAAATTAGTGCCGGTTTGTAAAAAAACCGGCACTAATGTGATCAATAGTGCCGGTTCGTGGCTGCGATCAATAGTACCGGTTCGTGTTGAGCCTTTATTACCGGTTCGTGCCACGAACCGGTACTAAAGGGGTAGTGGCAGGCTGGTGTCAGGCCGGGTCCCCACGAGCCCCTTTAGTACCGGTTTGTGTTACCAACCGGTACTAAAGGTCTAACCTATAGTACCGGTTTGTGCCACGAACCGGTACTAAAAGGGACAAGCCTTTAGTACCGGTTCGTGCCACGAACCGGTACTAAAGGGGCCAATTTTCGAACTCTACCCCCCCCTGTGTATCGCCATTTCAGTTTTGAAAAAATCAAAAGAAAATGATAAAAACTTCAAAAAATAAAATCCTTCGAGAGGTAGTTATATTACTATATCTACTAGTTAGGAAAATTTGAAAACTTAAATTTGGACATGTTTTGCAAAAAGTGTAGGGAAAATGTAAAACGGCTATAACTTTTGCATACGATGTCGGAAAAAAACGTATAATATATCAAAAAATTCAGCACGAAAATCCGCATCCGATGGAGACAGCCTATTTGGAATTTTTTAGAATCCTCAAATTCGAAAAGGAAAAAAAGATATGGTCAAATTTCAGTTTTTTAAAAAAAAATTGGTTAAATTTGGCCAAACTACTTATTCAAGAAGTATTAATGTTACTACATAATTATTCAAGAATATTAGTGTTACTAAATAATTATTTCAATTTTTTGAATTTTGGTCAAACTATGGTCAAACTATGGTCAAACTTATTCAAGAAATATTAGCGTTACTAAATAATTACTGTTTTTTTAGAATAATAGTTTCAAACTCAAACGGTGAAATGTGTGACTTCATGCTCAAGCTAAACTCCCGAGGGTTAATAGGATTGACATCTTACTATTGTCAGGAAAACTACAAGTGCAGACTCGGAAACAAAGGAGAATAGAACCCGAAAGTTAAGCGTGCTTGGGCTGGAGTAGTGAGAGGGATGGGTGACCGGTCGGGAAGTTAGATGATTTTGGAATGAGTGATCCACACTTGAGCAGTTAAGAGAGGTGATTAGAGACTAAATCATCAAATAATTCAGAAAAATCAAAAATCAAAAAAAAAACAATTTTTTTCCCAAAAAATTCAAAAAAAAAACCTTAACTTTCGGGTCCCCCATACTAGGGCGTGAGCTCACGCCACGTGGTGGCACTTTAGCGCCGGTTCGTGCCGAACCGGTACTAAAGGGGGGGGGGCTTTAGTGCCCACACTTTAGTGCCGGTTCCATAACCGGCACTAAAGGCCCTTACAAACCGATTTTAAAGCTCCGTTTTCTACTAGTGGAGAGGGAGGGATTTTGGGGAACAGTGGGGGATTTTCTTCCTTGGAGCCATTGGGTGTGCCTCCTCCCTGGTGCGAGCATGAGGAGCCGGCGCCCTCTGTTGTCGCCGATGATGTTCTTCCTGCTATGGATGTAGCTCTACACGAGATGGTATGTCAAGGTGAGGAGGAGCAAGCTAAGGTTGCTGAGAAAGTCACATCAAGCAATGATTTGGAGCATTTTGAGGAGGCCTTACCTGATGGTTTGGTTGGAGAGGTGCCTCCCTTTGTCTCCTCTTTGGTGACGTTTGCTTCAGGGGGCATTACCAATATGGTGTCCTCTGGGTCCAAGGAGCCACTTGGCGATGTTGGTGTGCCATCAACCACCTTGTTGGATGAGTTTCTAAGCGGCTTCAGTTGCGCAGCGCCGCGGTCCTTGCTCGAAGAACCGATTCATGTGCGGATTGACGGGGCATCTACTTGTTTCGAGAGGCGTAGTGGACGTTTGGAGAAGAAGAACAGGAGCTGCAACATCCCTACTGCCAAGCGCGCTGAATATAGGTTGGCGGAGGCTTATGGGGAACTCCCGAAGGGGATGGCATCTAAGAAAGGCTCCGAGGAGGATGTGCAAGAGAAGATGAACTCTTATCTTCGGATGTACAAGAAACCGCCTACGTCGACTGCGATCCAGGCAATTCGTGCATTGGTGGAGGCCAATGGTTGATCTCATGTTTCAAAAGGGTAGGTGCGATTTCACTTCTAGTTGCAGGCCTGTTCTTGAGGTTGCAGTGGTTGTCTTGGTCGGGTATGCTGTGTTGACGGTGGTCTTGGGCCTCGGCACCCTTGTAGCTGGCTCGGACGACGTACCTTGAGTGCTAGGCCGGTGTGTGTGGTCTTCGCCGGTTTCTCTTAATTAACCGATGCATGTATGGTTTTTGGATCCGGTTTTCCTTATTAACCGGACCAACTCTCTTCTTCCATATGCAAATGCGGGAGCTCCCCGCCCTCTGACGAGGTTTCGTCAAAAAAGAGTCTATGTACGTAGACGTTCAGGAAGCAAATGAAAGAATGATCGATGTGTACCTGCGTGTCTCGCCTGATGCATCGCTTTGGAGGGCGACTTTCGTGTACGGCGAACCACGTGTGGAGAATCGGCATCTCATGTGGAACAAAATCAGAAGCTTGCACGCACAGAATACACTGCCATGGATCCTTATTGGTGATTTCAACGAAGCCATGTGGGGCTTTGAGCACCAGTCAGAGACACCTCGAACACCCGGCCAGATGTTAAATTTTCGTGATACTTTGGAGTCTTGTGCACTTACTGATCTTGGTTTTTCAGGTCATCCCTTTACATACGATAATAGAAGAAGTGGACGTGCAAATGTCCAGGTCCGACTTGATAGAGCTGTTGCCTCGAATGAGTGGAGGGACATGTTCGGCCGCGCATCTGTGACACACCTAGTCTCGCCAGCGTCGGACCACTGTCCTCTCCTCCTCAGGTGCGATCTGGATGAGGAGCAGAGACCAAAAAGCAGTCGGAGATATGAGCTAATGTGGGAAAGATCTCCGGCGTTGGAAGCCATAATTGCCAACTCCTGGACAAGCAAAGGTACGAAACGGAACCTAGGTGATGTTCGGGAGGCCCTCGCATCAGTAATGAATGACTTGCATGTTTGGAGTAATAAAACATTCGGCAATGTTACGAGAGAACTGGAGAAATCACGGTCACGACTGGAGGAGCTCACTCATATGAACGCCGACCGGCGGGAGATAAGAGCAGAAATGGATAAAATGAATGAATTACTATATAGAGAGGAGATGTTGTGGCTTCAGAGATCGAGAATTCAGTGGCTAAAGGAGGGCGACCGGAATACTCAAATGTTTCATCGTAAGGCAGTGTGGAGAGCTAGGAAAAATAGAATAAAAAGTCTAACAGATGAGCAGGGTGTGGTACACACCGAACAACATATGATGCTACAGCTCGGTAATACTTATTTCCAGAATTTATTTTCAGCTAACCCTCTGCTTGATCCTGGAGATGTGTTACAGCTCATTCAACCCAAGGTATCCAGTGCAATGAATGACAAATTATGCAGAGAGTTCACGGACGAGGAGATTTCCAATGCTATGTTCCAAATAGGGCCGTTGAAAGCGCCCGGACCCGATGGTTTTCCAGCTAGATTTTTTCAGCGACATTGGGCGGTGTTCAAGATTGAGATTACAGCTGCTGTTAAGTTGTTTTTTGATAAGGGGTGATGCCTGAAGGAGTGAACACCACCACCATTGTACTAATCCCTAAGGTTGACACCCCAACTCGGCTCACAGATTTCAGACCGATTAGCCTCTGTAATGTGATTTATAAGGTCATTGCCAAGTGCCTAGTGAACAGGCTACGACCTATGCTGGATGAGCTTGTATCCCCGGTGCAGAGCGCCTTTGTACCAGGGAGGCTAATCACCGACAACGCTTTAATTTCCTTTGAGTGTTTTCATGCAATAAAATAGGAAAAGGATCCAGAGCGGAGTTTTTGTGCGTACAAGTTGGACTTATCGAAGGCATATGACAGAGTGGACTGGGTGTTCTTGGAGCGAATGATGCAATAGTTGGGTTTCTCTCATCGGTGGGTGTCGTGGATAATGGAGTGTGTCACCTCGGTGAGATATAATGTGAAAATCAATGGAGCCCTCTCGGATTCGTTTGCGCCGTCCTGTGGGTTACGACAGGGAGACCCCATCTCGCCTTTCCTATTCCTTTTTGTCGCTGATGGTTTGGATGCTTTACTGAAACAGGAGATTGAAGCTACCCGTATCTCGCCGCTGCATGTTTGCCCTCAAGCCCCGGGCATCTCCCACCTCTTATTCGCGGACGACACACTTTTGTTCTTCCGAGCTAATGCAGTGGAGGCTGCTCATGTGAGGGCCGTTCTTGAGAGGTATGCAGCAGCGACCGGCCAGATTGTAAACCCGAACAAGTGTTCCATTATGTTTGGGCCAAGCTGTTCGGAGGTGAACAAACAGGAGGTGATGCACACTTTGGAGGTTGTCAATGCGAGCTTTGAAGAGAAGTACCTTGGTTTTCCTACTCCAAATGGCCGGTTATCTAAAGGGAAATTGAAGAGCGTTCAACAGCAACTTACCAAGAGAATAATCCAATGGGGGGAGCTCATGTCTCAGGCGGGAAGAGAGGTCCTTATAAAGGCCGTAGCACAAGCCCTTCCGACGTTCCTTATGAGCATTTTCAAGTTCCCAAGAAGCACATGCGATGACCTTGCACGCATGATCCGTAGCTACTGGTGGGGCGCATACAGAGGGAAGAGGAAGACGCACTGGAAGGCTTGGGATCACTTGCTGCGGCCAAAAGCTGCTGGTGGGATGGGTTTCAAGGATTTTAGGATGTTCAATCAAGCCTTGTTGGCAAGGCAAGCTTGGAGATTGCTGGTCAACCCTGAGAGTCTCTGTGCAAGAGTCTTGAAAGCACGTTACTATCCCAATGGACGGCTAGAGGACACGGTTTTCTCCACAAATGCATCACAAACTTGGCAGTCCATCGTCCATGGGTTGGAGCTTTTGAAACAAGGCCTGATTTGGCGTATTGGTAATGGCAGATCGGTTCGTATTTGGAGGGACCCTTGGATCCCTCACCCCACTGGTCGCCCTCCAATATCGCAACAAGGTAGATATAGACTGCGAAGGGTCAGCGAATTACTTGATGAAACGGGTGCATGGCGGTCAGACTTACTGCAGCAGTACTTTTTGCCTGTTGACGTCCATCATATCATGAATATAAAGGCCTCTCCACGGCTAGGCTATGACTTTATTGCATGGGGGGCTGAACGTACTAGTATATTCACCGTACGTAGTGCGTACCGGCTGGCACTCGAGGACAAGTTGCGTCCCTCTTCAGTCGCGGCGAGCGGGGCACCGGATGGGCGACGTGCCGTCTGGGCATTTTTATGGAGGTGCCCTGCTCCTCCAAAGGTGTGTGTCTTTGGTTGGCGTGTGGCTACGAATGCTCTCGCAACTTGGGCAAATAAATTTGCACGCCAGATGGAGCTTACTGACGTGTGCCCTCTCTGTGGTCTCGAGCGCGAGGACACGTTTCATGTGTTTTGCAGGTGCCCAAGAGCTGTTGATCTGTGGCAAGCCATGGCGCAAGTTTGGCGGATACCTGATGTTAAATCAATCCGCAATACAGGACCGGAGTGGTTCCTGAATCTCATCGCGGAGTGTGACGAGGGTGACCGCCTCAGAGTCCTCATGCTTATGTGGAGATGCTGGCACGTGCGTAACGAGATCCAACATGACAAGGCACCGCCACCCATGGAGGTGTCCCGACGGTTCCTTCAAAGCTACGTCACCTCACTGTTGGGGATCCAACAATACCCGGCCGGGACTGGGACAAAGGAAAGATGGTCACTCAACTAGAGGGAGCGGAGCAGCCAATATCGCATGTGGACGTAAGCTGGAAGTCTCAGCGCAAGTGGAGCCCGCCTCCGGAAGGTTGGGCGAAGCTCAACGTGGATGGGTCATTCTCACACGAGGATGGAAGCGCCGGTGCAGGCATGATCTTGCGCGGGCATGACGGTGCCATCATTTTATCTGCATGCCGTTCGCTTCGGTCATGCCCGGACCCATTGCACGCTGAGTTGGCCGGGTGCACGGAGGGACTCGGCCTAGCTTTGCAGTGGACAGAGTTGCCGATTATCCTGGAGTGTGACAGTATGCAGGCCGTGCAGATGATCAAGGCAAAAGGACCGGATCATTCCCAGCATGCGATGGTGGTCTCAGAAGTAAAGAGTCTTATGGGTACAAGGGAGTGTTGTGTTACTCACATCTCTAGAGAGCAAAATAATGTTAGTCATGTGTTAGCAAACTTCGGTCGAACGGAGAACCGTACTGTGGTCTGGCTCCGCTCTGGACCTGCTAATGTCCCTAGTCTGTGTAGGGATGAATTCGTGTGCTCTTGAGTAATACAATCCTTTTACCCCCGCAAAAAAAAGAATTTGGAGTTTGCTAAATGAGATATCCGGCTGTGAAGATATCCGGCTGTGAAAATAAAAATACTAGGGGTGGGTGACCACTGCCCACGGAAATAGAGGTGGGATTAACTATATGCACTAATAGAAAAGGGGGCAATGGTCCAGGCCGGGTCAGCCCATTAGTCTCGGTTCAGTCCAGAACCGGGACCAATGGTGGCATTGGACCCGGTTCGTGAGCCCCGGGGGCCGGCCGGGCCACGTGGGCCATTGGTCCTGGTTCGTCTGGACCTTTTGTTCCCGGTTGGTGGGACGAACTGGGACCATTGGGCCTCGCTCCTGGCCCACTACCATTGGTCCCGGTTGGTGGCTTGACACGGGACCAAAGGCTGCCCTTTAGTCCCGGTTCATGCCACCAACCAGGACTAATGAGGTGCCTATATATACCCCCTCGCATAAGAGCAGAGCACACTGCTCTGTTTTTTCTGGCCGCCGAGGGGGAGAGGGCTTGGTGGTGCTCTAGCTCACCTCCTATGCACACAAGGTGTTTGATGGAATGCCCGAGCCACACTACTTAAGCTTTCTCCTTTCCAAGCTCGACATCCAAGCTCCATTTTCCTCAATATTTGTTTAAGTTTAGCGGTCCATCACGCCCCGTCCCCGTCTTCACCGCCGTCGATCACCCGCGCCGATCTCATCGCCGACACCACCGTGGTGAGCCTCTTGTTCTTATCTTCTTTCTGAAAGGAAAAATATTCTTACTTGTATGTTTAGATAGATACTTGTATTATTTTCTTACTTTTATTATTGCATCTTATATAGTGCGATGGTTTTGGTATCCGCCCCCGTCGGTCCTCGTCCTGTCTATGATTCGGATGTGGTATATATTATCTTTTCATAACTATTTGGTTCATTTATTGTTTATGACAATTATGCCGACCAATGTGACATAGATTTTATTTATCTAGGAGGTTGTTGAACCGGAAATTCCAACCGACCCTATTGTCGAGAGGTTAAATTTAGTTGAAGAAGAAAACAATTTCTTGAAGGAAAAAATAAGAAAAATTGAGGAGGAAAAGATGATATTGGAGTTGCATGTTGCGGATGTCGTCGATGATCGCAAGATCAAGATGGATGCAATGCGCTTGAAGATTAGAAAGATTAGAAAATATGCCATTCATACCGAGGCTTGGTATCATTATGCCGTTGGATCAGTTGTTACCTTGGTTGCGATTATGATCGCATTTGTTTTCGCATTGAAATGTTTTACATAGTTTCAATGTATGGTTTAATTAATTTAGATGCTTTGCAGAGCTTCATGTTGTTAGATGAGAACTATGTATGTACTTTGGTTTTAATGTGATGATGAACTTCTATTAATTTGGTCACTTAATTATCTATTCATGATGTTCTATAATGATTTTTGACACACTTAATTATATATAATGCACGAAGATGAACCGGCAATGGATGTACGGTGACAGACGCAGCTCAGAGTACATTAAGGGCGTGCATGATTTTCTCGAAGTGGCTGAGGCAAACAAGCAGAATGGTTTTATGTGTTGTCCATGCCCTATATGTGGGAATACGAAGTCTTACTCTGACCGGAAAATCCTTCACACCCACCTGCTTTACAAGGGTTTCATGCCACACTATAATGTTTGGATGAGGCATGGAGAAATAGGGGTTATGATGGAAGACGGTGAAGAAGAAGAGTACGATGACAACTATGTGCCCCCTAAATACGGTGATGCTACTGAAGATCAAGAGGAACCAGACGATGTGCACGATGATGCTGCAACGGGCGAAGCTGTTGAAGATCAAGAGGAACTAGACGATGTGCCCGATGATGATGATCTCCGCCGGGTCATTGTCGATGCAAGGACGCAATGCGAAAGTCAAAAGGAGAAGCTGAAGTTCAATCGCACGTTAGAGGATCACAAAAAAGGGTTGTACCCAATTGCGAAGATGACAACACAAAGCTCGGTACCATACTGGAATTGTTGCAGTGGAAGGCAGAGAATGTTGTGTCTGACAAAGGATTTGAGAAGCTACTGAAAATATTGAAGAAGAAGCTTCCAAAGGATAACGAATTGCCCAACAGTACATACGCAGCAAAGAAGGTCGTACGCCCTCTAGGATTGGAGGTGCAGAAGATACATGCATGCCCTAATGACTGCATCCTCTACCGCGGTGCATACAAGGATCTGAATGCATGTCCGGTATACGGTGCATTATGGTATAAGATCAGACGAGATAACCCTGGTGATGTTGACGGTGAGCCCCCTAGGAAGAGGGTTCCTACGAAGGTGATGTGGTATGCTCCTATAATACCACGGTTGAAACGTCTATTCAGAAACGAAGAGCATGCCAAGTTGATGCGATGCCACAGTGAGGACCGTAAGAAAGACGGGAAGTTGAGAGCACCCGCTGACGGGTCGCAGTGGAGAAAAATCGAGAGAAAGTACTGGGATGAGTTTGCAAGTGACCCAAGGAACGTATGGTTTTCTTTAAGCGCGGATGGCATTAATCCTTTCGGGGAGCAGAGCAGCAATCACAACACCTGGCCTGTGACTCTATGTATGTATAACCTTCCTCCTTGGATGTGCATGAAGCGGAAGTTCATTATGATGCCAGTTCTCATCCAAGGCCCTAAGCAACCCGACAACGATATTGATGTGTACCTAAGGCCATTAGTTGAAGAACTTTTACAGCTGTGGAATGGAAACGGTGTACGTACGTGGGATGAGCACAAACAGGAGGAATTTGACCTAAAGGCGTTGCTGTTCGTGACCATCAACGATTGGCCCGCTCTCAGTAACCTTTCAGGATAGACAAACAAGGGATACCACGCATGCATGCACTATTTACTTGACACTGATAGTATATACCTGGGAAGCTGCAGGAAGAATGTGTACCTGGGCCATCATCGATTTCTTTCGACCAACCATCAATGTCGAAAGAAAAGCAAGCATTTCAAAGGCGAGGCAGATCACCGGAAGAAGCCCGCCATGCGTACCGGTGATCACGTACTTTCTATGGTCAATGATTTACACGTAATCTTTGGAAAGGGTCCCGGTGCACTAGCTGTTCCGAATGACGCTGAGGGACACGCACCCATGTGGAAGAAGAAATCTATATTTTGGGACCTACCCTACTGGAAAGACCTAGAGGTCCGCTCTTCAATCGACGCGATGCACGTGACGAAGAACCTTTGTGTGAACCTGCTAGGCTTCTTGGGTGTGTATGGAAAGACAAAAGATACACCTGAGGCACGGGAGGACCTGCAAAGTTTGCATGAAAAAGACGGCATGCCTCCGAAGCAGTATGAAGGTCCTGCCAGCTATGCTCTTACGAAAGAAGAGAAAGAAATCTTCTTTGAATGCCTACTCAGTATGAAGGTCCCGACTGGATTCTCATCGAATATAAAGGAAATAATAAATATGCCAGAGAAAAAGTTCTAGAACTTAAAGTCTCATGACTGCCACGTGATTATGATGCAACTGCTTCCGGTTGCATTGAGGGGGCTTCTACCGGAAAACATTCGATTAGCCATTGTGAAGCTATCTACATTCCTCAATGCAATCTCTCAGAAGGTGATCGATCGAGAAATTGTACCAAGGCTAAGGAGTGATGTGGCGCAATGTCTTGTCAGTTTCGAGCTGGTGTTCCCACCATCCTTCTTCAATATCATGACGCACGTCCTAGTTCATCTAGTCGACGAGATTGTCATTCTGGGGCCCGTATTTCTACACAATATGTTCCCCTTTGAGAGGTTCATGGGAGTCCTAAAGAAATATGTCCGTAACCGCGCTAGGCCAGAAGGAAGCATCTCCATGGGCCATCAAACAGAGGATGTCATCGGGTTTTGTGTTGACTTCATTCCTGGCCTTAAGAAGACAGGTCTCCCTAAATCGCAGTTGAGGGGAGACTGACTGGAAAAGGCACGCTTGGAAGGGACTCAATAATATGCAGGGACGGATATTCTTGGTCTCAAGCACACTACATAGTTCTACAGAACTCTACCTTGGTGACCCCGTATGTTGATGAACACAAGAACAGTCTGCGTTCCAAACACCCGGAGCAGTGCGACAACTAGATTACATGTGAACACATCAGGACTTTCAGCAGTTGGTTGGAAACACGTCTCAGAGGTGACAACACTGTTTGTGATGAGCTGTACTTGTTGTCCAGGGGACCATCTTCGACTGTTACGATTTGGAAAGGATGCGAGATAAATGGGAATACATTTTACACGATTGACCAAGATCAAAAGAGCACCAACCAAAACAGCGGTGTCCGCTTTGATGCAACAACCTAGAGGGGAAAGTACACATATTATGGTTACATAGTGGACATATGGGAACTTGACTACGGACATGATTTTAAGGTCCCTTTGTTTAAGTGCAAATGGGTCAATCTGTCAGGAGGCGGGGTACAGGTAGACCCACAGTACGGAATGACAACAGTGGATCTGAAAAATCTTGGGTACACTGACGAACCGTTCGTCCTAGCCAATGATGTGGCACAGGTTATCTATGTGAAGGACATGTCTACCAGACCGAGAAAAAGAAAAGATAAAGAAGTGAATACATCATACGATGAGCCAAAGCGCCACATAGTTCTTTCAGGAAAAAGGGACATCATGGGAGTGGAGGGCAAGACAGACATGTCTGAAGATTATGAAAAGTTTCATGAAATTCCTCCCTTCAAAGTCAAGGCTGACCCCAGCATCCTGATAAACGATGAAGATTATCCATGGTTACGGCGCAATAAGAAAATGACACAAGCGAAGAAAAAGTGAAGACTTTCTCCTGCAACTATTATGATGATACCATGCCAACTTTGTAAGAGACGAGTATGATACCATTGTCCGTTTTGTACATGCACATGCTATGTGGGTGAAATTATGATACCATGCCAACTTTCAACTTTTTCAGAGTTCATTTGAAATGCTTTAATGTCTTATGGTTCGGCCCTCGTAATACCATTAATCCCGGTTCGCTCCTTGTCAACTATGTTCTCACCAAGAACACTCTCAAGAGGGCAGCCACGTGGGTCATTGGTCCTGGTTCGTCTGGACCTTTTGGTCCTGGTTCCACGCATGAACCGGGCCCAATGCGCCTCGCCCCTGGCCCATGACCATTAGTCCCGGTTTGTGCCACAAACCGGGACTAAAGGGTTGGTCCTCGTTGCGCTCAGAGTTTAATCCCACCTCGCCAACCGAAGGCGCTCACACCGGTTTATAAGCTCATCCCTCTCTGCCTTGTTGAGCTCCTCTCAAAGTGAAAATAGATGCCCCTATATAGGGAATTTGACCTAAATTCATAGTGAATTTCTCTGAAATTCATAGAAATTTATTATGAATTTAGGTTGAATTTTCTGTATAGGCGCATCTATGTTCATTTTTTTAGTAAAGTTAATCACAAACTTGTGATTCACACAAATTTCAAAGAATTCAAATTTAACTATTCAAATTTGAAACTAATGGCACTAACAGAAAATTTATAATTTTGCTGACCTAAAAGCAAAAAGAATTAAAATAAAGCAAAAAACAAAAGAAAATAAATAATGCAGAAAACAAACAAAAACTGGAAACAAAATAAAAATAGCAACAATAAGTATTTTGTTGTAAGTAGAAACAAAATAAAATAAATAAAGCAACAAAGAAAACAAAAAAACAAAAAAAGTGTTTTCAAATTTGAAATCTAATGGCACTAACAAAAAGTTTATAATTTTTCTAAAACTAAAAGCAAAAAGAATTAAAAAATAAAGCAAAAAACAAAAGAAAATAAATAATGCAGAAAACAAAACAAAAAACTGGAAAAAAATAAAAATAGCAACAATAAGTAAAGAAAACAAAAAAACAAAAAAGTGCCTCCTACTGGGCCCCCACGGCCTGAATACGACTAGAAACCCTACCATCGGCCAGGATTCAGGCCCGCCGAAGGCCCAGCAGGCCCACAGGCAAAGCAGTGTCAGATTAGGCCCATAGGCCTGCAGTTCAGAGGAGTTCGAGAGAGAGGAGGCAGCAGTGCTTATAAACAGGTGCGGGGGCGCTCTCAACTAGCAAGGTGGGACTAAACTCCCACCACCACGCCGCTGTGCAAGGCCATTGGTCCCGGTTGGTGCCACGAACCGGGACCAATGCCACCCTTTGGTCCCGGTTCATGGCACCAACCGGGACCAATGCCCCCCCTTTAGTCCCGGTTCGTGCCACCAACCGGGACCAAAGGCCGCCGCTTCCCGCCCTTTGGGCTGCTGAAAAGAGGCCTTTGGTCCCGGTTGGTGGCACCAACCGGGACTAAAGGGGGCATTGGGCCCGGTTGGTGCCACGAACCGGGACCAATGCTCGTGGTATATAAGTAGCACTTAGCAATTTTGCAGAGTTCATCACCACAGTTGCCCCCCGACGACGCCGAGCACATCGTCGCCGCCAGGCTACCCCGACGCCGCCCACCGCCCCCGCCGTCGCCGTCGCCGTCGCCCGCGCCCGTTGTCATCGCCGCCCACGCCCTCACCCGACGCTGTCGCCGCACGCCGTCCCAGCCCCGACACGCGCCGCCCCTGCCCGGCCGCGCACCGCCCCTGCCCGGCCGCGCGCCGCTCCTGCCCCGACGCCGTCGCCGCGCCACTCCCCGCGCCCCTGCTCGCCCCGACGCCACTCGCCGCGCGCTCCTCCCTCTATGAGCACCGCGCCTCTGCGGCCCCGTTGTCGCCGTGCTATTTTTTTAGTTATACATGCTATTTTTTATATGTTTTTAGATTCATATATGTATGTATGTATTCTTTAGATATATGTATTTTTTTATGTTTGTTCATATATGTATGCATGTGTTTTTTACATGTTTTTTGTATGTATGTATGTATTTTTTCAATTGTAATGATGTTTTAAAGTATACATATATGCAAAAGTTAGATTTTTAGAAAAGTTTTATCTATATATGTTCTCTGATTTAGTACATTTTAGGTTAGTTTAATTTTTAGAAAAAATTTATATATCTAGCTAGGAAAGGAAGAAGAAGAAGAAAAATGAGAGGAAAAAGAAAAATAAAAAGAGCAAGAAAGGAGAAGAAGAGGGGAGGAAGAAGAGGAGAAATAAATAAGAAGAGGAAAAAGGAAGAAAAAGAAGAGGAGAAGAAGAAAGGAATAGAGGAGAAGAAGAGAAAATAGAATATTTTTTATTTTTTCTTCTTCTCCTCTATTCCTTTCTTCTTCTCCTCTTTTTTTTCTTCTTTTTTTCTTCGATCTTCTCTTCTATTCCTTTCTTCTTCTCCTCTTTTTATTTCTTCTTTTGTCTTCTTATTTTTTATCGGGTATGTCGTTGTCCATATACCCCCTTCCGATAACTTCAACACGAGGAGGGGGGTCGATATACCCCCTCCCCTATAACATTATTTTCCCATGTATGTATGTCGTCGTTGTCGATATAACCCCTCCCGGATAACTTTGACATGAGGGACGGTCGATATATATACTCCCTCTCGACCGTGATAACTTATACCACGGCAACATCCCCCTCGGCCCTCTCGCTCGACCAAAACTCTCGAGGACACCCAAACCCTAGAGAAAAAACGATGTTGGTCTCCTACCCCCTCCCGCCGCGCCCCTACCCGACAAACTCTCTCGAGGCCACCCAAATTTACCAAGTTAAAAGAGCGTTGTCGTCGAGGCCACCCCAAACCCTTGAAGCGTTATGTCGAGGCCACCCCAAACCCTAGAGAAGCAGCGTCGAGGCCACTAACTAATATGATTCCTTACTGCGATTAGCTAGCTAGTTCTATGTTTGCCACTAATATATCCATATCTGTCATGTTTGAATAATAATTGCCATGTTGTAAATATTTGTAGAAACTATGGACACCCCCGAGACGAAGCAACAGAAGTGATGTTGGAGGAGATAATCGCACATGGAAGTGATGCCGTCTTATCATTTCTGAATGACACCGATGGTCTGGAAGGACAGGGTGAAGAAGCAGGCAATTATGATGGCTCCTTTGACCCAATGCCGGTGCAAGAAGGAGACCATGAGGACGGCTCCGGTGACCCAATGACGGTGCAAGAAGGAGACCGTGATCACGGCTCCGGTGACCGAACCGAGTCTGGCCAGGTATATATATTAGTTAAGCCTATGCTGACTAGCTAATTGATGCATTCATTGTTTTGGTATATGTACACATATTAATTAACTCTCGTCTTTCTTCTTTTTTCTAGCCCTCCGGATCGAGCACAACTTCGGTAAGGAGACAAGGCCCGAAGAAAAAGTTGAGCTCGGATGAAAGGTTTGAGATCACAGCAATCGCGCGCGACGGCGAACCGATTGAACCCATCCGGACAAAGAACGCATTTGCTGCTCAGTGCGGGGTTCTTGTTAGGGACAAGATCCCTATCAGCATCCAGCAATGGTATAAGCCTAAGGAGGAAGACCCTCAGGTGTCTTATGTCAATGATATGCAGAAAGATGATCTTTGGACTGAGCTGAAGGCAAATTTCACCCTACCGCCAGAGGAGGATCCGGAGAAGACAGTTAAAGAGCAATTAATCAAGACTTGTGCTCTTAATAAGATGGCAGGCCTATTCAGGAGGTGGAGGAAAGAGCTGAAAAAGTTTGTCGACAAAGAAGAGACACCAGAATTCATCGGCAAATATGAGAAGATCAGAGATTGCTGGCCCGTATTTGTGGCCCACACGACATCAGAAAAGAGTAAGAAGATGTCGGCGACAAACAAGCAAAATGCTGCGAAGAAGAAGTTTCACCCTCGCACGGGGTCAGGTGGCTACCTCATAGCCCGGCCTAAGTGGTCCAAGGCTGAGAATGATCTGCTTGATAAAGGGATCGAACCAGAGACAATGAACTGGCCAAACCATTGCCGGACTTGGTTCTTCGGGGCTGGCGGAACCTTGGACCCTGTATCAGGGAAGTGCCGTTGGACGGACGAGCAACTGAAAACACTAGCCAATAGGCTTCGGCACTATATCGATGCAGCATAGCAAGGGACGTTCGTTCCAAACATGGAGAAGGATGAGCTCACAATGGCCCTCGGGAATCCTGAGCACCCTGGACGGACACGAGGCACGCCAGGCTCCATTCCGTGAAAGGTTGGTTTTCCAGACGCGAGGGGTTACAAAACCCACGAGAGAAGGAAGAAACTGGAGCAGAGCCAACTGCAGGCACTGCACGAAAGGGTACAAGGGCTAGAGGAACGAGAAGTAGAGCGCAGCAAACGACCTGCCGAAGCTTCCCCCGAAGCTACCCTGCCATCTCAGTGGAGAAGCAGCGTGGCTTCCACCGAGCTGCTTCAGCCGGAGCATGTCTTGACGGATCCTACTAGCTACCCCGTGGATTTTATCACGGAGGCTCAAAATTGCCACCTTATGACGCAATGGCAGAACTTAAAAGTCAAGGCGGCTGTCGGCCAAGTTCGACCTTCTGAACCCGATGCAACTTTTCACTGTCATCCGATTCCAGAAAGATATGCTAGGGTGACGGTGGACGAAATAATGGAGGGATTTGAGGACCTCCAGCTTGATCACCCTACCGGTGAAGGGGAGACTCGGCTGGGTTCTGCTCTGAAGACTCCATGCCTATGGCGGAAGGAGTTCATCAAGCTTCCGAACTGGACGCCTCCTCCTCCTCCTCCGGCGAGTCAGGGCACTCCACCTCCTCCACCGCCTCCTCCTCCGGCGAGTGACTATCAGGGCACTCGGCCTCCTTCTCCGGCGCGTGGCGGCACTCCGCCTCCTTCTCCGCCTACACCGGCGCGCCCGAGCAGCCAGCAGCCTCCTCCTTCTCCGCCTCGCCAGCAAGGGCGGAAGAGACCCGCCGCCGCCCCGGCTGCTCCGGCGCGTCGTAGTCCTTCTCCTCCGCCTCGTAAGCAAGCACGAAAGAAGACAGACGCCGCAGCCGCTCCGTCTGCTCCGGCGCCTAGCAGTACAGCCAGCAGAGGCGGGAGGCAATACAAATACGGTCCTTCTCTCAAGCCTCTAGAGAAGTTACCGTACGAGAGGACCAAGGAGGAAAACGCGAAGATCGTGCAGGCGAAAGTGGACGACTTCTTTGAAGGGTTGAAAGCAAAGAGACATCCACCTCCGGAGGAGAAGGTAGATCCGGTGAAAGCAAAGCGCACTATCGATGCCCTGAGGAAACCACCAAAGTCTCCGCCGAGAACCAACTATGAGCGCATTACTGAACAGACATATCTCGAAGCGGAGCGGTCGGGAAGTACTGTCAGTGATAAAAGGTTAAAAGAACGAGCAGCTGGGAAAAAAATTGCCCAGCTCGGTGAACAAGCAAAGCAATCGTGCCCCCCGCTCAATGTGTCTAGCGGCGACATCGTCGCTAATGCTCCGAGGACGGTGGCCGGTTATGGCAATCTTGCAGATTACCTGCCTGACGATCAACTTCCTGATTTCTTGGAGGTGGACGAACACAGATACGAGTACGGGAAGCCTCTCGTCAAAGATGAAAATCTCTAACAACGATGATGCAAAGATTCCATAATTGGTACATGAAAACCTGCAGAGAGTCTGGGGGACGAATGCTTTGTATCTGAATATTAAAGAGGAGCACGACCTCGTTGGAACTGATCTGTTGACTGTTCCATTTGAGGAGTTCTTCGAGTTCTTCAATCAAAAGGCCCTCGATAAATTAACGGTCTTTTGCTACTGTCTGTAAGTACTATTTCTGTCATTAAGTCTCTATATATAGCTCGGCTCTTTCATTGCATGTATTTATAATTAATTATCCTCACTATATTATGCAGATTGAAGATCGTCGAGTGCAAAAAACAAGAAATTTATGATATTGGGTTCATTAACACAAATATCATAGATGAAATTCAGGTTAAAAAGCACGCCGAAGAGGCCGAGGCCAACTTGCTACAATCGTTGATCAAAAATCAAAACAAAGATTTAATACTCTTTCCTTACAACTTCAAGTGAGTGTTACTGTCGTGTGCATATTCGGTTTCCCTTATTACTCGAGCGAGGTTATAGTAATGTAATTGATGAGTTATGCATGCGTGCGCAGCTTCCACTATGTTCTTCTAGAGATTAAGCTTGAGCGGGGAGTAGTAACCGTCTTAGACTCGAGACACAAAGATCCGGAAACCTATGCGGACATCACTAATTTGCTCAACAAGTAAGTTCAATCGATCATTATCGCACCATATCGGCAACTTTTTGTTCATTTCCTGATATCTCAAGTAATAATAATTATTTTCTTTGTCTTGCAGGGTTTGGAAACAGTTCACCGCAGAAGTTCCGAGACTGCCGAAGGAGTTGCGATATACATACCCGAAAGTAAGTACTACTAGCTAGCTAGTTGCGCGCATCCCCCGTTGATTCTATAGCTGTACTTTCATCAATGCCATTTATAATGCTTCATTATCAGTTTGATTGACCTCTATTTCTCGTAAAGTGCTTGTGGCAGGAAGAAGGGAATAATTTCTGTGGATACTACGTGTGCGAGTTCATCTACAACGCGATTTTGAAAAATAAGCGGGGCTACTCTAAAAGACAATATGAAGTGCGTAAGCAATAATATTCACAATTTCATTTTATTACACATCATTTCTGTTGAGTTTCATTCATATATGTATTAACCCCCTTCTTCAAATTAGACGTGGCAGATGCGGAATGAACTCCTAGAACAAGATCGCATGAAAGCAATTCAAGAGTAATTGGCGGGATTGTTTCTTGACCACGTCATCAATAAAGCCCAAGAATACCATGTGAAAGTTGATTTCAATTGCTAGGGGATTGTAAGAGATCTTACATATTATATATGTATGTAGACAGTAGCGTCGGAAAGATAATATGGAAACTTGTTGTTCGACCAATCTCTCGGGAAAGGAGAGGTCGATCGATCACTTCTCTCGGTATGCATGACGAACTTCTGTATTTAATGGTTCCCTTCATTTTTTTACTAGCTAGCGTGTCGAGGGTCTCTCTATGTACAATACGTAGCGTCGACCAAGCACGGACATAAGAGAGGACACTTCTCTTTATTAATTAGCTAGCTAACACAATATATGAAACACCTAAATTAACCTCAAAAACCCCAACCCCCCCTTCAAAAAAAAACCCAGCCACTGAAATGCTGACGCGTGGATGCCTTTTATTCCCGGTTGGTGACACCAAGCGGGACCAAAGGCCCTCCTGCCTGGACTCGACGCACCGGCCACGTGGAGGCTCATATGTCCCGGTTCGTGTTAGAACCGGGACTAAAGGGGGGAGGCATTAGTAACGATCCTTTGGTCTCGGTTCAAGAACCGGGACAAAAGACCCTCACCAACCGGGACAAATGCCCTGTTTTCTACTAGTGATGCGGCTGTAGATGCTCTTATTCCGGTTAAATTCGGCCACTAGCCGCCGGCCATTTTTTTGTAGCATCGAGCGCTAAGTCCAAACACATGGATCGGACGGCCTTGGAGGCGAGCCGGTCGAGGAATCATTCGCATTTTCTGACCCGTTTCATGTAGTAACAAACATCACAGCACACCTCAGATGTCATCAAAAGGAAAAAAACATCACAGGTCAATTAACACTATATATAGACTGATCGATGGCTGGATCCCTGCAACTTTAGTAGCGAGAAACACTTAGGGAACAATTAGCTAGCTAGCTACGATGGAGGTGGAGGCAGCGAGTGGCGGCACCGGCGAGATCAGGTGGTCGAAGTTGGGAACGTCGCTTCCCGTCGCGAACGTCCAGGCCCTGGTGGCGTCCGCCGGCGAGCTGACGGCCGACCAGATCGAACGGTACGTCCAGCCGGACATCGACGCGCATGCCGTTCTCTCCGAGCAATCCGGTGAGGTTCCGGTGATCGACCTCAGCAACCTTTTGAGCTCCGAGTCCGTCGACGCAGAGGTCGCGAAGCTCAGGTTTGCCTGCGCGGAATGGGGCTTCTTTCAGGTGCGTCACTACTGTAAATTGCTGACCACTTACATGCAGAATTACGCGCCACGCACTCAACTTGATGCCATATTAGCCAACCAGTTCTTTATGTCCTCAATTTCTAGGCAAAAATATCGTCTAATTGCATGTTAAAGCACCACACGAGCACAACGAATACTACGAAAAACTTTTGTTCCGAAAGACCCGTGTGTTTCTTTCGTTTCAAATTGCCCAAAAGATGAGCATGATTAGAGAGGTCATTGCCTTCCGGTCTCGTTAGATAAGCCAACCCACCACTCCTTGGTGGATTGCAACAAGTGCCGGTTCAAAGTTTTGATATATGCTAATTATGGCCATCCTTTCATCATGCCCCAAATCCTGAGCGTGAAGTGGCCACACTTGAAGAAGAGGTGGTCCGCCAATTCTTGAGTTTGCTTACATGGAGGGCAAAGACCATGAATTGACCAGTCGCGCTTGGCCAGCCTATCCACGGCCCAAATCCAACTTTGGATGACCAACCAAGCAAAAAACTTGATTTTAGGCGGCACCCAAACTTCCAAGACAACATGCTCCATGGGGGAATGGTCGGTGCCAAAGAATTAAGCATTGTACACGGATTCCGCCGAGTAGACTCTGTTGTAGTGTGCATCCAAGTACTATCATCCTCGACGTCCTCAAGAAGAACGAAGTCACAAAGTGGCTCCAAGCACAACAAATTTCTGAAAGTGGTCAAGAGAGAAGCTTGAGGTTGGTGTCATTCTTGATGAAAGTGGTCAAGAGAGAATATTTCCACTTAAAAGTATTTTTAACTTACTTTAGTTCACAAACTTTTAGTTTATTCATATTTTATAATTATATGACTTTTTCTCGTTGAATTTTTCGTAGTATTTTTATTATCGATTGTTCAATTTCCCCCCACTTATTTGCAACTCGGCTCCACATGGGGAAAATCATCACGACTTCATTTTTCATATTGCTTTGATCATGGTTAGTGACTAGATTAGCCAAGTTTCAAAAGTTTAAGGCCTGGGATATCTCATACTGGAATTCAAGGACAAAATTCTGAATTGGCCTAGAGATTAGAAAAAACTCTATTAATTACTAGATTCGATCATTCCATCGCTCAAAAGTATGTTTGATTAAGCATGACCATTTGTGCAACATTTGAAATTTGTAGGTTGTAAATCATGGAATACCAGATGACGTCATCACGGGTATCAAGCATGATATTCAGAAGTTCTTTCAACTCCCGTTAGAAGTTAAGAATGCCTATGCTCAGCGGCCAGGGGATCTTCAAGGTTATGGCCAAGCGTTTGTTGTCTCTGATGATCAAAAGCTAGACTGGTCTGACCTGCTTGCCCTCTTCGCCCAACCAACCCAAGGCCGTGATATGAGTTATTGGCCAAGTCAGCCCCATACTTTCAGGTCAGACTGTGTATGCTTGAAATTTGTAGATGGATAAGAAATGGCCGGAAAATGTTCCTTCTATTCAGAGCACAATATTAAGAAAAAATTAAATTGGCCAGAAACTCAAGTTAAATCCAGATTAGATTAAGAAAACTTACAGGATTTTATTGGTTACACATAATCTTTTGTGACAATGAACAGAATTTTGAACTAAGGTCATTCTTTTTCACTGCTACAGTGTGCCATGTTTTGGTGTGTGACATTCAAAGCATGATTTTGTTATGGATTTCCTTATTCATATGAACTACTTTGTGTGTTTGTTTCATGCAAAATATTTATTAGCTAATAATATAAACTCTTAGGTAAAAGAGGATGGGACCAAACATTTATGTTGGCCTTATTGAATTATTCCTTTTCAATGTTATGCAACCCTTTGATTATTCAACACCAATACAAACTAGACCTAGTGGAGATTAAGATTTTATTTATTTGATTCAAGGCACCCGTTTATATTCATACGCAAACTGTTTTACTCCTAACTAGGCTAGGAACTCAAAGTAAACTACTATGATTCTTTTATGTTTACACACGTGTATAGAATGACACCAACCTCACCAACACCCTAATAATTTGTTACATTTATTGCTGAGTTATACCATGCCCTGGTCAATTTGGTGAATTCAACAAAATGTTCTTTACAAAGCTTATATATTGAAAATTTACTGAAATCCAGAAAATAAACAAAGGGAACTAATGGACATTGAGTTTTCTGACAAAATAAACTGATTTTACATTTTACAGGGTAATATTTTCATCATAAATATCTAGCAGCTAAGTTTTTATATGGTTCAAGGTACTGCCCAACAAAGGGCCAGACCGGGGATCATACAAGCAACAAAACAATTGGGCTTGTTATTTGTATTTGATACTAACACAAGCTAGGTCCGGTCATACAAAGCTCCTAGTATTTCAGTATGTACCAATACCTAGCATTAACATACAAACACTCTTATGGTTATGATCCCAGGAATTCTGTTGAAGATTACTCAATGGAGCTGATGAAACTCGCTCAAACCCTTAATGTCTTCATTGCCAAAACACTAGATGTTGCTCCTGAACTACTGGCAGACAAACATGTGGCACAATTTCTTAGGATGAGCTACTACCCTCCATGCACGTCAATGCCAGAAAAGGTGCTAGGCTTCTCACCGCATTCTGATGGATCTTTTCTGACTATTCTGCTAGAAATTAATTCAGTTCAAGGCTTACAAATTAGAAGATCTGGTGCATGGATTCCTGTGAAACCACGTCATGATGCACTACTGGTGAATGTGGGTGACCTTCTTGAGGTATGCTTCATAAGACATGTTAAGTTAGTCAACTAATAATCAATTCAAGGCTTACAAATAGAAGATCTGGTGCATGGATTTCTCTCAAATTAATTATCATATAAGACAAGAAAACATTTTTTTTATGATCCATACTTGTGCTTGGGTGAAGATAAATCCTCAATTCCATAACTTTGCTCTTCCCACTTAATTACAAACTCCAAGGCGCACGAACGTGCGCGCGCATGCGCAGTTGCGCACACACGCACACAACACCAAATGAAAGTGCTTATGTCCGATGTGTCATCATGTGTTACAATTTTCTGCTACCTGAAATAGTGAAAGTACTTCTCAACTTATTGAAGATCATGTCACTATTTTTACCACATTGTATGTTGGTTCAAAAAATAACCATAACTTTGGGTTAGCGTTAGCGTTATTTTCTAAATATTTTTGAGACTTTGAAGGGACAAAAAACTAGAAGGTCCACCTAATCAAACAAGTGAGGCATCGAGCTGCCTTTGTAGCCCTCGCCCTACATCTAGCCAACTCTGCTAAGAAACTTCATTCATGGTTGAAGAAAACACTAATTGCAATTTCTCTTTGGACAAGCCACTTGGTTACTGTTGTTCCTATTCTCTGTTTGCCAGTGGGATCAAGTTACGATAAACAAAAAAATTGGAAATGTTCAACAGTTTACCAATTATGTTCTTTCAGTTCCTTCCAAGAAATCTTGATCGAGTAAAGCGGAAAAAGTAAGGCCCTACAAGCAAAGGCACCTTTTTCTAGAGATCAGGGTTGGATTATTGACGAAGCAATAGTTGAATGGTCTGTACAGAAGTTTTTCCTGTACAATGTTGTGTGTACTTTTCAAACTACTTCCTACTTTTTTATGAATAATGGACTGTTTTTTCAAGGATATAGATGAGAAGCTTGATATTTGTTTAAATTAATTTTTATATTATTATAGATTTTGTCGAATGGGAAGTACAAGAGCATTGAGCATCGGGTCACCATAAATGCCCACAAGGAGCGACTATCTATTTCAGCATTTCATGTCCCAAACTATGGTGGAATAATTTCACCAATTTTGGGAACTATAGAAGAGAAGATGTTATACAAAGCAGTGGGAGTAGAAGAGTATGCAAGACTTTATTTCGCAAATAAACTAGAAGGAAAGAAAGCCCTGGATTATGCGAAGTTATCCGGAATATAAGGATACCCTACTGGACTTTGTCGTTCTACATAAAACTCTTAAAACTACTATTTGATGTGTCATTGTAATAGATCTTTATTTCTCATCAGGACCAATCAATGAGATGTTTGTCACTTCATTTGAATATATGCATTTACTTTCGGATATATGTGCTGAAATTCTTCTACTGCTATAGTTGTGTGGTATCTGAAAGACAGAAACAGGTTTTGTTGCAAACCATTGTTCCAAGCCATACAACCCATTAACAGTCGCGCAAGGGTCGAGCGAGGAGCTATGCCACGTGGGCGTTAGGGACGGGAGAGGGAGAAAAACAGATAGCTGAAAAAAAAGAATATCGGCCAGATAACACCTCCCCTGTTTTCTCTTCCCCATGAAGCACCCTCTGCTCCTCCTCGTTTCTCTCCTCCGCCTCTTCCTCCGGGGGCAGTTGCAGATGGACCGGTCAAGGGGGCAAGCAGGATGGGTGGCCAGCTGATTCTTCGCCGGATCTCCCAGCTAGGGTTGCCGCCGCCGCCGCCCTCACCCGCGCTCGCGTCCTCTTCAAATCCGGCTGCGAGCTCCACCCCCTCGAGCGGTCCAGCCTTCGGAGCACAGGGGTGCGGGGCAGTGGTGGACGGGCCTGTGAAGGAGCTGCAATAGGCGCTGGACACGGACATCCAGGCCGCATCATGAAGGAGCGGGAGATGCAGAGCTACATTAGGACCGCGAGCGCGAGGTCGCCGGATTTGCATGGGGCGTTGGAGCGGGATAATGTAAGACCCCAAGCATTCATATTGTTAAAGCGAAAGCGTGAAGCCCTAGAGTACCAGCAGCAAGAGTTGCTAGAGATGGGACAACCATCACAAGGTAACTCTACAGTGCCATCATCTCCGCAACCAAATGAGAGGCTACCGGAAGAGAATAAGGTGTGTTGTCCTTTTACTCAATTTATTCATTTTTCTTGGTGAATGTGCATTGGACTTGACCAGTGGCAGATCTAGGAATTTAACATTGGGTGTAAAAAAAATTGTTCGCCCTAATAGATGATCCCAATTGGTTCACCAAAATATAAATACAAATTGTTCACTAGCAGCTATATCTTCTTAGGTCTACTCCATAAAGTTTCCCTGTTTTGTAGTTTTTTAGGGGTGGGGGGGGCATATGTCCCCTAGCCGTGATGTAGTTGTGCTCATGCGTTAAAGAGCTATGGGGGTGTTTGGTTTGTGACAAAGCAAAACTGAACAACATGTTGTGCGACATAGCACCTGATGTATGTCAATCAGTGTCTGCAACTATGTTCAGCACCAACTTGCGCCCCATATTGACAAACGTAGCAACACTGTGCACCATCATCGCAATAGTTTCAAATATTGTTGCATCCGCGTACGCATAGAATTGTTTGTTAGAGAGCATGGACAATACAAGTGCAAGGATAGAAAAGATCAAGAGTAGGGGGCACTTTCCACACCTAAACGATGGAGGGAGGGTTGCCAACGAAATCTGTAACATTCTTCAAGAGTCATACAGGCGAAGTCTCACCCACGGATATCGTAGTACCTTTGGGTTTGTATGAGAGGTTGTTAGATTTGCATGGGGCGTTGGAGCAGGATAACGTAAGACCCCAAGCATTCAAATTGTTAAAGCGAAAACGTGAAGCCCTAGAATACCAGCAGCAAGAGTTGCTAGAGATGGGACAACCATCACAAGGTAACTCTACAGTGTCATCATCTCCGCAACCAAATGAGAGGCTACCAGAAGAGAATATGTTGTGTTGCCCTTTTACTCAATTCATTCCTTTTTTATTGGTGAATGTGCATTGGACTTGACCAGTGGCGGATCTAGGAATTTAACATTGGGTGTAAAAAAATTTGTTCGCCCTAATAGATGATCCCAATTGGTACACCATAATATAAATACAAATTGTTCACTAGCAGCTATATCTTCCTAGGTCTACTCCATAAAGTTTCCCTGTTTTGTAGTTTTTTAGGGATGGGGGGGGCATGTGTCCCCTAGCCGTGATGTAGTTGTGCACATGTGTTAAAGAGCTATGGGGATGACATATGTGTGCTAATTTTCCCCCTTCGTTAACAGGAATTCATCTATGAAGGAAGCCCGGATTGGGATCCGTTCAGTTGGTTTGGCAGTGAGGGCCAGTCAGAAATTCAGCTGGTAACTAAATTCGTAAGTGCTATACTAATCTCTATCCTTTTAGTTCCTTCCTTATCACAAACACAACTGCAAAAGCTAGCTGTTAAGCAAGTTTGCAGGAAACACCTTTGCCCTATGATTTTATTTTCCATATCCATAGAGTGGCATAAGAAAACAAGAGATACAATTAAGTGCTGGGAGCTCATATTGGTTTTTTCTAGACGTTTTTTCTTCTAAACAGAAGGAAATCATTAGAGATAAAAGGACAAAGTCACCAAAAAAATGAAGAAAAATGCTTTATGAACGAATGGTCTGGGGCAAGGAATTCTTATTTTGATCCACTGAATGTTAAATAGGTTTTGCCGAGAAAATGAGCAGCGACTATGTCTCGCTTGTTATGAGATAGTTGGTTGTGGGAAGGAGGCACTTGGAACGCACCGGCTTGCCCATAGCTTCTTATATATACTAGCAGGGGAGGCGCGGCGTACACAGGGGCGGATCCAGCATGGGGCATGGGTGTACTAATGTATGCCCAAAAATTTCTGTAGTTTTTTTTGTATATATAGGCATATATGATAGATACACTATTCAGGCCCAATACGACTATTTCAGCAAAGCATGTGGGCAGCAACAGCCCATTGGCTTCGTTCCCTTGCACCTTATTGTATTATTCTTTTGAAATATTATGCAACCTTTGATTATTCAACGCCAACACAAACTAGACTTAGTGGAGATTGAGATTTTATTTATTTGATTCAAGGCACCCATTTATTATTTATACACAAACATTTTTACTCCTAACTAGACGTTGGGGATACCACTGTCCTCTGCATATCATCCCACCTACAGCGTGAAATCCAAGGCAGCCTTGTCACAAACCAAACATCCCCATAGCTCTTTAACGCATGAGCACAACTACATCACGGCTAGGGGACATATGCCCCCCCCCCCTAAAAAACTATAAAACAGGAAAACTTTATGGAGTAAAATCTAGGAAGATATAGCTGCTAGTGAACAATTTGTATTTGTATTGTGGTGAACCAATTGGGATCATCTATTAGGGCAAACAAAAAAAATTAACACCCAATGTTAAATTCCTAGATCCGCCGGTGGGCATGCATATGTACTATCTCTTCTGCGTGCTAATTCCTAGATCTCTTTAGCCACCTCGTTCTCATTGGCACTTCCCCCGGTGAGTAATCAATACAAACTTTTTTTCCCAGTAAGTCATGTCATTATTAGAGATAGATATCCACAATGTGCTAATCTTATTCACAAGTATACAATTAATGCAGCATGGTGGCAAAAAAATACTGCAGGATAAGATACTCTAGGCAACATGCAGTAGGAGGAATGCGCTCATAGGGACAAATTACGACAAGTGTGTAGAAACTTATATCCAAATGGCGCTCCCTCAAGCCAAACAGAATATGAAGGCAAAACTGAACAACATGTTGTGCGACATAGCACCTGATGTCTGTCAATCAGTGTCCGCAACTATGTTCAACACCGACTTGCGCCCCATATTGACAAACATAACAACACCGTGCACCATCATCGCAATAGTTTCAAATACTGTTGCATCTGCGTACGAACAGAATTGTTTGTTGGAGAGCATGGACAATATAAGCGCCAGGATAGCAAAGATCAAGAGTAGGGGGCACTTTCCACACCTAACCGATGGAGGAAGGGTTGCCAACGAAATCTGTAACATTCTTCAAGAGTCATACAGACGAAGTGAACATCAACTATCACCTACGGATATCGTAGTACCTTTGGGTTTGTATGAGAGGTTGTTGGCTTTGCATGGGGCGTTGGAGCAGGATAATGTAAGACCCCAAGCATTCATGTTGTTAAAGCGAAAGCGTGAAGCCCTAGAGTACCAGCAGCAAGAGTTGCCAGAGATGGGACAACCATCACAAGGTAACTCAACAATGCCATCATCTTCGCAACCTAATGAGAGGCTACCGGAAGAGAATTGGGTGTGTTGTCCTTTTACTCAATTCATTCCTCTTTCTTGGTGAATGTGCATTGGACTTGACCAGTGGCGGATCTAGGAATTTAACATTGGGTGTTTAAAAAAAATTGTTCGCCGTAATAGATGATCCCAATTGGTTCACCACAATATAAATACAAATTGTTCACTAGCAGCTATATCTTCCTAGGTCTACTCCATAAAGTTTTCCTGTTTTGTAGTTTTTTAGGGGTGGGGGTCATGTGTCCCCTAGCTGTGATGTAGTTGTGCCCATGCGTTAAAGAGCTATGGGGATGACATATGTGTGCTAATTTTTTTTCCTTCGTTAATAGGAATTCATCTATAAAGGAAGCTCGGATTGGGGTCAGTTCAGTTGGTTTGGCAGTGAGGGCCAGTCAGAAATTCAGTTGGTAAGTAAATTCGTAAGTGCTATACTAATCTCTACCCTTTTAGTTCCTTCCTTATCACAAACACAACTGCAAAAGCTAGCTGTTAAGCAAGTTTGCAGGAAACACCTATGCCCTACAATTTTATTTTCCATATCCATAGAGTGGCATAATAAAACAAGAGATACAATTAAGTGCTGGGAGCTCATATTAGTTTTTTCTAGACAGTTTTTCTCCTAAAAAATTGGAAGAAAATAGAGATGATTCTCTTTCTTTCTAAATGTAATGATGGGAATGGCAGGGCAACAATTTGGATGGCACAGCTGCACAGGATTATTATGATAGTGACATCATGATGGAGCCCCTACATCACCCAGTGGACATACCGGTTGTCTCAGCTGGCGCCGATGGAGGCAGTGAGTGTCGATGGCCAGATCTTTGTGCGGCGCAGGGAGTGACGGATGCTGAAAGGGAAGGTTCACCGCAAGCACCCGAGCCGTCTATTGGCCGGATGAACTCTAAAGTTCCTGGATCTGGATGGACCAGAAGGTATGTTAGAGTTGAGTCCTACATTTCCTGAATTTCATCAACACACATCTGAAAAGTAGTCCTGGAACTTGTCTTGGATTAGTAAGCTCGTTTGGTTCGTTAGTGTGAAATTTTAGTCAAGTACTGCATTGTATGCTGCTAAGTTGAAAAGGCAATGAATGGTGTACTCTTTTACCATGGAGGTAGTATGACAGATCAGTGTGCTCTTTCTTGGTAAATTAGCAGAATTGCCAGTGTGCTCTTTATCATGGATGTTGTGAAGTAGTTTATCAGAAAACATCAAATAAGTGGTGCGCTGCATCGCACACTAGTCGTGCTGGTAGTGTGATATTTTAGTGCAGCAATGTGCATTGTCTTGCATCAACTTTAATAAGATGATTGTGTGCATCAATTTATGCAGAGGCCCAGGTATCAACCCTTTTTCGAAGAAGAAAAATACGTTCTTAAATTAGTTTTTGACGCTTCAGCATCGGGAGCAATCAGTTATCAGTGTGATGTTTGTTACTTCATTTGAATCTCTTCATGACTGCACTTACTCTCTCTCTCTCTCTCTGTCTCTCTCTCTCTCTCTGAAAGATGGGTCATCCCCAGCCTCTGCATTAGTTTGTTTTCAGTTCCTGATGGACGCATTCACTTTGTGATGGTAGTACATATATGCTGAAATTCCAGTATACCATGCCATGCTATTTTCATTCTGCGAGCTATATGGCTTGAGGAATCTCAGAACTCGTAGTATATATATACATTTCTGAACCTGTGCACGCGCACTTGTACACTTCTGGACCCATGATTCATATGTGGTCTTAGTTTTTATTGACGTGACATTAAAGAACACTCGAGATAAGCATGAAGCGAACGAAATGAAATAAGATGCCGGTGGAGATGCTGAGCTGTTTGTTTGGCTTATCCCATGTTCCAATCTGACGCCTCACGATAGGGTCCCGTTGCTAGCCTGTCCAGACTAAGGTAGTCCAGACCCACCGGTCCAGCGCCATGCTGGGCTAAAACTTTACTAGATGCAGTCAGTGACCGGCAGAGATCGATGCAAGTGTAATGTCTCACTTATGTACAGTGGTTGAGTTAACTTCATGTTGTATCTTAAGTGGGAGCAGGTAGGTTGCTGCAGTACCATGATAGATGAAACCACAAGCTAGTCTTGCTGGCGATCTTGCAGGCGAGGTTTAGAGTTGCGTTCTGATCTTGGTTTCAGTTATGCTGTGCCCACCCTATGGTGCTCTTCTGCCATCGATCTCTCTTGCAACCACAGATCCTTGGAAAACAGCATACGGTCTTGTCCATCTCCACACATTATTTCGATTAAAAATATTCAACAAAGCATGATGAGCAACACATGACCTCCACATAAGGCTAGTTCCAATGCATTGATGCTTACATGAGGTGCTAAGCACATTAAAAACTTTAGCAACTAAAGCCTCCAATGCATAGGTGCTTAACTTGTTGGTGCTAATCATCCTTCATTTAGTGATTTTGCAACTAAAGTTTTTCATGCATTGGTTGGATCCTTTCAATTTAAGTGTTTTGCCTAGGTTCTCGCGCTTGGCATTGTTTCTTTCTGGGGTCACCACACTCATCTCTCTCATCTTAATTACTTTGCCACATCCGATTTTTTACCTACATGACAGCCTTAGCACCTGTACAAGATGGAGTGTTGGAGGGGCCTAACAAACTTGAATTAGTACTTACATGGCATTCCTCAGAAAATTAATACTCCCTCCATTTTAAAATATAGTGCTTCCTCTATTCTCGTGCTTTAACTTTGACCATAAATTTAATCAACAAGACCGATTGCGACGGGAGCAAAAGTTATACCAGTAAATTCGTATTCAAAAGAAGTTTTCAATTATATAATTTTTTTCCCCGGCCGCAGTCGGTCTCGTTGGTTAAATTTATGATTAAAATTAGACATTGGGTAATTTGAAATGGAGGGAGTAGAATTGGTTATGTGACGCGCAAAGCTGGAGACGCTAGCCAGCGAGTGCCTCTATCATCTTGTTTGGTGGGCCGAGTATCTTAATCTTCGGTTTTGGGTCTGCGATGCAGATGACCTCGACGTCCCCTCAGCTCTCGAAGTTTCCTCCAGGGCAAAAACTGATGGGGACCCATGCAATCGAGGTGACACCGGACCATCATGGCCTGATTTGCTTTCGCTCTCGCCCGGGTCGCGTAATCATACCACCGTTTATCTTCGTCTATCCTTCTGTTCTGTCTCGGACCCACGGCGTACCTGCTGTAAAATATTGTGGAGTTTCGTGTGTTTCGGTGATACTCCCTCTGTTTTCTAAATATAAGATTTTTCAGAGATTTCGATACGGTTCACATGCAAATGTATATAAACGTATTTTAAAACGTAGATTCACTCATTTTGTTTCGTATGTAGTCTGCATTGAAATCCCTAAAAAGGCTTATTTGTAGGAACAGAGAGAGTACTTGCTATTTTTTTCGATTGAGTATTCCAAAAAGATGTTGGGAGGATTGAACAATTGGCTAGCAGGCTGCAACCTTTGCCTCTTCCTTTGAGAGCACTCAAGCTGTCCATGTCCCAATAATCGATATGATGAATGCTCGTTGCCTTATTCCTTTTTCATACTCCCATATTTTTATGAATAATCATTGCACATATGATTAAGCGGGTGATAAGATATCACGTTATCTCACTTTCCTGAATGGTTTAAGTTTATCCGCTTGTCTGCTAATAAATTCGTTAATAGCACATTTTGCATAGAATTTCCAAAAAAATAATCGGAGTTTGCGTTGACATTTTAGCAGCATATTTGGCATACCTCATCAATCTACCGATCAGTCCAAATGTCAATTTTCGTGTAAATCGAAAGCAAACAAGGGGGCTTTGTGGGCATCGGAACCACTGCTAGGCACGCGTCTGACAACCCGATCTACAAGAAAACCCTCCGCCCGAAAAACTCTCATGTGCGAAGCGATTGCCGCACATTCATGCCGATCCTTGCCGCTCCTGAAAGGATTTGACGGACCGGGCATTGAAATGGTCAGAGCGATGCGACTGGACGAGCCGGCGGCGTCGCTTCAATGCAGACACGACAATCGAGATGCATACTCCCGGTCGCCACACAGTGACATCCAGTCCCTTCGCATGGCTGTCGAGCCTATTTAAGCAATAATCTCACGCCGTCTACATTGCACCACTCTTCGATCCTCTCCGCGCTTCACTGCTGCGGCGCCGAAGACACCACCGTCGCCACACCATGCCCAAATGGTGGTTCTCATCGCCGGCGAAAGCGACGGCTGCTCCGGATCATGGTGCCGCTGCCGTCACTCTTCGGGGCTGTCTTTGTTAACACGAGGCTGACTCCTACGACGTCATCCCCTCCGGCGACGAGGAGGACCAGACACCGCCGCAGTTGCCACGCCTCACTCTCATAGGCCTCGGCCATAGACGAGAAGCTCCTTCGGCAGATCGAGCTGCTGATGGAGTGGTCGCTTCGGGAATGTGGTTCGACACCGCTCTCACTGCGACGAGCACGCGTAAAGAAGGAGCCGCACTCCCCGCCGCGCTAGCGCGTCAAGAAGGAGTCGGCTTCCTCTCCGCCGCCTTAAGATCGAGCCCCTTCCCCTTCCCCGCGCATCCGTCTCGTCCAAATCAGGCACAACCGTTACGCCCGGGTAGAAGGGTTGGCATCGCCGCCGATTGGCATGGCAATTTCGTCAAGGAGGAGGTGTTGCCGACGGTGGCGGCTCCAGGAATTTGCAATCGGGTATTTATGTGTATTCATTTTACCAAAATCATTGCTGTTTTTCAAAAATTGTCACTCTTTTGCCAAAATCAACACTGTTTGTAAAAATTATGGGTATTCACGTCAAGACCCAGAAATACCCCTAGCTCCGCCCCTGGTCGCCGATGATGGCGAAGGAACGCTGCCGCATCCTACAGTACGTCGGTGGCCGTGGTGGCATCGTGTCGACCGAGAAGAGGGTGGCGAGGCAGGCGCGGGTGGCAAGAGCGACGCCAAAGCAACGCGCCGCTCCGCGTCGGACGAGGCGCCGGTCTGGGTCCACAACGATCCGGACCTGGCGGAGGCCTGGGCCCCGGTCACCGCCATGCCGCCGCCGCCGCCGCGTCGACAGAAGCTCGCCAAGATCGACGAGCCGGCGGATATGGTGTGGATAAGCGTGAGCCACCGGGCGGAGACAAAGCCTGGTGGTCTGGTGGAACTCTCTGGACACATCAACCACCTTCAGTTACGAACCACGGAGCATGCATGCACGCACCATTAACACGCCACCTCTCTTAATCAATCCCAGAAAACAATCATGGGCACTCCACTGACAAGGATAGATAAACATGATTGCATTGCAGACAAAGACAAGCTATACACTGACAAGGATAGCACCACTCAATCAAACACGCATGCATCACACAATAAATTAATCCATGTTCCAACTCACTCACAGCGGTTTTACACAGGTTCGATCATCCATCCAACACCAACACTAACAGTAACTAATATAATTGGACAACATTAACGGTGACAAGGAGTAATAATTGAAGAGCAAGTGAAAACAGCGATCCATGGTGGTCTTTCTCTCACTCACATGCATGCACAGAGAGGACACTGAACGACACGAGGAGGAGCATGCACTACTGCCAACACGCTAGCTAGCGCGGTGGGTGACCGTTGCATTAAATTATTGGCCGGCCGGCTCAGTTGCTCCGGCTGCTCCGGAAGGAGCCGAGCGCCTTGATGGCCGCCGCCCGGAGGATGTACTGGTGGTACGCCGCCGCCGCCAGCGCTCCCACCAACGGGCCGACCCAGAAGATCCACTGTACAAAGGCATGGGAGGTTAGCTTCTTCTTGCAAGTTGCAAGAGGTAGAAGAAGAAAACAGATGGAGACGGCGGGAGGTAGAGAGAGAGAGGAAGAAGCTTCATTACGTGGTTGTCCCATGCGGCCTTCTTGTTGTAGATGACTGCGGCGCCGAGGCTCCTGGCGGGGTTGATGCCGGTGCCGGTGATGGGGATGGTGGCGAGGTGCACCATGAAGACGGCGAACCCGATGGGGAGCGGGGCCAGCACGGGGACGTGGGAGTCGCGGGCGCTGCGCTTGGGGTCGGTGGCTGAGAAGACGGTGTACACCAGCACGAAGGTGCCGACGATCTCCGCCCCTAGGGCCGTGCCGCGGGAGAACCCCGAGGCGACCATGTTGGCGCCGCCGCCGTTGGCCTGGTACGCGTCCTTCATGATGCCCTTGACGATGCCGGCCCCCACGATGCCGCCCGCGCACTGCGCCACGATGTACATCACCGCGCGCAGCAGCGACACCTTCCGCGCCAGCAGCAGCCCGAAGGTGACGGCAGGGTTGATGTGGCCCCCCGAGATGCCGGCGGTGCAGTAGACGAGGACGAAGATCATGCCGCCGAAGGCCCAGGCGATGCCGAGCACGCCGACGCCGCCGCACGGGTCGGCCGCCGACTGCACCTTGTAGCCGATGACGGTGGCGACGGTGATGTAGAGGAAGAGCAGCGTGGCGACGAACTCGGCGATGAGGGCCCGGTAGAAGGACCACATCCGGAGCTCCCCCATGTCGAACAGCGGCGCCGGCGGCGGGTCGGAGTAGTCCTTGTGCGCCGGCGCGGCGTGCTCCGGCTCCTCGCTCACCTCCTTGGCCATGGCTGCTGCAGCGTGCGGACGTTCTCCTCTCTCTCTCTTCTGTGATGGATGGATGGGTGGGGGTGGTGGAGTGTGATGAGCGAGTGTGAGGACAGGGCAGGACAGGCGCGGTTTTATTGAGCGAGCTGCGGTGCGGCGCTGTCTTCAATACCAAAAGGCCATTGTCGAGACAGCCGTGCTTGCTTCCGGTTCCAGCTGTCCCGTTTCGGTTGCTTAACTTGTCTACTATAGAATGGATGGATAATGCGAGTCGCGGATAAGCTACTTTATTGTGAACTGGTTTAGTGATGCATTATAACAAATTAAATGTTCAGGAATATGCTTTGGTCTGGGGACAATGAGATGAACCGATAGTGCATGCTGGCTTTGCGGTTGTGGGAGGGTGGGTGGGTGAATCATTGGGGTTTCCAGCCTTAGAATCGAAGCACTTGTCATTATCGCCAAATGCTTGCTTACCCTTTAATATGCCGCCTCTCGCTCTATCAATCAAGGGTCACAAACAAGTCTTAATGAACTTTTTTTCTTACAAATTACTTACTAGTATTGTAGTAGTAAAAACTACTTTAGGTACCACAGAAAGAATTATGACGTGGCATGCAGAGTTTCCACGCATGAAATTATTGCACGGCCGGCCATATCGGCCACCTTTCCAAGGGTGCAGTGCAACTAGGGCTACGTAGGCGATGCAGCAATGATTCTCCCACCTCCCCTATCCCGGCTAGGATCACGGATGGGATTCCTTCTTCCGGTAGGTGGGTACCGGTAGCATCATCGCACACAGGAGAGGGACGCCGTGGGCCACGCGCACAGCGAGGCCATGTGAGCCGGCCAGCGACGGAAGTCGAGTCGGAGCCGGAGGCCCGGAGCGGGCGGATATGATCGCCGCTGGGCTGGACCCGCCCGCGCCTGCGGCACGGCGGTACGAACGGCAGCACATGTGCCGCGCGTCGTGTGCCGTGGTCCGGTGGCGCACGCAAGTTAAAAGCGGCACGCCGGAGCTCGGTCAGATCCACGGCCGGTGAAAACTTTTATCTGACTTTGCCGCGCAGGTTCTTGCGTGAACGCCGGGAGGGAGGACGGAAGGAAGGGGAGGCGTGCACGGCGGAGGATAAAAAGTACAGGCTGCCAGGGAGGTGCGGCCGGGATCGATCCAGATGGGCGGGCCGGGCCGGACCGGTAGCAGAGCGGACACGGCGAGGGGGTCAGGCTGGCGCGCTCGTCTTTTCTGCTGCCTTTACAACCGCCGCGGCGGGCCCGGCGGCGTGAGCAACGGCTACTGCTGCTGGAGCGTGATCCGTCGCCCCGGACGGCCTCCCGCGCGCATCCAAGGCCGGCCGTTTTGGATCTTCGCGGAGGGAGATGACGGACGATGGGTCCTCCGTCCGTCCGTCCGTCCGTCCCGCCCAGGCTGTTTGAGAAATTTAGCCGCCAGCTGCTGAGCCGAGGCGTACAAATTTCGTCGTTGCGCAAGTGCAACTTCCCGTTGAAGTTGCGGGCCCTGCCTGACAGCTGAGCCGGGCCTGGGTGGATGGAAGGCTCCACCACACCTGCCACGCGGCCTGGCTGGCTGCGGTGTATCCTTCCTATAGGTGTTTTTTTTCCTCGATTGAAAAGAAATACGGGCGTCAGAAGGCCGCGTATACCGAAGGGCCGGATGTACGTGCATGGGCTGACTGCAGCGCACATGCATGCATCAGGGGCCACTTTTTATTTTACCGCTATATTTTACTACTCACTATACAATTTAGTCATGCATGCGCGCGCTTCACGTTCTCCCGCTCCATAAAATACTCGTGTGCATCAATCACACAGAAAAACGGCATCTTGTAGCATTGCTCCAGTTTCTCTAAATACTACACGCGAAAAAACAAACACTCTGTATGAAAAAAATACGGCTAAAAAGTCAACACAAGCTCTGTTTTTTTTTTGTAAATTTTATGCAGCGCGTGCCATTAACGAATTTGTCAGCAGAGAAGAGGATACACATAAATTGTTCTTGAAAGTGAGATAATCATGTGTGCAATGAGCATTCATCATGTCGATTATTGGGCCATGGACACGTTGAGTGCTCTTGAAGAAACTTGTCCACCATGTCCATCTATCTATTGTACGGTATTGGGGGCAGCCTCTCCGACAGGAACGTTTGGTCTAAAGGTATATATACACTTTATATAAAAAACTTAAAAAATCTAAAATATTTTTAGAATAAACTTGACCTACCATACTTGTAATAAAAAAGTTCCACAAAAATAAGAAACCCCGTTGACTTATTTAAAAAACAAAAAAATACATAAAATAGTGTGAATGATCTATAATAGCAATAAATTTTGTTTTACCCTAAAGTCAATTGTGGTTTTTTATTCCTGAAAATTATATACTAGTGCAAAAAAAATGAAGTTTATTCTAAAAAAATCTAACTTTTTTTGAATTTTTTTTATCAGGTGTACATACACCCAGGAACCAAAAGGCATTTCCCACAGCCTGTCAATGTACTATTGTTCAATGCTCCCAAGGTCCTTAAAGGTCTTTTTGGAACACCACGGCCTTTCACATCATTTTACAGGGGCATTGCGCGCTAATGAAACAGTTCAACTCTGGCAAACAAAAGGGAAAAACATCCTACGTACTCTTTCCGTCCCAAAATTCTCGTCTTAGATTTATCTAGATATAAATGTATCAAATATTAGATACATCCGTATCTAGACAAATCTATGATAAAAATTTTAGGACGGAGGGAGTATATAGTACAACATTCCTAACCGGGCGTGAGGCCTATTTCAGCAGATAGGCCGTCGGTCCGTGGCAGAACAAACGGATAGACGAAGAACCCGGGCGAGAGCGAGAGCGAAAGCAAATCAGGCCATGATCTGGAGTGTCACCTCGATTGCACGGACAACGGAAAAAGTGCCCATCAGGCATCATTTTTTGCTCTGGAAAACCGCGAGCGGTTCCCTGAAGCACGCGTGCAGGCCGCTGGCCTTTCTTTTTCTGGAGGAAACTTCGAGAGCTGAGTGAACGTCGAAGTCATCTGCATCGCAGACCCAAAACCCAAGGTTAAGATATTCCGCCCACCAAACAAAATGATAGAGGCAGTTGCTCGCAGCGTTTCCAGCTTTGCGCGTCACGTAAGCAATTCTGTTTATTCTTCGAGGAATGCCACATAAATCATTCAGTTTGAGTCTTTGGGAGGACTTGGCTGGGTGTTACTCATCATTTTTTGTATCCGCTTGATGCAACAATTTGAGTTGAGTAAAAATGCTCTTTATCACAAAGTGTGTGGAGATAGATAAGACTGCATGCTGTTTTCGATGGATATGTGTGGTCTCCAAGAGAGATGCATGGCAGAAGGGCTGAAATCAAGATCACAACGCAAGTCTCAAACTCATCTGATCTCAGGATCGCCAGCAAGACAAGCTCCCAGTTTTATCAGGGTACTACAGCAACCTACCTGCTACAGTACCATTTATGATACAACATGAAGTTAACCAACCACTGTACATAAGTGAAACACTACGCTTGCATCTCTGTTTGTCGCGGACAGCATGTAAAGTTTTAGTCCAGCAGGGCGCTGGACCGGTAGGACTGGACAGGCTAGCAACCGGACCTAATCGTGAGGCGTCAGACTGGACCATGGGACTGGATAAGCCCAACCAACAGCTACGCAGCTCAGCATCTCGACAGGCATCTTATTTCACTTCATTTGTTTCATAAGCCATCTGTTTCATGCTTATAACTGTGTGCATCGTTTGATGTAGAGACCGGAGTTAGGGAAAATGCACAGGAGCTCCTGGGTGCTCCACACCCCTATACGAATATTAAACGTAAAAAATACAAAAATAAATAAAAATAATCTTAAATTTGGGATATCACACCTGGGTTCTCAATCTACTTTCATGTGAAATTTCATGAAAAAATACCAGGAAACGTATCCGTGGCGAAAGAAATATTGTCCGAACAAAAATCCATCCAAGCAGTTTTTTTTCTATACATAGCATTTTTTTGTCTTTTTTTCCATGAATACGTTTCCTGGTATTTTTTCACGAAATTTCACACGGCAGTAGATCGGGAACACAGGTTTGATATCTCAAAATCTCAGTTTTTTTTAAAAAAAATTCGGTATTTTTTTGAATTTAATGTTCGTATAGGGGTGTGGAGCACCCGGGTGCTACAAATCCGCTTCCCGGGAGTTAGCCTCCTTTTTGAAAAAGGAAAAAAATGTTTCATGCTTATCTTGACTCTGGAGTGTTCTTCAGTATCACGTCAACACAGTAAGTCCACATGAATGAATGGGTTCAGAAATGTATATATTATGACTTTTTTGAGATTCCTCACGCCATATATCAATGCCATATATCAATATCAATACCAGTACCATTATATAGTTTATGAATAAGTTTGAATATCGGCTGTTGGATAAAGCCGATCCAACGGTTGGGAGGTGGCAAATCTGAGTAGTCTTGACCGTTGGATATTCTTGTTAGAGTAAAACGAGATTGAAAGTGAAAGGACAATCAGTCCTGGTTTCCATTGATTCTCAAGTATATATACATCTGGAAGAGGTGGGAAGAAGAGGTGTCTGTTCGGAGGCATCCCTCCAGAACAGGTGCCTATTGGCAATAGAAAGAGAGAAGGGACATGACTGTTCGGGGTTGGACACACCCCTTTCCTAATGACTATTCATTAATTAGCATGTGCTAATTAATCTACTAATTAATTTCTAACACTCCCCCTTGTACAACACCGCTCCTTGAATGTTTCATCATTGAAAACTTCTTGTACATAGATCTTCCATCTGGAGAAATCTTCCGTATAATCTTAAGAGTCTCCCCCAAAAACCCTGTGGGAAAAATATGAGGAGAATAGAGCAGATATGTTGCTAAAACTCCTTTAAACCCAATGGAAAAAATAATAAGGAAGAAAAATGCAACGTATAATAATTATTGTCTCCTTGATAACTCATATGAGAAAACCTTTGAGAAAGGAGAAAACTCATTGGTGAGTTTGGAGAACAATAAATATGCTTTGTATACTTTCCTTTAAAAACCCCAGTGGGGAAAAATAGGAAGTATTGCATATGTCACCTCGTTAAAACCTTTTATGAGAAACTTTGAGGGAAAGCTCATAAGGGAAAAGAGTGCGATCTGATATATCATTAAAAACTCCTTTAAAACCCAGTGGGAAAATATAAGGAGAAAATGATATGACATATCATAATAATTGTCTCTTTTGACTTGATATGAGAAAATCCATAGAGTTTAGAGGACAATAAATATGACGTGTATACTTTCCTAAAAACTCCAGTGACGAAAACAGAAAGTATGACATATGATCTCATGTTGATATTACCTCATTACAAACCTTGATGAGAACCTGTAAAAGTAAACTCATAAAGGGAAAAAGAGTATAATATGATGCTTTGAACAGGAGTAATTCAGGAAGATACTCCCCCTGATACTTGCAAATCCTGAAGTCGTCGAATACCAATTCCATGAACATCTTTCTAAAATGTTCAAGTTGGTAGAGACTTCATAGACAAATCAATGAGATTGTCACGTGATTTGATTTGCAAGATGAGCAATATAATGATATTGCTTACTATGTAACCTGTTTGCATCCAAACAACACAAGCAACATTATCTTTGAGATAATGGTTGGTGGATGTAGCCACGAGGTCTGTTTCGAAGATCTTCATGGGATGGCTACCACACCTAGCTGGAACACAAAGCTTTTCTATGATCTAGCATGGTAGGGATCTGATCAATGGATCCAATGATATTGGTGTCCAGATTTCTCTGAAACTGAAAGGCTCGGACAAAATGTTTGATGCCTTGGAGATATCAAAAGATATTCTTGACTCCCAACCAATTGTGTTTGGTGGGTCCAATGGCACAAGGATATGGAACTTTATGTCCCAATATCTCATTCCCATCAACTCATGGTTTTCATGGTTCTTTCTCTACGTCTAGAGAATGAAGCCATGTGAGTTATGGATGTATAAGATTTGTCCACAATGAATTTCTCCAATAAATTTTGGATATAGACAACATAGTGTACCATAATGTATGAGTGAAGGTGCTCGAGGTTTTACCCAATCCTTCATCTCAAAACCTGCCATTAATATGATCATGTGCTTCGCCATTGCAGGAGTAATCCCTTTGTATGACAGACATGCATGGGTAATCATCATTGTAGGAGTAATCCTTGTGTATAAGGAACTCACTATGTTGGTTGTACCAAAATGTACCGACAACAATAAGTCATATGGTCACTTATTGGTTTTCACACAGTGTATGTTGTGTTTTACATTTCGATTTAGAAGTGAGATTCCATTGGGAACCATCTATGTCTAAATCTAGTGATCAACATGGATATGTCATCACTACATCTATCAACTGCATAGATAGATGATTTTGTACTGCCAATGATATAAGTTATTGGAATGAGATTTCACCTCTGGAGAAAAGTTGGGCATCTGCGTGAACCCTTTTGCTACAAGACTTGCTCTATGTTTCACCACCTGGTTGTTCCCAATTATGTTTTCAAAAGAAAACTGGTGTAGGTATTGCTTATGTGAATACCTTTCCCTTTACTGAGCAAGATTATTTCTACCTAGATTATACCCTTTGCTCGAGTTCAGTCCGAGTGTTGTTCACACTTTGCCATGGCAATGGTCTTTGGACATGAATCATGTGAAAGGTTTTTTTCAATCTAGTTGAGAAATGTATGTCGACAATTGTAGACTTCCAGTTATATGTTTCTCTAGAATCTATACATCAACATAGAGTTAATGGAAATATCGTTACCCATGGTGACTGTTCGCGATTTCAATGCGGTTGAGTCGGGTATCGCGACGTCCCGGTCATTGTGTGCACTATGACCTGGGTTGGTGGAGGTTGCCCGTCCACTTGGTGTATACTACCCATTAGTTGTCTGCCAACGTGAAGTTGACTTGCATTTACTGATTCAGAGGCCTCAGTATCCTTGCTTGTGAGAAGCCGAATACTGATGTACTATTGCCATACTCCTCCCCCTGTTGCCATGAACGGGGAGTTGAGTGGTTTTGTTGGTACCTCCACTCTTTCGGGCATATTTTTTGCAGGATTGTAGGATTATGTGACACCTTTATTTCCAGTAAATGAATCTGGCAGGTTATTGCAATGTGTTGCAAATCTTCTGAACGCATGGTATAGATCTTTGAGTACGTGGACTTGAGGCAGAAATGTGTTGAGCATTCCACTAATTTCTTGGTATTCTGTATGATACTTGAAATCTCCCCCTAATGCCTGGAAATATTCCTCATTGAATCAACATACTGACCTTGAATAACTACCCATGTGAGGGGCTTGAGGTATTGACGGTTATACAGTTATTCCTCACATAAATCCCAAATATATGTTGAGGGGCCAATGATGTATGTCGGGTGGTGATATCGGTATGCAACTGAATTGCCGCAGATGGAAAATACATGATAGATTTCCACGTATCAAAGATAGAGGGGAATAATATTATGCAGTTTGGTCATGAGTGTGTAAACTACATGACTCCAACGTAAAGTTGGTAAGTTGCAATACCAAAGTAAAGATAATGGTATAGGATTCTACCAAACCATTTTGAGTCTAGACATTAGGACAAATTGCTAAACTTCAAGCCAAGGGCCAAAGTGAAGGCACACAAGGAGAATTCTGCAACTTGTCCATTCGATTTGCTTGAAATCGATGCCAAGATAATGAGCCAATGGTTTCATGTGGATAAACCACACTTGAGACCATCGTATAGATGTGTCTTTTAGAACCATGGAACACCTGAATTGTCTAGTCAATGGATGGGAAGAGCCACTCACCTCGACTTGACGCGTTCAAGGGGTCTGGCTGGTTCAGCGTAGACTTTAAGGTGTGCGAGCCTTAAAATTAGCTTCCCTGTGTCACTTCTAATACACATAAAATCCAAATGTTGTGAGGATTTAGCATCATAATAATAATAAACTATTGGAATTGCTGATAGTTTCGGTTTCAACCCAATGTCTGATTAACCAAGGTGAGTATGCCAAGTTTGTCATGTACAAGACATTCTGGAAAACTATCTCGTACGCAACATGTGCTACGGGTTGTGTTGTATGTGTAGTACAATCCATATAATACACAGAGAATGTGCTTGCCATATCCGTATGATAAAGAGAAGTTATTTCTCTTTGTTGTCATCATAAGTTTCGCCACGGAAACTATTTTGACGGATACCTCCATAGTTTAGTAGGGTACGAGTTAAACCTGGGAAGCAATAAAGCATCCCGACGTTACTCGAGTACCCATAGGAATAGTAAATATGACTCGAGTTGAGCCAACAAATACCTCATCGCGTCTAGTGATTTTAAAAATCTCCTTTCTCTCAATGAGAGTGGGGACATTGGACTTCCCTGAGTATAGAGTTTGTGGTGCATATGTCCATAAAGCACATATCATTTTTTCATCCGATTGACTCTCGTAGAAATCTATATATAGACATGAAGATTCTCAATATGAAAATCACCGTCAGATATATAGAATACATACAAATATATTTGTACCAAAGTGCTGATACAATATACGATGACAACAATACTTATGTTGTTGTTACAACATCATAAATGGACATTAAATATACTGACCACTCAGGAGATTGAAAGACAATTCATAGTCTCCAAACATGTTGGTTGAGGCATATTTAACCATCACATTCTCCGTGCCCGCAGGGTCCCGTCACAGCTGGTGATATCGTATTGAAGGTTGAAGTAAGATTCAAACCTTTGCCCTTGGGGTTCATTGTATCCCAGGAATTGCTGCTACAGAATAACCAGATGTTGAGATCTGAATCTAATGCCTTATGATATATAAGACACCATTTTTCTGTCAGCGGTGTGATCCTGACCAGAGGTAAATCCAGAATTGCACACATTATCTCACGAGACACAAGAGCGATCATGGTGTCCATGGCCCAGATAGGGCAGTGTTGTCCATTGAGGGTGAATGCCTCAAACTCTATAGCCATATGTTACCTCTATGGGTAAACCAGAGATAATTAATTTACAACCAGTAAATTAAAGACCATCATGGTTGATGTTGTAATGAACTTAGCAAAATCAATGGGTATTTCAAGAAGTTATCTTGAAACCATTGGTGAATGTCAAATTGCTAAATATGACACCTTGAAGATAATCTCCAAAATGGAGTAGATCTCACAGCAGTAGAAAGTATAATCTGATGAAATCAGTAGATACTCACTCGTAATGACGTATGTCATGACTTCGTAAAATAGGTGGGAGAGCACTTTGTAAAGCAATTATAATGTCAAAATGACAAAATATAGGCTTTAGCAGTAGTCATCGATAATCTGTGAAGGCAGTAGATCTATATGACTATCTTGTGATCCCAGTACATCAATTTGAAGATATCACTTTGAATTTTGCATTCTTATTTGCAAGAAATTAAAATTTTCAATTGCAAATAGACGTATTAATCTCGATACGTAGCGAACATGGAGCTATATACATTCCGGAATACATTATACTCAACAGAAAAATAGTACTATGTATTGAATGTACTTTGGAAGAGATTAAAAATCTCTATTGCAAATCGACGTAATTAATCTCAATACATGATAAACATGGAAATGTATTACATCAACTTAAGATCTGTAATACATCTCGGTACTTAACAGAAAAATACTACTAATGTAGTGAATAATAATGATGTTGCAAACTTGATGTTCAAGTGAGAAACTTGAATTGTATAGACCTCAAATTAAAATGAGATGATCTTGTATCAAGTTGCAAGATAATTCAACGAGGTGAATTAATAATTCACAAGAGAAAACTGATCTCAATCGCAATGAGTTTGTTTTGCGAGAAAATGATAATAATATTCTCAACTGCAAAACACTGTGATTGTTGTACAGATAGAATAGAAAAAAAACAGAAGAAAACGAAGTGAAAAAAATGGCGATAGTCCAAAACGGTCAGCCTACAACCGTGGCTAAGTCGGGATTTCCTATTTGGCGCTGCAGGCGCCCGTTACAGTGCAATTTGCAAACGGGCGCCTGCAGCAGTCCAAACTGGAGCTATATACATTCCGGAATACATTATACTCAACAGAAAAATAGTACTATGTATTGAATGTACTTTGGAAGAGATTAAAAATCTCTATTGCAAATCGACGTAATTAATCTCAATACATGATAAACATGGAAATGTATTACATCAATTTAAGATCTGTAATACATCTCGGTACTTAACAGAAAAATACTACTAATGTAGTGAATAATAATGATGTTGCAAACTTGATGTTCAAGTGAGAAACTTGAATTGTATAGACCTCAAATTAAAATGAGATGATCTTGTATCAAGTTGCAAGATAATTCAACGAGGTGAATTAATAATTCACAAGAGAAAACTGATCTCAATCGCAATGAGTTTGTTTTGCGAGAAAATGATAATAATATTCTCAACTGCAAAACACTGTGATTGTTGTACAGATAGAATAGAAAAAAAACAGAAGAAAACGAAGTGAAAAAAATGGCGATAGTCCAAAACGGTCAGCCTACAACCGTGGCTAAGTCGGGATTTCCTATTTGGCGCTGCAGGCGCCCGTTACAGTGCAATTTGCAAACGGGCGCCTGCAGCAGTCCAAACTGGGCCGGCCCATTCTATTTTTTCTTCTTGTTTTGCTTGATTTTCAAAAGGTCAAAAAAAGAGCGACAGATGGGGGATCGAACTCACGATCTTTCCGTTGTAATGGCTCGTCTCTAGCCACTAGGCTATCGACTCACGAATGTAAAGATAGATCATTTTCCTCTTTTCCTTTCGTTCTTCAGCTCGGTTTATTCTTTTTCCCTTTTTCCTCATCTTTTTTGTTTTATTTATTGCGCGCTTTTTTGAATTCCTGAAAATTTTCTTTAAATTTTTGAACCTTTTTTAAAGTTGATGAATTTTTTTATAAATTGTTGAACTTTCCTTCAAATTCGATGAACTTTTTTGAATTTTGATGAACTTTTTCAAATTTGGTGAACTATTTTTGAAATTCAATAAACATTTTTTATAAAATTCTATGAACTTTTTCAAAGTTGATGAACTTTTTTTCAAATTCTATGAACTTTCTTCAAATTTGATGAACTTTTTTTCAAATTCACGAACTTTTCTCAAATTTGATGAACTTTTTTCAAATTCGATGAACTTTTTTTGAATTCATGAACTTTTCCATTTTTGTGAACTTATCCTTTCAGTTCATGGATTATACGAATGCCTTTTTCAAATTGATGTATTCTTTATTCTAACAAATTTAAGTGGTGCGATAGATTTTTGCAATGAAACAGCGCTGCAGCATTGTTATTAAGCATCTGCCTCTATTACTAATCATAGAAAGCAAGTAGCTCGTGTGGTTGGTGGTAACTGTACGTTAACTTAACAAGGTGAGTTCGAAACCTGTATATAGCATTTTTTGCTTTTTTTTTTGCGAGCTTTTGCACCCGCTGGCATTTCATGGGCCGCCCCAGAGCGGGGCGCTGCAGGCGCCAGGAGCACGAACGGGCGCCTGCAGCGCCGTATAGGAGCTCCCGGCTAAGTCACCTTTTTCTTTTCCGTTTTTGATTATTTCTTTTTCTTTCTGCTGCTCGTACAAGCATGGGCTAGTGCCCAACTAGGCCTCGCTTGGTGGCTTTTCAACAGCCCATCCGAACGCGTGGGATAAGGGAGGCGACGGGACATCTTTGATCTCTCGTTCCCATCGACTAAGAGCATCTCCAGCCGTTGGCCCCCAGGGAACGCCTAAAATCGTCGCCTAAGGGTGACTCGGCAAAAAATAGGCCTGGAGCGAGTTGGTCCCTAGCCGCTGCCCCAGGCGCGTTCAAAAAATTTAAAAACATAGCAAATTAGCCGAAGTTCGGCGACGTTCGGTTTTGAACACTACAAATTTCGGCATATATTAGACATGTTCGCGGATTTTCATTACATGCATAGTAAACTAATTAAGAAAAACTTGCTGAACGCCGAGTAGTCGGCGTCGTCGTCGCCGTCGTCGGCCTTCTCCTCTTTGACGCGGGCGCCCCTGCTGGACCCCTCCCCGGCGTTGCCATGGCGGGCTGGTGGCGGTGGCGGCGCGTCGTCGTCGTCGTCGCTGTCATCGATGATGACGACCCCTGCTTCGTCGCGGCCTCGGCGGCGTTGCCCAAAGCGCCGCAGGGCGGCGCACTGGCGCTCCCTTGCCATCTTCAGGGAGTCCCGGCGTGCCCATTCAAGGGCCGCGTCGTCGTCGAGCTCGACCTCCTCACCGTGCTCCTTCTTCACCGCCGCCAGCCCCGGTTCCTTCTTCACCGGCGCCAGCCCTGGCTCCGTCTTCACCGGCGCCAGCCCCGGCTCCGTCTTTGGCTTGACGAAGCGCGGAGGAGGAGCCGACGAGGAGGCGCGCCGGCCGCCCTCGTTGATGACAATGCCGGCGCTGCGAGTGCGCCGGCCGCCCTCGTTGATGACGATGCCGGCGCTGCGAGTGCGCCGGTCGGCGGCGTCTCCGCTGTTGGCTCGGCCTTGACGCCGAGCAGCGTTGGAGTGCCAGAGTAGTGGGAGGAGGAGCGCGAGGAGGAAGAGGAGGAGGAGGTGCCGAACCTCCTTGGCGCCCATTGCCCGTCGCGTCGGCGGTGCGCCGGGGCGGCCGCCCTCGCCGGGGGGTACGCCAACGGCGGGTTGTTGCCGCCCTCGAGGTGCGTCAGCACGCCCTCAAGGGTGCGGCCGGGGGCGCCCCACCACAGGTGGCGCCCCTCGCTGTTCTTCGGGCCGCCGACCACAGACGCACCGTTGGTGGACGCGAGCCACCGCTGCTGACGCCGCTCAAAGTATGCCGCCCAAGCCGCGTGGTTGTCGGCGGCATACTGGGGG